>NW_020954577.1:16529017-16740373 GCF_900497805.2 Vombatus ursinus | reverse complement strand
AGAGAGAGAGAGAGAGAGAGAGAGAGAGAGAGAGAGAGAGAGAGAAGAGAAGGGAAGAGGAGAGGGAGAGAAAGAGGAGAGGAGAGACAGAGAGACAGAGAGGGAGGGAAAGAGAGGGAAAGAGAGAGAGAGAGAGAGAGAGAGAGAGAGAGAGAGAGAGAGAGAGAGAGAGAGAGAGAGAGAGAGAGAATTAAGTGAAAACAGGACAATGTGAGCAATGCCAGCCCCATATGCACAGGGGAATCATGCATTTGAAGTTAAGTTTTTCAAAGTTAATAGGTAAAAGAAAATGAAGTTCATACAAATTCACAAGATTTACCTACATACCCACATTTACTCATAAAAGATATAAGCATTTCCATCATATCTCTCAACATACAGTTAGCTCCTCTACAGCAGAGATTTTTTTGTGTTGTTGTTTTTTTTTTTTAGTTTGATTTTGTACCCTTGATGCTCATGGCCCAGCCTCATACCTGGCATGTAGTAGGCACTTAATAAATGCTTGAGTTAATATGTATTCTGTTACATAAAACAGAAATGCCAGGCATAAATTGTCTGGTATCTCTAAGAATCACAAAAAGAACAAGATATAAAAACAGGCTCACAGATCTAACTCATTATGCCTACTTTTCCACCTGTATACAGGAATATCTTGTACTCTGTTCTTTGGACCTCCTCACTGGTCATAAGTTACATCCTGCACATACATCTTGGTAACATACATCCTTGAGGAATTAGATGATAGGAATAAGAGAAGAGATGGTCATGTGTAGAGAGGGAGGGATGATAGATATGTGGTCAGCCTGCTCTGCTACTATCCTCCCATGTCAGAGAAATGGAGGAAAGCCTGTCGTCTGTTAGGTGAGGCCCCTTTGGTGAAGTTTGAGGAGGACATGAATGAGAGTAGCAAGGATGTGTAGGCTGTGATCTACATCATTGAAGGGAACTTCCCAATCTGTGAGATCGTAGATCTACAGGGTGATTAGAACATAGATGAAAATGTGGCCAAGGCTACTTTATCCACACTTTCTCCTGTGCTACTATATCTAGACCAATATCTGTTGACAGATTTCATTTTCAGAAATAGAATTAACTGGAGAAGAAATTGGGGTTCAACATCACCTTTTCTGGTGGCCCCACACATGGGATGATTTGTGTCTGAGTCAAAAGGGCTCAGAATGAAGAGCAAGAGGAAACCCCTTCAATTGGATGCCTTTTTGTAAGATGAGCTTCCCTCTTGGGACTTTCAGGAGCACAGCTGTCTGCCTGAAAACGGCAGTTTGATGCAGCATGAATCACCCAATGGTTTAGATTCTACAACAAATCCCCACCAAACCCCAGGTGCTTTCAATAAAATCATGTAGCACCTGAGGGATGCTGTGCAGCACATCCACTCTGCTCATCTTGTAATGTGGGCTAGAACCCAGATGCAGCACCTTTGCCGCTCTATCTTCACCATCATATCTAAGTGGTAAACTTCAAGATGCGGAGACTTGAATACTGGTCAGAAAGTGATGCAAAAACAATGAAAAATTGGTCCCTCATCACAGAACCTATATTTATGAGTGTGAGCAATGATCATGTGTCCATTCAAGGGTGAGACATCAAGAGGAAGGTTTCCAGCATGCTGGATAGCTACCTTCTGTAAAACTGACTGGAGCACATGGATGGATGGCAATGGGCACCACTGAAAAGGGTATGCACATCAGGAAGTTCAAAGATCAGCCAGAGAAAACAACAGACCAGGGAAATCAAGAACCACTAGATGAAAGGCAAGAGAAATGGATGCTTGGGGCTGAGCTTAAATTTAACCAGTGACTATGGAGAAAGAAAATATTCTGATTCTTTGAGTTTTGGTTTAGCACACTAACCTAGCAGAAGTTTTTGTTGATTTGCTTATTTTTTTCTCAATTCCTGTGGGGGCTGAAGCCTTGGTGAGCTGCTGAACAGGTGCAAGGCCCTGTTAGAGACAGAGAGATGAGACACTCCTGTCCACGCTCCCTCCCTTTAACAGTCAGACTCAGCATCGCCTGATGTGTTTGCTTGCAGAATAGATGCCCCTTTAAAGCAAGGAGAGGCTTAAATTTGTGAGATGATCACCACTCTCACTGGCTGCTGCCACCAGTTTGTCAGGCAAGAAGCTGCTGTATGACTGATTGTCATAATGGAAACAGCCCAGACGGGACGATGCATGGGTTGGAGGGATAAACAGCAGGGAATGCTCTAAGAAAAGAAGAGAAAATTATTTGGGCAGAAATGCTGAGAAATGCAATTAGCTTCTGCTTAACACTTGAAGGATCTGTGCTTTCTTCATTGGGCATGTTCTCTCTACCACCAAGAGACCTTCGACAACATGGAAGAGGGTCTTCAAGAGCTGCCGTGGCCCCAAAATTCTCTGAGCCTGGTTGCCACCACCCGTCCATCTCCCTTAAATATATTACTTCCGTCTTCATTACCTATGCAGTCCAAAATCCAGCCGACTGTTCCATCTCCTCCACATGCCAGGACCCTGAAGTCAGGAACGTCTCGGAAAAAATTTAACCTGAAAAATAAAACACTTTGAAATTAAAAATTCCTATTCTTTTATTCATTCGTACAATCCTATTACTGAATCTGATGAAACATAGGCTTAACCATCTGAAGATTGAATAATATTTTAAATCCATATCACTTAGAGAATGGTTCATCTTCTGTTTTTGTTTTTTTTTTCCAGCTAGAACCAAATGGGAAATTGCTAAATACAAAACAAAAACAAGAAAATAAAAGCACCTTAGTATCCGTGTTATTGCAATACTTTCTTTCTGTCTAATTTGAAATGCCAAAAAGAAAAGTGATTTGATACTGTCAGCCCTCAATTATCTGTCTGAATGGATGGTGAACAGTATTGTGAATCTTCCTTAGCAGCAGCAGCAACTGTCTGGTTAAGGGCCTTGGATCTATGCCATATGAGAATCAGTTGAATAAAGGGGATATTTAGCCTGGAGAAAAGAAGTTCAGGGAAAGAGATAATAGTTGTGTTAAAGGCCTATAAACTCTGTCTTACCGAAGCAGCATTGGGCCTGATGCTTGACCTAAAGGTCAACACTAAGAGCCACGGGTGGAAGTTTTTAAATGGCAAATTTAGGCTTGATCTGTGTTTGTGCGTGTTTGAAGGAGAGACTTCCTAAAATGTAGCGCTACTGCAAAAAGGAATGGGCTGGTAATGAGCTGTGTCACTGGAGGTCTTTGTTCAGAAGACTGATGACCTCTTGTGGGATCATAACAATCGATATTCTTGGTCTGGTCCAGATTGGGTTGGATGACCTCTGAGGCCCATTGCTAACTCTCTGATTCTAGGACTCTGACTAAAATCTCTGACACTTTCTCACTTTTACAAATCACTTTAAGACTCACCAAGGCTATTCCTACTGCCAACAAAGCTCAAACTTCCCAGTATATCGCTGCTAGTGAATCTACATCCGGGGCTCAGCCAGAGCCTTTTCTCAAGCGCCACATTGCCACTTAACGGTGTAGGGGCAGATCTCTCTATTACCTGGGGCTCACGTGTGACCTGCCCGGATCCCAATACTGTCTGGAGCAGTAAGGCATAGGTGAACACTCGGGAAGGGTAGGGGTAAATAAAGGCTGTTTTCACTCTCTTCCCACCCGGATGCCAGGGAAGTGACTTCGCTGACTGCCATTCCATACTACTGCTCCTATAACACTTTAGCACAATGGGAACCCAGGGCTTCTAAAGTGAGGACCAGTGTTCTTCCCAACACAGTGAGTGCTTCTCATCCCAGGAAGACTTGACTTTGCTCCTAGCTCTTGAACATCTTCTACCACATTGCTATAGGAGCCCTTTTCTTATCAAGGATTCTTTTATTAAAAGTGCTTCAACTCAGTGCTGAGGTACACACACCCTCCTCTGGTGCAGATTACAACCCATTCATAATTTCTCATCCTGTACAATTCTCATCCATGACCTCCTGGGAAACCTCCCCAGAAAATGGACTGGATGTGCTGCAGGCCTCCCTCTAAGTGTTCAAAAAAAGTGTAGGTAGAACCCAGGGCAGAGATGAGCTCACCCATTTGGGACACCTGACTCTCAGTGCCCAATAGGGCATCTCCTTTTCCAATCAAACATTTGCTTATGTCTGTTGAAGAGCTCTTAATTTTTAGAAAAAAAAGTAATAAAGTATTTCTAGAGTTTGTTATATATGGATCAGAATTATTGAGAAAATTGTAATGTAATCTATTGTAATCTATTCTATAATCTACTCATTGCAAGAAGATTACCATTTCCTACTTGTGTCTCCCTGCTGCATTTCATTTATTTTTCTCAAGAGAAGATACTGGAGAAAAATCAATTGAGAAAATCACTGAAATGGACCAGATATGTCTCCATGCTGGAAACAAGAGATTTGCCATTCTAAAGAGTTTCCCAATTCTTTCTTACAACATGACTAATGTGAAAATACGTTTAATAGGAATGTATATATAGAGCCTGTATCAGATCGCACGCCGTCTTGGGAAGGGACGTGGGGAGGGAGGGGGAGAAAAATTTTAAAACTCAAAAGCTTATGGAAATGATTGTTGATAAATCAAAATAAATTAATAAAAAGGTAAAAAAAAGAAAAAGAAAAAAATAAAGAGTTCCCTCTATCCCTTCCACTGTAACAGCTCAATTTGAAGGCATCATCAGTGTCTCTTTTTGTTTTTTTGTTTTTGTTTTTGGTTTTTTTCCAGACCACTACACATGGACCACCAGTTCAGCCACTGATTATACAACCAGCCCTTCCCTACAAGAAGGGGGTGGGGATTTCTGTGGCAGGAGACTTCCTATGCACTAATCACTGAGCTAAAAACAGCTGTCACCCCCTGATATGTTAAGAATCTTGCAACAATTGTAAAGCGAAGTTATTAGAAAAGTGAAATAGAGATGGAATACTATTGTGCTATGAGAAATGATGAGCAGGATGCTCTCAGAAAAACCTGGAAAAACTTACACAAGCTGATGCAAAGCGAAATGTACTGTGTACAAAGTAACAGCAGTATTGTGAGATGATCAGCTGTGAATGACTTAGCTATTCTCAGCAATAAAACGATCCAGGGCAACTCTGAACGACTTATGATGAAAGATGCTATCCATCCCCAGAGAAAGAACTGATGGTGTCTGAATGGAGATTGAAGCATTCTTTTTTAAACTTTATTTTTCTTGAGGTTTTTTTGTCTATGTTTTCTTTCATAACATGACTATTATGGAAATGTTTTGCATGACTACACGTGTATAAGCTATATGGAACTGCTTGCCTTCTCAATGGGGGTGGGGGCTGGGGAGGGAGGATGGGAGAGAATTTGGAACTCAAAGTTTTAAAATGAAGCTTAAAATTGTTTTTACATGTAACTGGGGAAAAATAAAATCCTAAATAAGAAGAAAAAAGTGACATAGAAAAATTACTAAGTAGGTAACAGTGACTAACCACTATGAAGGCTACCCCCCACCCACTTCCAGCTAATCTTTGAAAAAACAACAAAATTGAGTGGAAAACAGGGGGCAGGAATTAAACTTAAATTTTTAGGTTTGTAGTTAATATGTCTAGGCATATAATATATTCAACCTAGAAAATGGTTTATGTAATCTATACCCTCCCTTCCCTCCTTCCACTTCCCCTCTTCTGTTTCTTTCTCCTTCTGTCTCTTTCCTTCTTACCCTCTCTCTACCTCCTCCATATATATATGTGTGTGTGTGTGTGTGTATGTAAATGTATATATGTATATATACATACACACATATATACATACACATATACATATATATGCACATATACACACAGAGTATGAGTACATATATATGTGTGCACATGTATATGTATATCATCTAGTCATTTATACATCGACATGAATGGTACATACGTAGTGTAGCCACACATAATCTTGCACATTCACTTTTAAGATATTTTACTTTTGGCAAGGTTAAGCGTCTTTGGGGAGAATGTGTCCGATCTTTCTGCTGGATAACTAATCTGCATGTTAGACACATCAAGTTCCCATGTTCATTCGTGATTCCAGTGTATGTTAAAGCTATTATCAATGGCTTTGCACCAGAGAGTATTGTGCCAATTATTTGAAAAAAAATTTCCAAATTACACATTAATCAAACAATTAGAATGTCTGTTGCTTTCTTTAATATCACATAAGTATGGAATCTCCAAAGTGGAAAGGATTTCATTAGCCATCCAGCCCCAACCTTGCCCTCCACTCCACAAGAATTAGAATTCCTTCATGACCAATGGTCCCATGGACTTTATTTGAGTAACTAGAATGGGAGGGATCCCATGTTGACCAAGGCAGCCCACTGTACTTTGGTATAACTCAATATGCTGGCTGTGTGTGTGTGTGTGTGTCTGTGTGTGTATAATAAATACACATTTATAATTAAAACAAATCTTTCTCATAAAAGAGAGAACCTTATGATGAACTGTTTATTATGCCAAGGGCCAAATTCCTCTAGTCTTGAGGAATGCATTTTAATGGATTTGAGACTAAATTGACAAGCAGGTGCCTAGGAGCTGAACAGGTTAAAATGATCATTTTCTTTTCTGAGCATTAATCTGTTACCTGAACATGCAACTGTTTTCTGAATCACAGAAGGGCAGAAAATCAATCTGACTCTATGCATCAGCCTTTTTCAGTTTGCAAAGATGCGGTTATGATCATATGACAGTTTTCTAATATCATTCAAAAGTGACTGATGCATGTGCTATGAGAACACTGTTGGTGTTCCCTTCCCCTCCCTAACCTTGCAGTACCCAACACTATGTTGGGGCATTACTGTGATAGGTGAAATGATGGGGAATAGTGGGGTGTGGTTAGAGGTTAATCAATAGCATACAAGGGGGATAGCTGCCTTCCTCTAATTAAAAGGACCATGTTCTGTGGCTATCACTCAGTAATCTGTGTCTTAGGTCATTGACTCCATCTCTCCTTTCTCTCACCCTTCTCTTTCCCTTTTCTCTCCTCTTCTCTCTTTCTATCTCTGTCTCTCTGTCTCTGTCTCTCTGTCTCTCTGTCTTTGTCTCTCTGTCTCTCTCTGTCTCTATCTCTCTCTCTCTCTCTGTCTCTCTGTCTCTCTCTCTCTCTCTGTCTCTCTCTCTGTCTCTCTCTCTCTCTCTCTCTCTCTCTCTCTCTCTCTCTCTCTGTCTCTCTCTCACCAGTATTTCAGTTTCTGTCTGATGTTTGAGGTTCTTGAACATACCTGACAACAACCTGGGATTTAGTCTTCTTTAAGATTCAAAGATACCCACGGCACAGATGGGGAATTCTAAGCGTACATTGGAATGTATAGGAGAAGAGTATTCCATGGGGTTTGGCTGGAGCTGTGCCGGACCCCAGGAGGTCGAACCCTTCCTGCCTGGGGTATGTTCTAGGTCACAGCCCCCTACCCTCTCATAAACTGATTTTTATTGCTGCCAAAAGAACAAATACTGGCTAGTGATCATGTCACAGGAGACAAAGGGCCGAATGACGTCCCAGCACCGAAGGGACACAGACATAGAGCTATAAGAGGGATTATCTGGTTCAACCTTGTTATTCCACAGACGAGGAAACTGAGGCCCAGGCAGTGTAAGTGGCTTGCCCCAGGTCACAGAGACAGTGTCTGAGTCAGGATTCAAATGCAGAGCCTGGCTCGCCAAATTCTGCATGCTTTCCTTCTCTGCTGCATCACGGTTCACCAAAAGGGACAAACCCAGCCCATAGAGCCTTTCTACAACATTGTCGGGAGCCTTCGAAAGAGGCTCTCCATTCTGGCTGCTGGGAACTGTGCTTTGTGTGACTTGCATAGTTTCAGTTCAGTCAATTTTTGATGTAAAACTATGCAAAGCAATCTTCACATGAAATATTATTTAGCCTCAATTATGCCAGCTTAACAGAAAATATCTGATTCAATAATACTTTTTTTTTCTGTGACATCTGTAGAAGACAGAAGTCTTTTAACAAGTGAAACCAACTTCTTTCAGAGCTGAGGACATGCACAGAACATCATGCAATGGGAGCAGGTGCCTCAGAAGGTCTTATTCAAGGACCCATTTGAAAGGAAGGTGGCTCCATACTTCACAAAAATGGGTCCGTGCTCAGAGATCCAGCTAAACTTATCAACAAATGTTGGAACTACTCCTCTAAACTAATGCCTCCCAAATCAATGTTTAGATAACCTATCACTAACTTCCTACCTGTCTGTGGGTGAGTATTTTGTCCCCTCTGATCCTCAATTTCCTTAAGTATAAATGGGAGCTTTGAAATGGGTGCTCTCCAAGGTACTTTCCAACACTAAAACAAGAAACTCTATGAGTAACAATGGTGACATGAGATTCGTGAATCATTAAAGGGAATAGGTAACATTACCTCAACATGTAGCCCTATAGAGAAAACAATGTAGATTATATTTTGTAGCCTAAAAACTAGGAATGATGAAAACCAGAAGCTTAATCAGATCCTGATTTTTTAATGGCTGGTACTGAAAGAAAACTAGAATTGGATAGTATTTTTCCATATTTAATTTTTTAAGTAAATTAAAACATCTACCACACAGAGGCAAAAACTCAAGGAAAAGACTGTGATTCAGAAAAAAGGGGAAAAAACCAAGAGATCTGGCAAGAGGATCTATACCCCCTAAAACTCACCCCTTTCAAATTTCCTTACAACTATGGAAGACTCTACCATCCTCCTTCATCATCCCTCAAGCTGACACCCTAGGAGTCATTTTGGGTTCCTTACTCTCTTTTGCACCCTTATATCCAATATGGTGCCAAAGCCTTTGAATTTCACCTTTGAAGCATCTCTGGAACATACCTTCTCTCCTCTGACACTGCCCCCAACCTGGTAAAGGCCCTCATCATCTCCTGCCTGGACTATTGTATGAGCTGCTGGTGGGTTGGCCTGGGGCCTCAACTCTTTCTCCACTCCAATCCATCCTCCATTTAGCCATTAAAGACATTTTTCTAAAACCCAGATCTCATCATGTCATCCCCCTACTCAAAAAACTCCTGTGGCTCCCTGTTGCTTCCAGATCATTCTCTAGTTGGCATTCAAAGCCTTTCACAATCTTGCTTCATCTTACCTTTCCTACTCCCCAACATGTATTTTTTGATCCAGTGACACTGGCCTCCTGGCTGTCCCACAAAAACTATACCCCATCTCTTGGCTCTGGATACTCTCTCTGGCTAGACACCATGCCAGGCACACTCTCCTTCTTCTGCCTAGACTCCTGACCACTCTGGCTTCCTTTAAGTTCTAACTAAAATCCCACCTTCTACAAAAAGCCTTCCCCAACCCCTCTTAATTCCAGTGCCTGAGCTTTTAAAATTATTTCCTATCTTCTTTGCTTTTCTATCTTCCATGCTTAGCACAGTACCTGGCACATAGTAAGCACTTAATAAATGCCTATTGACTGATTCACCAAGGGCAACACAAATCATGCCCTCCTGCCTTTTGCCAGCCTTCTATTCTTGCCTGATTTTTAGCTGGGTTTTGCCTTTCTACCTCTAACAGGGATAATCAACCTTACTAAGCATGAGTATTAGGGTCCCCAGTGCGTTATGCCCAGGGCATTGGGAGGTCAGAGCCTGGAACACCCACCAGCAGATGAGGCATGTGACAACGAGGACCACTAAAAAGCTCAGAAGCTGCTCACTGTTCAGGAATTTCCTTCTTTGGGGCTCACACTTGAGATGGGAGAGGGGGTCATCAGAAGCTAAATGGTGGATTTGATCAGTAGATTCTTACCAGGTTATACTAATTAGCTTTTTATTTTATTCTACCTGAAGGTAAGGCATAGGAATTCAAGGTATAAATTAAAAATAAATAGAAATGAGTAAAGAGTTTGAGGAAATAAATCCAGACTAATATGACATGGGCAGTGTTCATATAATCACCAGTCCTGAGAACAGTCAGTATAACGTCAAGTCTAACCGAGGACCACCCCCATCAGAGACTAACATTCTAATCACTCACATTTTTATTGAATTTTTTAACATTTATATATATATGTGTGTGTGTGTGTGTGTGTGTGTGTGTGTGTGTGTGTATGTGTGTGTATATATATATGTATGTGTGTGTGTGTATATATATATATTTCTCCCACACACACACAATAACCCTGTCAGGAAGGGAATGGAGGTAGCATCACAGGATTTTGGTTTGGAAACTCCTCCAAGATTACTTAAACTGCCAGCCTCTAAATGAAATCTAAGGAAAAGGGAACTGAGATCCAGAAATAGTCAGCACCCTGCCCCACATTACATAGAAAGTGAACATTAGACTTGAACCCTGGTCCCCTAAGGGCAGTTCTAAAGACCTTGCTCCTGTCATGGCAGGTCTGAGGCTTTGCTTCTACCCTAGCCTTCCAGCCACGTTTCCCTTCATCTTCCTTCACACACTAAAGTGTATGACTAAAGACTAAAGCCCCCAGCCTCATCAGCTCCCTTGATGTTCCTGGTACCCTGGGATCTTTTGCAGTTCGGACCCTTTTGAGTTAGTATCGCAAAAGACCTTAATGGGCAGATTTATAACTAAATGAGATCATATTCTTGGTGAGATACCCTGCTCTTAATCTGCGAGAGTTCTGGACTGTATTTATAAATGTAAGAAGGGAGAGGGGCTGGCTCAGTCACCAGCTTTTCTCAGCTTCTTCAGTTGGACAAAGAACTCACCCTTCCTTGATTCTTTACCCCTTCTTTTCCTCCAACACATTTGGATGAGAAAAAAGAGTGGAAACAGGATATTAGCCATTTTGGAAGCTGGGATCTGTTTTTGGTAGTTGATATTACACTTTTTTTTTTCCTAGTGGTCTGGCTGATGCATTCAAATCACATTATTTCTAGGTATATCAGCCTCCTTATTTAATTAGGGAATATTAAATGAATTAATGATAATAACATTAGCCTCAGACTTACCCTGGCATGGGTCCATTTGTAGCAAGACTATAAACCTGGCGAGGATTTAAGAGATACTGAAATTTTCTGTAGATTCTGTAAGATGGAAGGAAATCAGAGGGAAAAAAACACAGTTATTTAGTGATATGAACAATTATATTATTTCTGAAAAGAGAATTTTGTCAATAAATTCTAACATGATATTAGGTATTATTTCAAAGTCTTATTTTAAAAAGCTAAATCATTGGGGGCATAATAAAATATCAGAAGCAAAACAATTTAAAGTAGATTCTTCCTAACTGCAGCAAAGGAGCTCAGGGACTGAGTCACAAGGTAATCAGAGAGGGCCCCTTCTCCCAATAAAAGAACACCAAAGATTCTTAATTTAGAGACAATTACACTGATATTCTTAAAATGCAACTGGAAATACTTCCCCTCCATAAAAATATCTTAATGCCAGCTTATTTTGAAGACAGAATAAATGTTTTTGCCCTAGTTGTTTAAATACTTTATCTAAATAAATCCTGGCAATGACTGAAACTTAGGGGAACCTTGCCAACCTAACACACAGGGAGAAGGCACTAGCCTCTACCCAAATGGATGCTGTCATGATTCCGCTCCCATTTTACGTATGTGTTTGTAAAAATGTGTTTTCCCCAGACCTCTATTCTTGACAAAGACATTGATCTCTAACACTTGGCTCTGAGAACCATGAGACTAATTCAACAATTCCTTTTCACAGATAACAGTCCATCTTTGAGCTAAATCCAAGCCTCAGATTGCCCTGGCACCATCTCCACCTTCCTCCAGGTCTTCAGGAAGATGGCTGACTGGTGGGCACACATGCATTTGTAAATGTACTTGACAGTGTACTTAATGTGATAAAAATATCATAAAGGGAATGGATGAATTCTATTTTTGAAACCATATCCCAGGAATGATGGGTAGGGATATATTTCCATCTCAGATATTCTTGGGCTTTACTGATAGATCTGATGAATTGATAACTCAAGCACGCAACGTGATTCATGCTATTCCTGGATATTAACAAGAAATGGGACAAAATAAGGAACACAACAGATTTTATGAATAGGAAACAAGGTTGTTACTTGATCTCCATGTGATAAAATCCCCACATTTACTAATGAGCTGCTTTCCTATGTTTGGAGTAGACCACACTTCCATAAATAACTACATACATGGATTTATATCCTATTTCTTCCACATATTCCCTGTGTGACCTTGGGCAAATGATTTTATCCCTCAGGGCCTCATTTTACTCATCTGAAAAAAAAGAAGGGGGTGGATTTAGGGGCCTCTAAGATCTCTCTGCTTTCAATCTATGATCTTATGAAGGATTTAGGATTTCATTCATACTAAGGCTCTCATGTCAGACACTCCCTGCACTAACATGGATCCCATAACCACTGATGAGTCAGGGGAAAAGTCATAGCAAATGGTTTCCAAGTGTGAGAAGAAGGATTTGAACCCCTGCCCATTGGGTGACCCTGTCTCTTATGACCACCTCTAGGCATTCATTTGCTCATCTGTGAGGACTTTGCCTAATAGGAAGAAGCCCTTGTTTCCCTCCATGTGAAACTGTACTTCATGTAACATGAGAGACAATGCTTCCAATGTTCCAATTCCATGTTAAAAGCCAGACTGACCACAATCGTGACTAAAAAGCTTTGACTTTCCACTTTTCAAAAGAGGTATGGGGAAGGTGCATTATGGGAATAAATAGCAATAGGAACAATAAAACTAATAACTTAGGTCTTCTTGTCAATTCATCTGGTATATCTATGATTAAATTTGGTAGTAGATAGATTGATAAAAATCAAGAGGGATATATATGCATAATTATGCTGCATATTGATATGATTAACAACATTCGATAAGCTATTTTAGAGTCATGCTATTATCATAAACCAAACTTTCTCATCCATGTTTGTCTGGACATAATATTAACCCACAAAATTAAAAAACAACAACAACAACAACAACAACAACAACAATATTTTAAGAGAGAACAACATCCCAATGTTCATTATCTCAAAACCACATGGAATGAAAGGCTTTCAAGGAGCGGAGCCTGAGCTGAAAAAATGAAAACATCATAGGGACAAGATGAAGATCGTATCCTCCTTCTCCTCATCAACATCATCCCAGCTACTGCTGGAATTTGTTCTAAATATGCTTTCAGTGTGTCTAAAGGGTAGGCACTTACATCCCAATTATTTTATGCGATTACCAAAGCAGTCATTTTCTCAACCTGGCAGAACATTAAATACAAAATAATAACAGTCCAAAGGTAATGTCTTTGAATGAGGTCTTGGTGAACTCCATTGAAATGAATGAAAGAAAAGGAATTATTATAATATCAAAAAAAATGGGTCATATTTGGAGTTTTGAAGAACCTTTATGGGTATGTTTGTGGCTAAACAAGATAATAGTACTCTATGGATCACTGCATACAAAGGATTGCTGGAATATTCTCCACTGCTTCCACAATCTGCCTTCACTATTCTCAGTTATTTCTAAACACATTAATGTTATTGCTCAGCACCCAGTTCTTTCAGAATTTTGACAAAGTCTTTCACATTATCTCTGTGGGCAAAAAAGGAGGGATGCTAAGAAAACTGGGTGGATTTAGACAGTGGGAAGGAATGGAACCCTCTTGTGAGCTACTCTCCTCATCAGCTGGAATGTCCTGATAGCTTGTTCCCCTCCCCATCACTCCAAAAAAGAGCGTTTGAAGTATATCACCATATCAATGCAGTCTTAGTCCTATTTCACTCAAAAGTAGGCAAGGTCAAAGACCCTCCAGAAGGGAAGACAACTACCAATAAGAATTACAGAATGTCCAAGCTAAGAAACAAGTAGAGAAGTACAGGTGATTTGTCCAGGGATCAGTAAACCTCTTAGCCAGCTCGCTAATTAATAATAATGATCATCATTCTTGTCCATTGTCATCAATAGTCATCATCGTGATCGTCATCGTCGTCGTCGTCGTCATTGTCATCGTCATCGTCATCATCATCATCATAACAACTAGCATTCCCAGGATTTAGCCTGACATTCTCAGACAAGACTCAAGGCCCAATTCTATATCTTCAGGGGACATAGAAAAGGAAAATGGCAAAGTAGAAGAAAACCAGAAAAAGGTCACTCATGTTTCCATGGCACTTTAAGCCCCTCCAAAGGCTTTTCTCACAACAACTTTTTGAAGTGGATCCTGAGAGTCATTTGCCTCTTTCTCAAAGAAAATGAGGCAGAAGAAAGTGAAGCCAAGAACACTAGAAAGCTCAGGGCTGTAGAAGCAGGAAGTGTAACCTAACCCCTCCTTGGGCCATGTTTTTAGTATCAGAACACAGAGAGAGAAGAAGAGAGACAGAAAGAAAGAGGGGCATAAGGGAAGAGGAAGTGGCAAATATTCAGAGCCAGAATTGAGTTTTTACCAGAAAAGGTCAGAGAGCAGGGTATGTAACTCTGCTCTAATGGGTAACCAATAAAAGGTTCTGTGGAGAAACAGTCTTAAGAGTCTCTGATGGCTAGATGATGAAAATGTATGTGGAAATTAAATCTCCAGTCTTCCCAACTAGTGTGGGAGGAGGAAGAGGAGGCATTTCACTGAATGCTTTTGAAAATCCAGGGGAAAAATATACAAAAAACACTTATTCCACAAAATTATTGCCATTCATTTACTGTTAAAAACTACCTGAACCTAAATTAATCTCTATGAAATTCCAAAATGAAGAAATGCAGTTTTCAATGGGGAAAAAAGATGTTGACAACTAAAGACCTACTGTATATATGTATATGTATGTATGTGTGTAACTGTATTTTCCCCTTTTATATATAGGTGTATATATAACATTTTATGTGTATCTATGTATTTCAAGTGCATTATACACACACACACACACACACACACACACACACACACACATATATATATATATATATATATATATATTATTTAGGCTATATAGATATGGATAGGATAGATATCTACCTGCTATTTATCCTTTGTTTTCAAAGATCACATCACAGGGTGATGTCTTTACTTGGGCATGAAATCAACTTAAGTGAAGCAGAGTCACACAAAGTCATTAGCCTTACTCTCTCATCCAGTCATCAAATTTTGGTGGCAAGACAAAAGTCAAGACTACTGGTGATGGCCTGGGATACAGTGCACGCCCTTGGCATCTTCCATGTCTGACCAAGCTGTAGTGCTCCATGGAGTCTGCTTCAGTCCCCTTCATGGCCATTGGAAGAAATTGTTCTGTCTGCCCATTCCACCAGAGACGTCTTCCCATACTTGGGGTAGACACCCCTCTAACTCAGGTTTGAGGTCTGGTGGTTATTCTCAACTTAGTTTACCCATATACTGAGCTGCTTTTAGCAGGTGTTGCTGCTGCCAGTTCTATAGCTTCTTGGAGCTTCAGGTGAGAATTGGGTGACAGTTGGACACCTAAGGTGGATGAGCAGCCCTGCAAAAGGGTGAGTGGGATGTTCAGGGAGGACTGGCATCTCTGGTATGAAGGTGTGCTGAGATATCTATGTCTATATCTATATCTATATCTATATCTATATCTACAAATATAATATATATGTATGTTTGTGTGTATATGTATATCTATAATTTTATTTATCTGTCTCCATCTGTTGCTGTCTGGTTTCAACTTCACAAAACAAGTGGCTTCTCCCAGGTTAAGCCCTGTCACCTCTATTCTCCTCACCTCTCTGCTGACTCAAGCCTTGTCTGATATTTCCCACCTCCTTCAGCCTCCTCTCTGCTCCAATTGGAGGGCTGGAAGGTGGCATCTCAAACTCCTCCCAATGATTTCCTTTATAGAGGGTAGAAACTGTATTTGGGGCTCCTTTTACTCTGCATCTGACACTCTGTTTGGTCTCAGCTCCAGGGAACAAGATTGCCTCATGAAGCGAACCCCCTGGTGTCCTCTCCTCACCTCCCTGCTCCCAACAGACTGTGAGCTCCTGGAGGCCAAGGATGGCCTCTTTATTAATTGTATTCTTAGCATTTTAGCACAGTACCTGGCACATTATAGGTGCCTAATACAAGTTATTGGATTGGATTGAAGATATGAACATACATGTCTATATATCTATACATAGATATATCCTCAATAGACTTACATGCATAAATACACATGTAAGATTTACTATATAGATATATAATCTATAGAGAAAGCAATAGAATTAGAGAGAGAGAAAAAAAGAGAGAGAGATGGAGAGAGAGACAGAGAGAGGAGAAAGAGACAGAGAAAGGAGAGAAGAGAGAGGAAGGAGAGCCTACATAAAAAGGCAATATCATTTTATATGATGCCATTTCCAAACTAGTAAAATACATGCGCACACACATGCACACCCATGTATGATGGATAGAGGTTCAGGAAACCCTGGGTTTAAATCCTGCCTCTGGCTCCTCCTGCCTGGGGCCAACCCTGGGCAAGTCCCTAAATATCTCAGTGCCCTTTGACAACTCTCTAAGGCCATAAGTTACAGATCATCTGCTATCTGCTTTGGTAGAGGGAGTTCCCTATGTCAATGTAATCAGAGATCCAGTCCCTATGTGCCCATGCATTTGTACACACACGTACATATATGCATTTGCACAAGTACACATATACATAAATACTTGTATGTCTACACAGGTGTATATGCACGTATGTGTGTGTGTATACATCCCTTTACTTTATTCCTAATAGTTGTCTAACTAAAGTAAATGAAGCCCCAGTAGGGATTGGGAGGGGGAGTCATTCTTTCCTCCAGGAATGTTTGCTGGAAAGATTCCTCCAGCTCTAGGTCCTTTTGAATAGTCAAGGATTGATGATGCCCCAACTCCTCAAACCCTAGTAGGATGTAGGGGGGACATGACCACATTTTTAGGGCAGTCAGACCGAAGGAGAGGTGCCATTTTGACAGAACCCTAGGGGTTGCAGACCAGGGAAGGGAAGGGGCTGGGTTCTTTACTGAATGGTGGATGCAGAGAAGGCATAGAACAAGTGGGGCTGTCTGTGGGGAAGGATGCCCTCTGGGATTTAGCACCCTAGGGCAAAGCCCCACATGGTTCACCATAGTTACAGCTCTGCCAAAGGGATGATATACATCCCCTAAGGCCAACTCTCCTCTTAAACACCCTGATGACCTTATGTCATTTTTTTACATAAATGTGCATCGATATTCTCTCTCTATAGACTTAAATACACAATCCCTCCACTAGGCCTAATAGTGGAAGAATCATAGTGACATAATTATGATCCTAGCCTCTGTGGTCATGGATCACAGGAAGCAAAAAATGAATGATTTGTGGATTATTTTAATAGCATGAAATAAAATACCGAATCCTGAACTAAGGCAATAAAAAAGTTCATAAAAATCCCCATTACTATATTAAAATATCTCCAGATATAAAATATCTATGAAAAATGGAGGAAAAATCAGACCAAGACTTCTCCTATAGATTTCTACATGAGTTAATCACAATTTGGACAATAATTTAGGGAGAGGGTCTAGGCATGCGATTTCATTAGTACAGGGAACTTCTGAGAGAGAAAATCCCTCTATCAACATAAGCCATCATCTTCTCATAACTCAGATCCAGAGGTGCCTTGGCCACTGAGAAGTTAAGTGACTTAGTCAGGGTCACACAATCAGGAGGTGTCAGAAACAGAACTTGAGCTCACATCTTCCTGGCTAGGAATGGTGTTTAACCATTACACCACTGACTCTTGGGATATTAAATTAGAAATCATTAATTCCAGTTACGCCATGTCTCATTATTATGTTCCATTCAATGATTCTACACATATCTGACACACAGAAAAAGTAAGACCAAGAACACAAACCTTTCTCCTTGCTTCCCACCACTCTTGGGGTTGACAAAAACCAACAGTGGGTGAGTGCCAGGAATTGGAGTAATCTAGGGAAAAAATAGACAAAGTCATTAGTTCTCATGGTCTGGTCTGGTAAAGGATGAACAGATGAACAATGACAAGTAAACATGGGGTGCAGGGCTGGAGAGAATGAACAGACTGAATAACCATGGCTTGGAAAAATGAGAGAGAATGAGCTGATTGATTAAGATACAGGGTCACTCTGCTACTGACCCCCTTTGTGACCCTGGGCAGGCCACCTGACCTTGCTACACCTCTGTTTTCCATAAAATACTGGGTTTAAATTACGGGACCCCTGAAGTTGCTTCCAGCTCTAAAGCTCTGATGCCAAATTGTAATTACTGGTGGTCATTGTGGAGAGGCAGAAAGAACACCAAATTTGGAGATAGAAGATTCACTTTCTGTCTCTGTCTTTCAGTTTCCTCTTCTGTAAAATTAGATCATGACCTCTAAGGACCCTTCCAGGTCTAAATCTAGAATCTTATGATTCTAAATTCACTAGTTGGTCTTGGCAAAGTCTTCAGGGAAGGAGATATAGGACTAGTCCATGATAATAGGAAGGAGGGAGTGTCAAAGGTGGGATAGAAGAGTGCGCTGGTTTGGGCTCCCAAAATGGGGTCCCTGGTATGGACACCAAATGAGGAAGGGGCATCACAGTGAGGGTTCAGGAGCTTGGAAACCAAACTAGATCGAGGACTGGACAACATTGGTCAGCCAGTTAGGGTTCCTCTACACACATCCCCAAATGCTGATTTTCCCCATGAGTTCAAAGAAAGAAAACTTTCTATCTGTGAGTTCTGACCCCTGCTCCTCACTTTCCTTGTCAACATCCCTCTTCTCAGTGTTTTCTCACCTCCCTCTTGATGGGGCTCTGAGTTCTCTTCACCACTCGCCTGAATTTCCTTTTTCTTCTTTTTTTTTTTTTTGCCTTACCACAAGAGCTCTCCGTGATTCTACTTCTGATTCCCTCTGGGACTCACTCCTATCCCTCCACCTTTTCATCCCATCATTCACAAGCATCTATTTTATGTCCAGGAAACTCTTCCCAATTTGTCTGCTCTAAGTTAACTTGTTAAAAGATTTCATTTTAAAACTCAACCCAGGATACAGTCTGGAACATCTCCTGTTGTTCGTTGACTGTACCCATGACAGTGTGATAAGGATTACAGAAATTAAAAAAAAAAAAAGAAAATGGACAACTAGGCACTCGCTACTCCTTGTCAATTATCCACAACATATTATGATCTTTAGTCAGTATCCAGCATCTTCTATAGAGCAACTGAAGGGCTTAAGTGACCAATCACTAATCAAGTGCTAAGCACTGGAGATGCAAACAAAGGCAAAAACACTGGCTGTCCTCAAGGAGCTTACATTCTAATGGGGAATACAACAAGGAAATCAATATTTACATACAGCGATAAACATTTTCCTTCTTTTTCCTTCATCCTCAGTGCCTAGGACAGTGTCTGTCACACAGCAGAAGCTTCATAAATAGTTGCTGATTGATTGGACAAGAGAAAGGTAACCTAGTTGATGTAAAGGATCAGATGGAGGGGGGAGGTGGGGGGGACCAGGAAAACCTCCTGCCAAAGGTGAGGTTTGAGCTGAATGTTGAAAGAAGCCAAGGCTTTCAAGAGGTGGTGGTGAGGAAGGAGTGTATTTTAGGTATAGGGTATGTCTCTGCAAAGGTATGGAGATGAGAGGTGGAAATCTCTGTGCAAAAGCAGCAAGTGGGTCAGTAGGGCTGAACCTCAGAGTGCATGGAGAGGGGGAGGGGAGGGTGTGAAGACTGGAAAGGTAAGAAGGGGGAGATAGAGAGCTTCTTAAATGCCACAAGAAAACTTCGTATTTGAATCCTGGCAGTAATTGGAAGTTATCCAGGATGGGCCTTGCCAGGCAGGTTGTAGAGAAGCTAGTTTGGGAAGTGGGGTAGAAGACGTGGACATTGAGGTCCCTTCTGGTTCTTAGGGTCTCTGCATTCTGGTATTTTGTGAAAATGGAACTGGTCCCACAGAGGATGAGTGGGATAGAGAGAACATTTGAAATATTATCCTGTGGAGGTCTTTTAAAATATAGGGATGTTGAATTCACAGGAGGAAGAGACTTAGGAGAGTGGGCTAGCTATCCTCCCTGTCCTGTGGAAGGTAGATTAGACTTGTTCTATGCCATCATATTGACTTCTCACTTCTTTAGCGCTAAACAGTTTTATACACCTTATATCAACGAATGGTGCTTCACACCACCCTGGCAAGGAGATACTACATGTATTACTATCACTTCCATTATATAGCTAAGGAAACAGGCTGGGAGAAGTCCTTGATCACATGACTGGTGTCTTCTGACTCCCCATCCTCTCTGCCATGCTGCCTCTCAGGCACAGCTATAGCAGGATCCAATGGGCCAAAGTCAGAAGAAGGAAGATTTTAGCTCAAAGGTGTTTGTCTTTCATTGTCAAAGAGGACCAATGACATCATGGGGTGCTGTCTTGACTTGTGAGTGAATTGCATTTAAGTGAGGCAGAATTGCACAAAGCTGTCAGTCTCACTTTCTATTTCAGAGTCATCAAAGTTCAGTGGCAAGACAAAAGCAAAGATGACTGGTGACTGCTGGGGATGCAGTGGATGAACCTTGACATTTTCAATGTCTAACCAAGTTCTAAGCACTTCACAGTGCCTGCTTCAGCTCCCTTCATGGCCATTGGAAGAAGTTGTTCTCATCTGCCCGTTCCACAAGGAATTCCTTCACATGCTTGGGGTTGATACCCCCAACCCAACATCGGATTTGAGGTCTGTTGGTTATCCTCAACCTGGTCTAGCCCATCTGCCAAGATGGTTTTACCAGGGTGTGGCCACTGTGTATGAGTGCCAGGTAGACACCAAAGGTAGATGAGCCGCCCTCACACCAGAGGAGCTAGTCCTGCTGTACGCCCCTGCTCAATGTAAACTAGAACTTTCCATCTGTCTGAATATGAAAAGGGACATAAGATCCAGATGTCAGTTCTCCTGTCACTGATTGTAGAAGGACCTTCCAAATGAAGATAGAGTTCACAGTTGAGATCTGCAGGGGACAGAGTCACTGTGTCTTTTCTGTTTTGTTTTGTTTTTAATCAAGGGAGCAATGTAATGAAAGTATGAAAGCAATGTCTTTGGCCTACCATGTGACAGCATCACAAAGTATAAAGTGAAGGAGGAAGGTCCTGGAAATAGTGCCCAGTTAGGAACCTATTGCCAAGAGAGAAAGCAAGACGTGATTCTGTCCAAAATTGGAGTGGGACCGTGGCAATGATAGGAAAGGACCAGAGGTCAGAAACGGAAGCATCCACAGAACTCATGACCCATTGGCTAAAGAATCAGGGAAAGAAGTCATGGGGGATGCTATACTGGCAAGGAGGAGGGAGGGCCTGCCTTTATTGCCTTACACTCCACTGCCTTGATAGGAACACATGGATCTGTGACCACTTTTATGATCTGTGATGAAATACAGCAAGTGTAAATCTTACACAAACACGGAAAGACACATCTGCCCTGAAAAAGGCCACAAGGAGTCACCATGGCAGGATATATACATACATATATGTGTATATGCACACATGTATTTATTATGTATATGTATACATGTACATATATAAAATATATATGTATACATGTGCATATCTATATCTATCTGTCTATCTAAATCATAGGCAAGCTTTGGCAGCCATGATCACTCCCCAGAGGTCAAATAGTAAAGGTGGGAGATAATGAGCTTGAACTGGAAAGAGGAGTAGAAAATGGAGTACCCTGTGCCCCCAGTCAATCAATAAGCATTTATTATGCACTTACTATATGTCAGGTTGCAACATCAGCCATGTATTTCTGGGAGTGATTAATCATGATCCAAAGCTGGCCTGTTGCTTTACCAACACAGATTGGATAAACCACTTCAACAAGAAGTCTTGTGAATTAGTGGACCAACGTTCATGAAAAGTCAATGCTTGCTGACATGATGTGGAAACCTTCCTTTGTGCTTAGTAGGTGAATTTATGCCTTTTCTTTGTGATGTGCCCTGATGGAAGAACCTTCATGAAGTCCAACCCTATGAGTGTGTTCCTGGGACAATGAAAGGAGGTCCTTGTGGCCTCTAATGGCTTCTGGTTAGTTATGGGAAGCATGAAGGAAACGGAGGTCTGGCCTAAAAAGGTCAGTCTGTTAAAGTAGGTGCGTGAGCATGAATTATAGAGTGAACCCACGATTTTCCATTGAATTAAGCAGAAGAGTCGACTCGGAGGAAAGTGAAGTGAACAGCTCTTTGAAACACATTGAGCTGGAGCAGAGAGCAGAGTATCCACTGAGAAACATTCTTAATCTTGGGTAATAACAACATTATGTAGGGAAATCACACTTTTCTCAGACAAAAGTCTTCTTTGGGAAACTTTCTTGCAACGGAAAATCATATGACTAAGAGCTCTATTTTCAAATGTCCATTTTGGGGAATCCACGCTGTTAATGGCACCGTGAGCTTTTCTACACAAATGCTTCCATGGAGCAAGTGCACGTGGGTGTTGGCATCTTTTCCATTTCAATCAATTCGTGTGACTTGTTACCATGTCCATAATCTGTGATCATCAGTATTGGGGTAAACCTCTGCCTTGGTGATGACAAAGATGAAGAACCCAACTACCTCTATGTGAAGTCCCTTAGAACTTGGGTTAATTAATGAGGCTCATACTAAGGTTATACATGATCTATTACTTCCTCTAATTAGAAATAATAATCCTGATCATTATGCTGGTTGGCTAAAAAGAAGTAAGATGAATGTTCTTAACTATGATTAATCACCTTCTCTAAGCAGCGCACATCTCCGCTGTCAGTGAGTTATATGCAAACGCGGCTGCAATTCAATGCTTTCTCATGATGTATTTTTTTTAAAGCTTACGGGTTAAATTAATTTTCTGGCAGTCCTTTTTCCTCAATCTTGATAAAGCACTACCATTTTTATTACTTTAAAAAGTCCATTATTAGCAAAACAGCAAAATAATCGATTTCTCTCTTCTGTGACTTTGGGAACAGTGAGGGGCTGGGCTGGACCCTTTCTCTTTCCTCCTTTTGCCTGTCATAGCTAAACAATATGAACACTTCCATGTGTTTCTGTCCACACGATTAAATTACAAACAAATTAGTTTCCGAGATTAGAGACCAGTTTACACAAGTCCAACATGTCGAAAGTGCCGATGTATTGTATACACTGGGGTTTGTCACAACTCTTGTCCAAATTCTGGTTAACGTTAATATTAACTGGATGATGGTATATCTACAAAAAATAAAATAAATAAAAATACTACCTAGCATTTGTAGGGCACCTATGTGCCAGGCACTGTGCCAAGCGCTTTATGTATTTGAGCCTCAGAACAATCCCGGGAGGTAGGTGCTGTTATTATCCCCATTTTACAGTGGAGGCAAATAGAGGTTAAATGACTTGCCCAGGGTCACACAGCTAAGTGTCTGAGGTCAGATTTGAGCTCAGATCTTCCTGACTACAGGCTCTGTGCTCTATCACTGGCCCATTACTTTTGGGAATGAACAAAATAAGAATGTTTTAATGACAACGGTGAAGGTGATGTTAAAGTTAATGGTTATTTTTGGTTCCAGCAACTAAGATGGTTATAGATTTAGAGGTGGGAGAACCTTTGAAAGCATCTAGTCCAGCTGCCTCATTTTATAGGTAACAAAACAAAGGCCTATAATGGTTAAGTGACTTGTCCAAGGTCACATAGGTAGGAAGCGTCAGAACCAAGAATATCTGTTGATATAGAATATATAATCTATATTTCTATTTTAACGAATAATACATCTCTTCTTGTTTTGTTTAAACTCATGAAAACAAAAACAAACAAAAAATATCTATTCTTACACTGTCCAAAGCATTTGTTTGCATATTTATTTTTTACCGGCGTGAAGATCCTAAAATCTGGTTCTTCCCATACTCATAACAGGTTGTCAACAGGCCAAACTGCCAAGCTGATGACGCCACAGTACAGTGGGCTGCCAGACCACTAAAGGTTTGAACATCGTGAACACTGAAGCCAGATTGAACAAAGAACATTGTGACATTCACCTACAAGATGGACATTTTGATCCATTTACTAACTAGGCCCAGGAGACTGCCTCCCGAGTCAACCCGGGGCTTAAACCAATAGACTGACGACTGAAGATGCATGTCCCTAAAAGCCTGAAATGAACAAAATAAAAAAGACGATGAGGATGTGGTGGTAGGAGTGAGGGGAGGCAGGAAGAAGGCCCCACCTGTAGGCCTTGCCCGTCCACAGTCACAGAGTTAGCTCTCTGCATTTTGTTCTTGTCTCCTGCCTTGTTGGCCTGCTGGGAGGATTCATTGTCCTTGTTCACGGTCCCTTGGCGGTCCTAAGGGAAGAAAAATAAATATGCGGCCTTAGCTTCATAAAATAATTTCATGTAAAACAATATTTTGTTCATGTCCCCAGATGAAATTGAACTTTTAACAGAGTTAAGAGAGGCTGTCACCTGACTCCATTGGAACAGGACCTATACCATTGATAGCAGCTTGGACAAATCGTTAGTAAAATGGAATGAAAGAAAGAGGTAAGAAAATTTAACAATCTGCCCGGTCAAGATTCTCAAACAAAGGAAAATCTCCGACTGGCTGCGTCTCATTGGCTGTAGAGTCGGCTTGTGGACTACCCGTTTCAAAGGGGCTAATCCAGGAGGGCTCTCCAATGTCCAGATGGTGTTTTAGAAGTCCTCAACTGTCAGAGGAGGGGGCTGGACAAGACAACATTTCAGGTGCTTCTGATTCTAAATCTCTGCCCCTAGGAATGACTTATTGAGGTGGACTTTTGCTGTTGTTCAGCCACTACAGTCATGCCCAAAACCTTTTGTGACCCCAGTTTGGGTTTTCTTGGTAAAGATGATGGAACGGTTTGTCATTTCCTTCTCCAGCTCATTTTGCAGATTGGGAAATGGAGGCAAACAGGGTTAAGTGACTTGCCCAGGGTCACACAGCTAGGAAGTATCTGAGGCCATATTTGAACTCAGGAGGATGAGTCTTCCTGACTCCAGGCTAGGTGCTGGATGTACTATGGCGCCCCCTATCTGATCAAAGTGGCCTTTAATTCTATTTAAATATGCATGGGCACAGTCTTTGTTTGCCTTCTTAGTGTGAAGACATTTTGAAAAGTCCCACTTTAAAAAAAGAGTGCATTGCTGAATGTAGCCTTCTGTGCAGGACAAACCATTCTCTCCATCAGATTCATCAGTGTGGTCTATCTCTACAGGCAGAACTGATGAAGGCAAGGACCCAGCGACTGGGTGGCCCAGTGGCAACCCGGGCCTTCTCCTTGGAATGCCTATGTTGGTAGAAAGACCAGCTGACCTGAAAGGCTCCCCCAGAGGCCCAGCTTTGGACATCAATGTAGTGTTTTGTGAGAAAATGACCTCTTTGTATGGCTAACACATATTTGCCCTCAATTCTCACCTCTAAAATAATCGAGCATTAATAGGAGTAGAGACAAGTGATAGCTTTGGACTGAGTGGCATGTAAAATTGGGACAGTATCTGTCAGTGGATCCAGGGGTCATTTTCACTGCTCTGGTCAACGTGGACAAATGGTAGCTAATGAGCAAGACCAGTATGTGGAAGCAACTTGGCAAAAACAGACAGAGCCCAGGGATTCATGCCCAAAGAGACCTGGGTTCAAAATTCCATTTTTGATTTTTTTTTTACCCCACTGTGTGACCTAGTGCCTAGAAGGAGGCAAACACCACATTTATTTAGTGCCTATTCTATGTGAGGCACTGTGCTAAACACTTTACAAATATCATCTCCTTTGATCACCACAACAACCCTTGTGAGGCCAAATTTGAACTCAAGTCTTCCTGCATCCAGACCCAGTACTTCATACAATGGGTCATCTAGCTGCCTGGCACATGGGAAGGTCTTTGTAAATGCTTCCTGGCTGACTTTGGGAAAGCCCCATCATCTTCCTGAGACAATGTTTCCTCATAGGAAAAAAATAGAGTCAATTCATCCTGCAATACCCAATGCTAAGGGATGTTGTGAGATCCAAATGAGATAATCATGTACACAAAATATTAGGCAAAGGCAGTTGGTTTTGAAAGCTCTGCAGAATCTTCCAAGACAAAAGAAAAGGAAGAGTTGTTGACCTAGGGCAACTCCACAGCATGGCTGCCTTGTTGAATCCAAGGTCATCACTCATGATGGGTCTCTCTAGGATATCTCACCACATCATGGGGGCCTTTTTGTCCAAACTGTTGTTTCCATAGTTGAGGGTCAAATGTTTTAAGGTGTCGAACAAGGCCTATGTTGGAGGGTCCTTAAGAATGCTGAGAGCAACTGCTAGCAGGCAGGCTCACTCTTACCCAGACCTACCCAGACTCAAGTAACCTCTGGAGATAGACTTTGGGGGGTTGCTGAAGGACAGGGCTCTTTGGGCTTCATTCATGGAGAATCAGCCCTCAGGTGAAGCCAATCCTGACCACCCATCTCAATTAAGCAGGTTGGAAACCACCCCGCCACACACACACACCCTTCCTCTTTGTCTTCTATGACAAATGGTCAGAAAGCTAATTAAGAAAAACAGCTCTGAAGGAAAGAAAAGGAAGGGAAGTTAAAAAGGAAGGAAGTCAGGAAGGAAAGAAGGGAGGAAGAGAAGGAAGGAAGGAAGGGACGAAGGAAGGGAGGAAGGGAGGGAGGGAGGGACGAAGGAAGGGAGGAAGGGATGAAGGAAGGGAGGAAGGGAGGGAGGGAGGGATTAAGGAAAGACCACTGTGTAAGGTGCTCAGTAGGTGATGGGAAGATGAAGACACTGACGCTGGTGATCAAGAACCTTATATTCTACTGATTTTCATACAACTGCTTTACTCTCTGTCTCTTTTCTGGAGTCATTTTCACAGCCATTCACAACAGACTTTTCCCAAGCTGGGTTGTGTTCACTTCACCATCAAAGAATCACAAGCTGTCTTCCTCCAACAGCACCTGCACACCCATGGTCAACTCCTGCACTCTTCTTGGGCCTCAGTTTCCTTACTTGTCAGATTAAGGGATGAGACTTTATGGTCAGTGAGGTCCCTTCCAGCTCTCAGATGGAGAGGAAGCTAAATGGGCAGCCCGGCCTGCCCATTTTACAGATGAGGGAACTAGGACTCAGAGAGAGCTCTTGCCTTTCCCAAAGTCTCACACACACCATTTACTTGGTGGGGATAGCGGTTAAAGGGGAGGATTTGGGCAACATTGCTGTTGACGCCTTCCAGGCACCCGCTGATTAGGCAGCAAGCATAAATGAGAACCGGGCAGCTAGGTGGCACCATAGTGCACTGCGCCTCGAAGGCCCTGGGACTACAGGGCATACAAGGCCTGGCTAGACAGGGCTGGGGTTAGCATCCTTCCTGGTGTCCAAGGTGGCATGTCTGGAACGGATCTGTCCATCCACGGGGGGCGGCTTAGGTGGAAGGCAGAGGCAGCCCAAATGAGGCCTGGGAAACAAATGGTCTGAGGGGGCCCCATGGCCTGCAGGGGCAATGAGAAGAATGCCCGATTTGTTGTCGGAGGACCCAGCTTCATAGCCCGGCGCTGCCATGGATGCCCTATGGACCTGGAGCACACGACCTGGTCTCACTCAGCCTCAGTTTGTAAACTGTACAAGGAATGATTTGGAGTCAGTTCCTTCCGCATCTCAAGTCTGCGATCCTGCACCCAGGGCACAGATTCTGATTTGGAATTTAAAGGAAAAACAAAACAAAACAAAACAAAGTTGGGTTCTGGTCCTGACTCCTCTGCTTACGAGTCATATCAATGTGCGTGAGCCCCTCAGCCTCCGTTTCCGGTGTGAGGATCCAGGGGATAAAGGCCGCCAAGCGCTTTGGATTCTATCTGCAAACCTTTGCTCACATGCCCCCTTCTCTCCCCTCACACGACCAGGACCAGTCTCTGGGACTATGGCAGCAACCTCTGAAAGGGTCTTCTCATCCCAAACGTTCCATCCTTCCGTCCAAGGAATCTTCCTCCAGCCTAGGTCTGACCATGTCACCCCCTTCTGCCGTAAACTCCAGTAGCTCCCTATTACCCCCAGGATCCAGTTCAAGCTCCTCTGGCACCGAAAACCCTTCCTAGTTTGGACCTTCCTACTTTTCCAGCCTCCGTATGTCTGCACTGGTCTACTCCCCGTTCCTGATGGGGGAGACGCCATCTCCCCTAGGCTCTGGAGGAAACTCCTGCCTGCAGTGGCTTCCTTCCTGCTGTAGCCCATGCCTGGTGCCTTCCCTGCTGAGGCTGCCTCAACCTTTCAGAAGGTTGTTTCTGCCCCATTAGATTGTGAGCTTCTTGGGGCATTTCTGCCTTTCTTTGTATGGATAGCCCTTAGCACAGTGCTTGGCACATGGTACTTCATAAACATTGACTGATTGACCAAAGAGCTACAGAAACGTTAACTATTAACATGATCTGGAAAATGGATCCACCAACATCACCAGGATTGTGGTAGGGATACAACGAGATAATGTCTATAAAATGATCTGTAGACTTTCATGTTCTTCATTAACATCAACTGGCATCCATGGGATCAAAGGGCTTTGAGTCCTACAGGGAAGGGCCTCCAATCTGTTCATTCCAGAGAGAAGGAGACTGAGGCCCGGGGAGTTGAAGTCTCTTATCCAAGTCACCCTGTTAGCAAGTGGTAGATAGCAGCGTCCTTCACGGCGGGCTACAGACCCTGCGCTCCCTCCCCTCTGTCCTGGCTTCCCCTCCACACCCTTAGGGTCCTCCCGTTTCAGGGCCCCTGGAGCTGCATTGGTCTGTTGGGTTTTTGTGAAAGCCTTTGTCTTCCTTGTCATTGGCCGTCCTGCGGGGCCTGGTCCTTCTCAAACCCAAGGGCCCTCTGGTTCTGAAGAAGCAAGTGCTCTGTTATAAAACTGTAAAAAGAGGAGGTGGAAAGTTGCTCCGGGGATGGGAGGCTGGGGACAGATGGAGACATGCCATGAGGAATCCCTGCCCTATCCTCTCAAGTCGGGCAGTTAAGAAACACACAGGAGCAGCATTCTCACTGACCCCATTGGGCATGACCAGAGCCTCAGTGCTAGGTTTATCTGTATCCTCTGGCCCAAAGAGAGCTGATTTCTGCTCTGGAACTCTTGGGTCATTGCTTAAAAAAGAAGAAAAGAGGGGAGCATTATTTTTTTCTGAAGCTGCTAAGGGCTGTACTGTAGTGAATAAAATCCCCATGTGCCTTCACTCAGGGCCTGGGTGTACAGACACACACGGGGACTTCAGAACATGTGGTCTACCATGGACAGAAGCTTTGGGCTTCCCTCAGCTCCTGGTAGAAGAGGGCAGGTAGGGGTAGGGGGCTGTTCTTGCAAGCAAGCAGAGCCATCATGGTCATGTTAGCAGCTGCAGATGTCTTTATTACTCCCAGGTCCAGAAGCACAGACTGTCACTTCGTATTTTAAGTAATTCCTCTTGGTAACTAGGTTCTCAGCATTGTCCCTTCCACTAAGGGCTATGAGTGCATCCAAGCCCTCTGAATTAGGTGTCTGGGACAAAGAAGCCCCTGGCACCCCACCCTAGGGACGCCTCCACTAGTGGGGACCAGGGCCCAGCAAAGTGCTGACAAAGAGAGGGAGGGATGGGTTCTGCTTGGGAAGGAGGGAGCAAGCTCCCAAAGCAGCAGGCAGGACGAGAGAGCTCACTGGGAGAGGGAAGCCAAGCCCAACTGTCTCTGACCCCGCCCACACTCAGCTTTCTCCAGGTGGCTTTTGATTTGATTCTGGCTGAAGGTGACCTTGGCAGGCTGTGGGTCAGCACAGGCTGGGAAGTTCCACCAGAGGTCCAGCTCCACCAGCAAAGTCAACTAGTGATCTTTGGGAATTGTGGACAGATAACAACAAAAGCTACTCAGCGACTCCTGAGAAAGAAGGGGGACCCCTCAGTGCCAAGGTAAAGAGGAGTGATCTGTTAAGAAAGACCACCCCGTCTGTTTGCATCATGAAAATATTATATATGTTCTGCAATTCACCAATAACTGTCTATTTCTATGGATTTAATTGGCATGACTCAGAGGAAGATCATTTTGCCTTACGGGATCCAGGGTGAGAATTAGCCGGGATCCAAGGGTCCTAGAATTAACCAAAGCTTGGGAGGAGGACCTCAAGATCTCTTTGTGCAGTTTGGGGTTTTGCCTTCTAAGCTCTGCTGAACAACGAGGAAAAAACAAAACATAAAATTTTATAAACATATATATGTGTATATATATGTATATGTATATATAAGCATGTATGTATAGTGAATGAAAAGACCCAAGTAATTCTGCTGAATTTAAATTATAATGATTTTGATCAAATAAAAAGAGTGTTAGCCTCTTATTACTTGTGTATTGCTTAATAACAAAATGTAAAATCGGTATGATCCACAGTTACCATATAATCTGAACCAAACTGTAACATGAAGGCAGGCTAATTTGCTTCCCGGTACATCACCTCGTGCTTCCAGATACCCCTCCACAGTGGGATGACAGATTCACTGGCTTCGAAAACAATGCGTCAATCCCTACACGCAAGGGCAGTTTTGAGTGTGAACTGCATGGATGTGGGGATTTTCTCATAATACAGTAATCAACAAAATGACCTACTCTATCAAACAGAGGGCCAGTTGTTAGGTGCTTTATACATGTGTGTGTGCACGTATGCATATGAATGTGTATATATGTATGTCTATATATAAGTGTATATATACATACAGATAGAAAACACAAGACGTTATGTGTGTATACATATACACACAAAAGTCATATTCGGGCAATTCATGAAAAGGCTCTACTAACTCAATACAGTGTTGTTACAGAAGGACGGAAGGCCTAGATTAAAGTAATGCAAAAGCAAAACCAGCAAGTATGGAAAATTAACACCTTGACAACACTTTTTTTTTGCTTATTATTAATTTTTCAATTAGGGAATTTTTACGCACCTCAGGAAGTGAAACTCCTGAAGTTTGCAGAGTCTGTTGGAAAAGAGAAGTTAATATTAAAATTGTTTTTAAATAAAGGAAAAGGAACAATGTTTATAGCCCTAGAGTTCTGTGAACACAAATACATTCTTTGCTTTTACTTTTCTGTTCATTCCCATGGCCTCCGGTGAAGACCCTCCCCTGGCCCTGTGCCCCACCCGACACACACACCTCCTGAGCACTAGACTTACTTTTCCCAAACAAAGTGTACTTCCCTGGTGTTTGTTTATCCCCCAGGCCCATTTCCTGAAAGGAGGCTGGGCTGAGCCTTTGGGCCAGGATGATGGCATTAGCGCCTGGTTCCAGATCCCTGTCCAGAACCCCCCATCCCTGTCCCTCACCTCCATCCCCCAACCCATCTCCTCCCCCAGCATTGCTTTCCAGGGAACAACTATGAGGTGAGACACACATGACCTCCAGGGATACTGTCCAATTCAATTATTCTGGGTGTTACTGTTTTTTTGTTTGTTTTTCTTTTTAATTTTTGCAATGGTGCTAAAGAGACTTTCAAAGATTAGAAATTAATTAATGGATAATCTAACTAAATATCAGTTGTGATACTAATCATTTTTCTTTACAATAGTCTTTTCTTTCCCATTTGAGTAAACCTTTAGTGAATTTCAATAATTGAAAAATGCTATTTCTCAGTTCCCACAACCATACCAATGTTCAAAATACACCTAAAAGATGACTTGAAATGTGTAACAGACAAACTACCAGTGTAGATATGGTAGAAAAATGGAAAAGGGCAGGAAAGTCTATTTTTTTTCTTCTTTGTTTGAAGTCTACCTTGACTGGAAAGAGATGCTTCCACAGTGAAAAGGAAAATAGAAACAGCCAATATCTGACCAAGATAGAAGAGAGAAGAAAACTGAAGAGACAAAGAACGGCTAGTAGTCTATCTAATGTAGAAAACGTGGTTTCAAATCCTACCTCTGATACTATCACTGTGACCTCAGATAAAAGCCAATGAATGTTCCTTGATTTCATTTCCATTCTCTGTAAAATAAGGGGCCTCTTAACTTTTGTGTGGGTGCTGCGGGCCCCTCTGCCAGTCTGGTCAAACTCTGGGGACCTTATTCTGAGAATGTTTTAAAATACTTGAAGGAAATAATGAGCTGCAGTCAGAGGGTACTGTGTGTCCAGGAGGGAAGATGTCATTTCCCCCAATCTGATTTCTCAGATTTTTTTGGGGGGGTCTATAGAGCCCAAGTGAAAAACCCTGCACTAAGAAGTCTCAGTTCTTAGAATGCTTCTCTAAGAAGCCCTGGCAGGGACCAGCTCTGTGTTACTGTCCTGTGCTAGTGTTTCTTCCAGAAGCAAATAACAACTGTACATGCCATAACAATACAACTGAGAGCTCAGATTTAGGTCATCTGCCACAGGCTTTAAATTTTTTCATTTGGAGGCCGCATATTTCAACTTCTAGAGGAGATGAAAATGCTGCACTTTCTAATATGTCTATCAGAATTAATCCTCCTTTGGAAAAATGGAAGAAATGCTTAAAAAGAAATCAAAGATGACCCAATCTGAGGAGGAAGAGTGGACCCCAGAGCCAGGCCAGGAGGTGGGTAGGATCCAGTGATGAGCTGCATAAAAAGTGCTCTGAGAGCCTTGGACCTAAGTTTTCTTTTGCATTGACATGGTGATTAGGGTTCCCTTAAAATCCTCCTTGGGGAACGACTTCAAGTTCTTGCCCCACCATTTGATCTGTGTCGCTGACAGCTGGTTTATAGGTCCTAGTTACATGCTCCTGTGTCCCATGATGGCCATGCTAGACTGTTCTCTTGCATCACGAAACCTCTTGGAACCTTCCTTACAAGCCTTAAGAGGTGTGCTTAAAACCTTTCCTGAATAACTAAGTCCATTCCTGTTGCCTTCATTACTCCCAATTATTTCATCACAAACTCTGTGCCCAACGTTTAAGAGACCATGGTGAAATAATCTAAGTGTGTCTCTGCTATTTAAGGAAAGGTCGAGATGCACAGGTGTGGCTGATGAAGGGCTACCTACACCCAGCCCTCACTGCCAGTATGGTGAAGGACCTGAGTATATCAATCTCTGACCTTTTACAGTAGCATTCTTGTACTTATTCAGCTAATTTGATCAATGCAGAGGGTTGATTAGGTTCAGAACCTAGGGCTTACTTGTTTGTTTTGCTGAAATATTGGAATTGACCCAATGTATTGATTAATTTGATAAAGTAGTTGCCAGATCATCATTGCACAGTGTCAGAAACCCTCACAGGAATAACCTATTTCGTTTATATACATGGGCTTGGCTGTTATTCCTGGAAGCTCAGAATCAGAGAATGTGTGAGCTGGAAAGGTCCTCAGAAGCCATCCAGCTCAACCTATGCACCAAACGGATGCCCACCAGCCTTCCTAAAATAACATACTGCTAAGTGGTCACCCAGCCTCTGCTTGATGAAATCCAAGGAAGAGAAAGCCATTGCCTGTGGACTAAGCCCATTCTACTTCTGGACAGTCGAGGCAAGCTCTTAGTCTGTTCTGTTTTATTTTCCCTCCCTGATATCAAGGTGAAATTGGCCTCCCAGAAGGTACTACCTGTCTCTAGATCTGCCTTCTGGGAATAAACAGACCCAGTCTAATCCCTCTCCCACATAACCTTTGGAAAACTTGAAAACAGCTATGACTTTCTCCCCGGAGTCTTCTCCTGCTAAACATGCCACTCTCCTTGGACTGAAGGCCCTTCTCCATCATGAGTGTCTTCATCTCAACACTGTCCTACTTAGCAATACCGTTGTTAAATCACGGAGGGGAACAACGTGAGTCAGAAAGAAAACAAGGCCAGAAAGACCAGAAAATGCTTCCGTTGAGGGTATTGATTTGCATCTGAGTGAGGAAGTCCCCATAAGGTAAGGAGTGAGATGCACAGAGCCAAAAGATGAACAAAGTTAGGCTGGAATGAAGATATGTAAAATGGATGCCAATCGCCTTTGTCTTTTATCTCCCAAACTCTAGTTCTTGGTTTTTCTGCATCTTAATTTGTTGGCCAGTGACTAGAGTCAAAATCTAGTGAATTACCCACTAACATTAATGACCCCAAATTGCTGGCCTGTCCTCCACAGCTTATATTGACCTTAGTCTCTACATAGAAAAAATAAAATGTTTGTTTGTTTGTTTGTTTTGCTACACCAGAAATCTAGCTTGTGTTTTCATTTCAGTAACTAAGAAGTATGGTGCACCCCAAGCTGAACAGTTGGGCTATATGGGGAACACAAGCATCTCCTTTGCTCATCTTCAGAATCATCTTTATTTCTTCATTGGAAATGTAACGCATTCCTAAACACTGGGCAAGAGCTCATTCTGAAGTCAAAGACAAATGACAACCCTTAGTTACCTCAGTTTCCACAGGTAACCAAGAAGTGACTAGGTGTGTGTGTTGGGGGGAGGTGCAGAATGGAGAACTTAGGGCAGGGCAAGAGACTTACTGAAAGGCTAACAAAGTAGCTCATTTTTACAAATCAATTCAACAGACTGACAGATTCTCTGTGGCCCAGCATAGAAACATGGCTTCTACTTCTGCTGAACTGGGTCTCTAAAGCCTGGAGACTTTCTGCAACTTAGAAAATGGCCTGCAAGAGTTGGGGTGTTGCTCTGGAAATCAACATCTCTGAACATAATCTGGCAAGACCTATCTGCTTACTCCAGTTGTTAATGTAATTGCATAGTTTTAAAGACATTATTATTCCCATGTCCAAGAAGGATATTAAACTCCTTGAGGGCTGGGTCTGTTTCATGGTTGTCTTGGCATCCTCACTACTTAACCTGGTGATTGATATACAGTAGGCAATCAACAAATGCTTGTTGAATTGAATTGGAATACCCAGTTTGTCACTGAGCCTTCACCCCCAACCTTTCCAGCCTCACAATGTTTGCTGGAGTTGATGCTGGTAGTACAGCCTTTAAGAAGCTTGAGTCATGCTATGAGGAGACAGTGAAGGGGAGATTTACTGGGGGGTCCTCATATGTTCTACCCACACATTCATCCCTCAATGTGAATCAAATCATTAAGAGGCATTGATTAAGCACCTACCATAAATCAGCGCTCCTTAATTAAGGAGGACGTTACCAATGTCTAACCGGGATGTTTGATGATTCTCTACCTTGAGCTGAGCTCCCCTGTGCATGACCCTTCCACCTCTGGGCACTGGCCATGCCATGATGAAAGGTGAGAGTGGGATGGAGAATAAACAAGAATAATGCACGGTGTGTTATTTTCTTTCCATATCCTTTAAAAAGTCAGTGTATAGTGAAGGTCATAAATACTACACCCCACCCCCCTCAATATCCTCTGATCTCATGCTCATGCAGTTTCTAACCAGGTTAAAGTCCAATTCTGCACTCACGTTAGGCAAGGATTCAATTGAGTTAAAATTTTATCCTGACTGTCAGTCAACCTTATCATGAACTTTCATTACGTGCCTGTAATTAATTGGGTCCAATGAACAATATCAGCACTGAGTTATAGAGTCTCTTTCCCGACCATATAATTAGAATATAATTACCCACAGGATATCAGAATGATGCAAAACCTTTCCTCTAAATGTGCCCTCATTAAGAAACAAGTCTCAATGTACATTTATTCAATCAGTGTGAATTAATTAAAATGTTACTGAAATAAAAGAGGGTAGCAATAAAGTGTATCTGACATCTATTAAGAGACTATCACTTGAGATCTGCATGCAGAGTGTATATTTAAAGCCATTTAGCTCCAGTAAGGAGCTCTGCTCCACAGGGCTGTGTGCAGGCAGTGGAGCTGGAGGATGGGGAGAGATTGTAGGGACGGCTTTCAAACGGAGGGTAAAAATGGCACATAGTGGGGCGCAACTTCTTTCGCCTATTGTATTTCTCATCTTGTCATCAGAATTGTGTCTTGTCTGGAAAAAAAAAAGTGTCCATACGACGGCAATGCTTGACCACTTTTAGTGGAACTTCAGAAATCCACCTTTGCCAATCTTTGTGATGAAAGTGCCTGTTGATGAGTCAATAACCTAGACTTGTTCGGTCCCCTTTGTCCCTGTTGGCCAAATATGGGGTCAGAGATGGCTTCTCTAGGAGATGGAAAGGGCCAGCATAACTGCAAGATCTGGGGGAGGGAAGGAAAGACAGATACTAATAAAATTAGCATTTGAATGGCCCTTTAAGCCTCAGAAAGCACTTTATACACAGTATCTCCTTTGTGTCCTACTGGGGAGCCTGGGAGGGAGAGTTCTAAGCACTCTTATTCCCATTTCATCTTTGTTCATTTTGTGAATAAACTGAGGCTCCGGGATACTAAAGATTTGTCTGATAATCTAATCAAAGCTAGTGAGATTCAGGGATTTGAGCCTCCCTTTTCCTAGTTCCTAGACAAGAAGGGAAGGGAATAAGTATCCAGAGAGCCCAAATGCTTTTTACAAACATTTGACCCTCACAACAACCCTGCAAGGCAGGAACATTTCTCATCCTCTTTTCACCAGTCTGGAAACTGAGGGAAACAGAGAGTAAGTGACTTGCCTGGAGTCACAGGTCTTATAAGTGTCTTTTTATCAGCTATATAACTAGATTCTCAGTTCAGAGAAATCGCAGGAGATAGATAGACAGACAGACAAATAGACAGATAGATAGATGATTCCATGTGAGTATGCTGACAGAAATCATATTTACTTTGAGAGGCAGCCAAATGTAGGATGTAAAATGATAGTGTCAGACTCAAGAATGTCAGGGATTGTTGAAATCTAGACTCCGATACTTTCTGGCTGGGTGACCCTGGGCATGGACTTTACTTTCCTTGAGTATCAGTTTCCCTATATGTCAAAATGGGAAAATAACAGTGCCTACTTCACAGAGAGGTAGTGAGATTCCACCTAGATAAGGTGTGTGAATTACCTTGCAAACCTTAAAGGGCTATAGAAAAGTGATCAATTAAAAGAAGGAGATTGCAGTTTCCTGTTCGGGAAAACTTCCTCCTACTTACGGCTCCCCCAGAGTGGAAGAAGATCCCCTCCCGGGGGCAAGTCCTCCCTCAGCGGAGGTCTTTGAGACAAGGTTGGAGGGCTGCTAATCAGAAATGTCAGAATGGGCATTCCTTTCAGGCACGGCTTGGACTCAGTGGGCTCTAGCCTCCCCACCTCTCCCCCTATCCGCCAAGAGATTCTAGAAACTATCCTTCACCCTGAACCCAAGCAGAAATGGGAAATGACAGTGTTAGTGAACAAAGCGAAAGCTTCTGGATTGATTGCCAGAGTCAAAATAATCCTTTAGTCTGAAAAGTTGTTCACCTTCGCGTGTATTACTCAACTCAGTGAAGGGGGAGAAAATGTCATTTCTAACCTGGCCTGCCTAGGCATCTGCCCAGCTCTTCCTGTACTTTGTGACAGCCAGATCTGGCTTACAGTTTCACACTTGAAATTGGATAAAAGCATTATTTGCATTTTTTGGAAATGGAAAGAAGCCTGAATCACTGAAAATACCCCAGGTTAGCAAGACAGGCTGTTTCCCCTAAGTAGAAAATGCACATGTGGTTACGCACAGAATCCTCCTTCAAAAATGCATAATACATGATGCCATAAATTAAGATTAGAGACCATATGGAAAAAAGGGGAAAAAATACCCCACACGCAAAGTTGTGAGCAGATTTCAGATACCTATCGAACATTGCATTTACTTAACACGCTAGTAACCTGGTCAGATAGGAGACAAGTGGGCACACAAATAGCCTAGACCAGTCACTGGGGATAGTTCAAAAACACAAACTCAAAACTGGAAAACAGAGCAATGAGTGCGTGTCCATGTACAGGCATCGCATGATACAGCAGAAAGGTCGAGGGACTGAGAGGAGGAGGGGAGAGCTGGGTTCGGATCTGACGTGGGCACTAATTTGGCTTCTGCGTGGGAAAATGAGAAGTGAACAAAATCAGCCTGACCACGCACAAGCACACTGCGGATCGAAAAGCCCTCTTCAGCACGTATCATTGGCGCTGTCTTCGTTATGAGGGTTAAAACGGCCCTGAGTGCAGATCTCTGTAAGAAGTAATTTATCCTCTCTTAGTCTCCCTTTGCCCACCTGGCAAATAACAGTGGTGCCAAATGTCAATAGAAAGGGATCCTTAAGGGCACACACTGACCTAGAAAACCACAAATTAACATTATCTATGTTGCATTTTTAGTTATTTTGTTAAGCATTCCCCGTTTACATTTCTCAGCACACTTGGGAGTCTTGCAGGTTGAGAGTTTGACCCCCGGTCTAGACGCTTATGGGTTGGATTATCATTTCTATGAAGATATGTTGTGGTGTTCACAAGAGCATACAAAGGAGTTCATAGATCTGGGCTATATAATACATGCACACAAACAGACATATGCACACACACATATATAGTGTGTAACATATGTCACATATATAATATCTGCTATAATGGCTTCAATATAATATAGATAATATGTCACCTATATTACATATATACATGCACATACATACACACATTACATACAAATGTATGTGTAGATTTAAGTATATTATGTAACTTCTCTAGGTAATTGCTAGGCACCTGGATGCCTTCCCTTCTCAGTTTCCTTTTGTGCGCTATGCTCTCTTTCCCTGATAACAGTGTAAGTTCCTTGAGGAAAGGAATTGCCTCTCTTTTCCATATGTGCATCCCTACAGCTTACCACAGACTCTGGGACATAGTAAGTGCTTCATAAATGTTTATTGTGTGACTAATTTCCCTTTGCCAGCTCACTGGACCAACATGCATCCCTGACTAGTAACGAAACCATATTACACCTTGAACTCACAGCACATAGGGAGAAACAGACACAGGTTCCATCTTCAGATTTCAGAGGGTCGTGTTGATATCAGTCTCTGTCCAAACACAATCTTCCATTGGGAACCTGTCCTTCCTGTGACAGTTTACTGATGGCCTGCAGATCTCATTCTGAGGCAGATACCATTCTGGCATAGTGAAAGGAAAACTAGGCATGGAATCAGGAAATTTGGATTCAAATCCCACTTCAGACACTAAGTAGAGAATCATGGGAAAGTCAACAAAACTCTTAAAGCTGTGATTTCCACATCAGTAAAACGGGATCATAATATGGGTCCAGCCTGCCTCACAAAACTGTCGACAAGAAAGTGTTTTGTGAACCTTAATGCTCTGTATGAATCAGAGTTACCATTATTCCCTGTCCATTTCAGAAAGGGCTGCGGGTGACGGAGGGGAGGGGAGGCTCGCTGCTCTAATCCCTTTTATTTAAACCCCTCACTAGTCTTATTAGACTTCACAAAAATCAACCAGTTCAAGCATTCATTATCCAACAGGCTCTAAATAGGCCCAGCCTGCTGGGCTCAAAGTATGGATGCCAAGGAATAGATGCTTTTTAGCACAATGTAGGTATTTCTAGCTATTTAAGAAATGTATCATATTCCTTATTTAAAATACATAATGTGGACATATTACAAAATAAATGGGATTTTTGTCTCAGATGAAAATCTTCTGTCTGGAAAGACAGCATTAGGGAAAAGAGTCCAGCTCTCCCATGCTCTTATGGCTCAGGAGATCAGGTTCCAAATTCCCCTCCATCCCCAGGGTTAGCTCTGTTGAATAGGCACAAAGTAGCTGGGGCCATGTGCATAAGAGGCCAAGGGAGAAACTTGAGAAAGAGGTCTTGGGGTGTGTGTGTGTGTGTGTGTGTGTGTGTGTGTGTGTGTGTGTGTGTGTTGCTGCTGTTTGTTTGTTTGATCATGAATCCATCTGGCAGTCTGTGTAAGATTACATATTCTTTCTCAGAATCCTATCTTGCTGCCTATATTCATATTTGGAAGAAATGCCAATTTTAATTAGAAGCAAGTAAAATTAAAGCTGTGTTTTTTTTTTCCTCACCAAGTTCACAGACCCTTGGAAGTTTATCTGTAGACCTCTTGGGTTTCCACAAATCCCAGGTTAAGAGAACCCGATAGGGAATATTTGGGTAATAGAGATTGAAGCAACATCTTCATCATGGTAAATATGCTGCTGAGCACCCTATTCTAAAGAAAAAAGGGATAAATTCAAGAGACAGACTCAGACTTTAGACTGAGACCTCAGAGAGCCGTGCAAAACCCTTTACAATAATGAGGTTGTTTCAAGCCTTTGGGCTTCCCCGGGCTTCCCTCTCTGCTGCTTTAGGGAATTCACATGAAACCAAACCTTAAACATAAAATCACCATAGCTCTGAGCCCCCTAGTTAGAAAAGACCCTAACCCTTAGGCAGAGGCTCAGGACTCTGCCGTAATTCACACTCCTATTGTAGTTCACACTCCTATTTATCTCCAGCTCACCACCAGGCTCTTTGTTTTTGAGGCAAATTAAAATTCCTGGAAACACTCAGGCAATGAAGTAGCAGGATGTTACACTGTCCATTAATACACTGGCCCTGGGAAGAGAAGGTGGGGAAAGAGCAGGCCTTTTCCTGTCCCTTCCCTCAGCCCAGGAGGAGGGGGAACAGCTGAAGGCATCAGCCCAAGTCTCCTGCTCAGATGTCTCTGGAGCCGGGGGCTCTCTCTTACATTTCTCTTCTCTTCACAGCTCATCCCTACTTTCTCTTTCTCTCTTTGATGGTATCCCCCAGGCTGCAGATTCTTTCCAGCTCAGCTGCAGGCTGAGGCCTCTACTCCTTCCCCTTTACTGCCAAACCCTGACAACCTTTATTACATTCTGAACAAACTCCTCTATTCACACGGGCTATGAAGGACACGATCGAGCTCCTCACTCAATCTGAAAAGCTATCCTGTTACACCTAATTGGAAACGCCTTTGATTCTAGGAAGTGAGCAGGTCTTTTGAAAAAACTAGTTCTGTAACTTGTAACTAGTTCTGTTTGATTGACTGAATGAAAAAGAGCTCTTAGCTAACAAAGGTAATTACTTTTAAGTGAGGCAGGGTAATCGATAAATATATACTACTCTAATAGTAATAATCATGGTATTCAATTATCCATAAATCTGATAGAATTCCTGTTCTCTGTTAAAAACACACCAGCTAATCATGTCTTGGTTCATCTCAATGAAAAGGCCATTCCGCAAAAGGCAAAGGAAGAAAAGAGAGGGGAAAAAAAAAAAAGCTGTGCAGGGTTACCCACGATGGACAGGTCAGAGTGGAGAGTGCTGACAAAAGGTGAACCACTGGAGAAGGAAATAGCAAAGTGCTCCAGTAATTTTGCCAAGAAAACCCCATCGACACTATTAAAAGAATAATTGACATCAGAAGACGAGCCCCTCATGTTGGAAGGTGTGGACAGAAACTCACAATATTGTACAGGAGGCAGCAGCGGCAGTAACAAAGCATGATAAAGAAAAAGAAAAGCAAGAAAGTAAAATGGCGTCTGATGAGGCTTTGAAAATACCTGAGGAAAGAAGGAACATAAAAGGGAAAGGAGAAAGGGAAAGATACATCCAAGTGAATGCAGAATTCCAGAGAAGAGCACGGAGTGACAAGGAGTAACAAAGCAAAGACACAGAAGAAAAGAATGGAATGGGAAAGGCAAGAGATCTCTTCAGGAAGACAAGAGATATCAAGGGAAGATTTCGTGCCAAAATGATCACTATAGGCGACCAAACTGCTGGGGACTTAACAGCAGTACAAGTGATTAAGAAGTGGCGAGACCATACATCAGAGCCACATAAGAAAGACCTTAATGTCACCAATAACCCCTGGGGTGTGGTTACTGCTCTAGAGCCAGATGACCTGGACAATGAAGTTAAGTGGACCTCGGGAAGCACTGGGAATAGTAAGGCTAAAGGAGGTGACAGCATTCCAGTTGAGCTATTTAAAACCCTGAAAGTCAATGATGTTAAAGTGCTGCACTCAATACAGCAGATTTGGAAAACTCAACCGTGGCCATGGGATTGGCTGGAAAAGGTCAGAGTAAACTGTCCCATTGCTAAAGAAGGGCAATGCCAAGGAATGTTGACAGCAACATGATGCTAAAGATTGTGCGGGCTAGGCTTCAGCAACATGTGACCCAAGAACACCAGAAGAGCAGGCTGGTTTTTGAAGACTATTCATTAGAAGGTCAAACATTGAAGCTGAAGCTTAAATACTTTGGCCACATAACGAGAAGACAGGACTCATTGGAAAAGACTCCGATTTGCGGAAAGATTGAAGGCAAAAGGAAAAGGGATGGCAGAGTTTGAGATGGATAAATAACAGCATGGAAATACCAAACATGAATCTGCACAAACTTTGAGAGGTAGCGGAAGGCAGAAGGGCCTGGGGTGCTATGGTCCACTGGGTCACGAGAAGTTGGACATGACTAAACAACAACAATAACTACAACAGGCTGCTAAAGGAGAAAGTATGGGAGCTTTGCGAGCCGGTGATCATCTCGCCTTAAAAGAAGGAAAGCCAGGCACGGTCTTCGTTCAAGACAATGTTTCAGAGGAAGGATAAGGATGATTCCGGGGCCTAAAAATCTGCAGAGGAGAGAAGGCCAGGAGGAATAACGATTCTCCCTCATGAAATGATGAATACCCAAAGAGAAATAATTCTGATGAGCAAGAAAAAGGTAGTTGATTAATGAAGCCTCAAGCAACTTCAAACTTAAAAGACTCATACCTAGATGGAAACTCAAGCAGAAAAAAGGATGATTACAAAAAGGGACTGCAGTACTAAAAACGATCTTCAAGAGTGATGAAGCTTAGAATGAGGAAAGGAGGGCAAAAAACCTAAAAGAAATGCAGAAGCTTTCTTTTAAACTAATGGTATCAATCTACATCATCAATCAATAAATATTTGCTCAATGTCTACCACATGTCAGGCACTTGGGATATAAAGGGAAAAGTGGGAAAAACAAAAAAGCCTTAAACTTAAGGAACTTTCCTGTCACTGAAATAGAAAAGATGTGGAGCACCCTGATGGTCAACCAGTCAGTCCACAGAGATTTCTTAAGTCCTTACTCTGTTCTAGGGTGGCACTGTACCAAGGTGTAGGTGTTCAAAGATAGGCCCAAGTTAGCCCCTGCCTTCAAGGAGCTTGTCATCCGATGAGGGAGACAGCATGCACACAACTATCAGAGATCTACAGAATCAATTGGCAATGATTAACCTGGGGAAGGCACTAGCATTAAGGTGCATGGCCGGGGCAGGAAAGGCTTCTTGTAAAGGTGGGATTTTAGCTGGGACTTGAAGGAAGCTGGGAATTCAGGAGGTGGGGATGAGGAGGGAAAGAATTCTAAGCATGGGTATCAGGCAGAGAAAATGTCCAGAGCTGAAAGTTAGAATGCCTGGTTTGAACAACAGCAAGGTACCCTTTGTCACTGGATCACAGAATATGGGAGGGAGAGTAAGGTGTAAAAAGACTAGAAAGGTGTAGGGGAGGGAGGGCTATGCAAGACTGAACACCAAACAGATAATTTTTTTTTTAGGAGTTGAGGAAAAAAAATGCCATGCATTAAGTGAATCCAAAAAAAGCAGGACTTGTAATCATCCTATCAGAAAAGCAAAACCAAACATTAGAAATACAAAATACAAAAAGATAAAAACAAGGAAACTACAACATGTTGATAGGAACCATACATAAGAAAACAGCATCAATATTAAACTTAGATGTTCCAAATAATGCAGCATCTAAATTAATAAAGAAAATATTAACTAATCTACCAAAAAAAAAAACCATGTAGAGTAATACAATAGTGACAGGAGATTTTAATGTCTCTCAGTTTTGGATAAATCTAAGAGACAAACAACATGAATAATATAGAATTGAATAAGTTTAAGCCCTGTGACCCGGGGCAAGTCACTTAACCCCAATTGCCTCACCAAAAACAAACAAACAAACAAAGAAAAAATGAATAAATTGCTGGGGAAGAGAGAGTTAAAAGGCTTTTGGTGTCATATAAGTGGGATTTCAAAATAATACATGCATTTTTCAGCATCATGTAGAACCCCTACCAAAAAATGACCATGTTTTAGGCAAATTTAAAAAAATGATAAAAAAAATGCATTCTTTGCAGATAAAATGTGTTTTTGTTTTTGTTAATTTCTTCTTTGATGTTCAAGATTTCAATTTTGTTGTTTTACTGGAGTTTTTTTTTTTAATATGTTTGTTGTCTTGGTTTTGTTTATTTTTTAGTTGCATGCCCAATTCATCAATCTGTTCACTCTCTTTTATCAATGAAAATGTTTAGAGCCATAAATTTTCACCTAAGGACTACTTTGGCTCCCAAAATATATGGTATCTTGTCTCTCTGTCATTATCTTTAATGACATTATTTAATGTTTCTATGATTTGTTTTTTGACCCACCTAATCTTTACAGTTTTTGTTTCATCTCCAATTAATGTTTAATCATTTCTTCACTGGCCCTTTATGTACATATTTAATTTCATTGAGGCCTATAAAAGATGCATTGAGCTTTTCTGCATTTGTTGGTGAGGTTTTTGTGCTCTGATTAATGGTCAGTTACTGCAAAGATACAACACATAGCTGAGGTAATATGCATACTCTTTTCTCATTTTCTTTTTGGTGATATTAATCTAGGTCTGAGAGGTATAAATTGAGGTTCTCTACTATTATGGGTTTACTATTCATTTCCTCCTGTGATTTATTTAACTTTTCCTTTAAGATATTGGTATAATGCCATTTTATATATATATATACATATATATATTATATATGTTTATATATGTACATTATATATATATATTCAGTATTGATATTAATTCATTGTCTGTCATTGTTGTTCAGTCATTTTTCAGTCATAGCTGATTCTTTGTGACCCCATTTGTGGTTTTCTTGGTAGAAATCCTGGAGTGGTTTTTGCATTTCCTTCCCCAGCTCATTTTACAGATGAGGAAACTGAGGCAAACTGGGTGAAGTGACTTGCCCAGGATCACACAACTACTAAGTGTCAGGCCAGACTTGAACTCAGGATGATAAATCTCCATCCGCTGTGCTCCATCCACTGACCAACCTAGCTGCCCCCATTGCCCATCATACCTTCTTAGCAAAATATAGTTTCCCTGATTATCTCTTAGTTCTCTTAGAGGCTAAGTTGTTTCCTTTCAGTCTCTGAATTCCCCAGGGCCCAGCAGATTACCCACCAAATAGTTGGTATTTGATCAATGCTAATCAATTGCTTGGTTGTGCTATAAACTACTTAAGGCTGTTCTTGTTCTAATCTTGGTTGTAAATATAATAACAGTAACAACAAAACAGCATTAACCAAGGGATTGGGTGGGGCTGGAAGAGGGTGAAAAGTTGCAGGCACTTTACTTCTGCCAAAGGAAGCATGATTTGGCCTACCTCAAGCCCTCTATGAAAGCCAGTCCTCATAAACATGACTTATTTCTATGCAGTCAACCCACCTAGCAAAAGGGAATTGTTCTAGAGCCTGGGTGTCAAGTTCATCTATGCCATGGGATCTTCCATTTGTTCATCAGTCACAGCTCATCACAAGAGGAGCCAGCCCCATTACTGGCCCCTTCCCACCACCCTCCCCCACCCCCAAAGACTCACTGACATTAAGAAGGTATGTGAGAGGGAATTGTCAAAGGCTCCAGGGAGCCTATCATAGGTAGGACAGCACGGGATTCTCAGAGCACTATGGGACACATGGATGGGAAGTAATCTGGTGAGAATCTCAAGCATCCTTTGGGACCAGAGCCATTAGAATTTTTTAAATATGTAATTATATTAAAACAGTAGCTATTTGTAAGAAGGGTGTCTCTGAATGGAGCTTGTGAGTTAGATTTGCAAAGTAGAGAGGAGTTGGGATGCCTTTTTTTTTTCATTTCATTACTATGATGACAATTATGAATTGATCTATAATGAATATTAAATAAATGAATAGTAAGTGGTGACATTGATGAAACATCAGCAGAATCCTGACACTGTGCTCAAGCATACTCTCCAAGGAAAAAAATATTACATGGGATCGCAAGGCGTGTGAATGATGAAGAACATAACCTGAGTGCACCTGTCCGCTGGGCCTGGGGCTGCTGGGCATGCTTCTGCCTGGGCTGGCAACGTGACTGGATGAACGGGGAGCAGAAACAGGATTGTAGTAAAATAAAGAAAGGGAGACTACAGGCCAGGGGTCCGGGATTTTTGGTGAGCCTGTGTGGTAGGATAGAGCACTCACCTTGGAGTCAGCAAGAGCACAGTTTGCTGCTGTCTGAGATACCTACTCTTACCTTGTTGACCCTGGGAAATTCCCTTCAGTGTCTCTTGGAGCCTCTGTTTGCTCATCTGTAAAATGGTGATGATAACAGTGCCTACCTCAAAGGGTCAGTGTGAAGATCCAGTGACATAATGCAGGGAAACTGCGTGGTAAAGCTGAAACCATTATGTAATGCACATGCTTATCCTCTGCAACATCACTGTCTTCTCTGCGGCACATTCGAGGCAGCCAGGAGGGGTCCTGAGAGTGGGGAAATTCTAAGACCTAGGGAATGATGTGCTGAAAGTTTGTGATACAAATAAAATTGCATTAAAGCGAAACAAAGCAAACTAAATGATCTCACATAGGTGCTGGTGAGCAGACCATGTGCTTGGTGCTGAGCCTGTGTGGCTATGGGAAAGAGGCTGTATCTGGTATGGGTGAGAACTTTGTGCCAATAGGTCTAGGACGGGCCCAGAGTTCAAAAGCTGCCAGAGATGTGTGCTCCCAGAACTGTTTCCCATTTCTTGGGCAGAGATGAAGTCCAAAAAGCTTCCATTTATGTCAGTTTTGACTACACTTAGACCGTGATTTTCCTCCTCAATTCTTCAGGAAATCCTGATGTGCTTTGATTGGACAGACCTATCCATGCATGTGAATTACAAGTTCTGCCTGTGTGTCTCTGCAGGAAGCTTTCTCTGTCTGGGCCTCAGTTTCCTATTTGTCAAGTGAAAGGGATGCATTCAATGATGTTTAAGATAACTACCATTTTGAATACTGTATGATTCCCTTGTATTCTTGAAGTTAATTTGGGATTATGACATAATGCTGCATTTAATATGAGGTAAAGACAGGAAGCAGGGATATATAAAATAATGCATATACACAATGCATTGTGAGTTCTACGTAGAAATACGGATATACAGATAAAGATATCTAAGTGAATAGAGATGAAGATAATACTAGCAAGTACTAATAGAATACTTTAAGGTTTGCAAAACACTGAATATATCTCATCTCCATTGATATCCAGTGACCCAGTGAGATGGAGATAGAGACAGAACTCTTCACCAAAGGCCTCCTTCCGTACCTCATCATATTGGGTGGGTGAACTGGATCATTCTAAGACTATAGCAGACTATGTGCCAAAACAAGGGACATGAGTGGCACCATCATCAATGAGGCTGTCTATACATCAAACGTCCACCATAGCAACTGAACAAAGTTTCAGGCACTTCGGTATTGAGTAAATGCCTTAGTCATCAAATTGCTCTGGTGGGGAGGGTCTGAGGCTTCTTCTTCTTCTTCTTTGCTGAACTGAAATAACAACTATAGAAACACACTATTCTCCAACACAAAACTGAGTCTTGGTATTAAATAGCATGCAAAAGTTATGTTAATTAAATGGCACATCCCATTTTGGTGGTGAAAGGTATCAATGTTTTAATATTATAAAATATTGATGCTGAGGAAAAACAATCCCTTGGAGCAAGTACATAACCCAAACTCACTAGACACCAACAGCAGTGGTATTATCTTCCAAAAATCTGCAACAAGCAGGAGTTGGTCAAGAACTTTAAGGGTACTCCTTGACAAAAGGAATTGTTCAAGAACATTGAGGGTACTCCTTGACAAGAGGAGTTGGTCAAGAACATGAAGGGTACTCCTTGACAAGAGGAGTTGGTCAAGAACATGAAGGGTACTCCTCTACAAGAGGAGTTGGTCAAGAACATGAAGGGTACTCCTTGACAAAAGCATCAAGTTGTTGTTGTTGTTCAGTCATATCCAACTCTTCATGACCGCATTTGGGGTTTTACTGGCAAAGATACTGGAATGATTTGCCATTTCATTTTCCAGATCATTTAACAGATGAGGAAACTGAGGCAAACAGGATTAAGAGAGTTGCCCAGGGTCACACAGCTACTAGGTGTTTGATGCTGGATTTGAATTCAGCAAGAGGAGTCCTCCTGACTCCAGGCCCAGTGCTCTGTGCACTTTGCTGCCTAGTTCCTGCCTCTCCCTCCCCCCCCCCAAAAAAGAACTACAACAGCAAGCTTAACAAGGGAGGGGGATTCTGCCTCCCAAGGCTCACTTTATGGCAAGGTTTGTCTGTGGCAATATGCTAAGAACAAACAACAGACGTACTACTGACCGGACTCTAGCCTCAGTAGTGTTCAGGAAACGGCAGAGGAGGATGTGCATGAGGGTATTGGACATGGGAGGACATGTCTATATAACCAGTGCTTGGGCTGTGCATAGGAAGCTGCTTCCACATGGTGGCTGCCAGTGCTATAAAGACTAATAACAGTGTTGGAAGAAATCTGGATTTCCCCTATGTTATTCTCGATCACATAAGAGAGAAGGCTGAAAGGAACAGAAAGGCCTAAAGGGCCCCAATTATAAAATAAATTCTCCTAAAAGGCTCATGGGCAGAGGAAAAACCTTGACTTTAATATGCTGTCCAGAATCCATATTGAAAAGAATAAAGATAAACCCTAGACCTGTGATGCCATTGATATAGGAAACTCCAAGATGAGAGAAGTCTCTCTATCAATGGAGGGTAGCTCTTCTCTGCCACTTCAGTCTCATGAGTTTCTTAGACCCTGAGTAGGTAAGTGACTCATCCAGGAGGTCACAGAGTAAATATGGGTCCGAGGTGTACCTTGATCCCAGGTCCTTAGGGCTATAAAAGCTACCTCTTTATCCACTACACTATACTTCTCTCATCTTATATTTCAAACCTGTAAATTGAAAAGATGATCAAAAAAGAAAAAAAAAAGAAAAGAAAATGGCCAGTATTGGAGGGGTTGTGGGAAAACAGGCACACTGATGCATTTGTTAGTGGAACTGTGAATAAGTCCAGCCATTCTGGAAAGCAATATGGTTGCATGCATAAAAAAGTTACTAACCAGTATATTCGCTTTGACACACTTATACCACTGCTAGGCCTCTAGTCCCAAAGAGATCAAACAAAGGTGAAACGGTCCTATGTACAAAAAACATTTGTAGCAGCTCTTTTGGTGATGGTAAAGAATAGGAAGTGAAGGAGATGCCTATTAATTGATGAATGGCTAAAAAAAATTACGGCATATGAATGTAATAGAATACTATTGTGCTGCAAGAGAGGAGGAAACAGATGATTTCAAAGAGACCTGGAAAGACCTACATGAACTGATGCAGAGTGAAGTGGGAAGGACCAAGAGAAACATTTATCACATCAACATTGTAAACATGGACAACTTTGAAAACCGAAGAACTCTGGTCAGCTGAAATATCAAGCATGATTCCAGAGGGCAGAGAAAAAAAAATGCTCTTTGCCTCATGGTGATGGACAAACAGGCAGAACAAGAAAAGTAGTTTATTTGTTTGTTTTAATGTGTGAAGAATAAGGGAATTTGTTTTCCTTGACTGTTTATGTGATTCAGGGGTACTAACTTTTCAGTGGGAACAGAGAGTTGGGAAGGAAAAAGAAGTGAATACTTCATATTGGAGCAAGGTAATAAAACTAAAAATGTTTAAGGCATATTAAAATGTAGAATGAGGGAAGGAACTGAAAAAAATGTCACCACATTGAAGAGGAATTAGACTTTTTTTCTTGGTCTCAGAAAGCAAGAAGAAATGCAAAGGTGAACTTTGACAAGGATAGATTTCTAGCTGATCTAAGGGGAAAACAAAATTCCTGTCATTGTGAGCTAAAGTGGAACAGGCTGTCTGGACTTGGTCAGGTCCACAAGCATTTATTAAGCACCTAATGTGTCAAGCACTGCACTAGGGCTGGGGATAGAAAGAAAGGAAAACAAACAACAACGTAAAAGTCTCTGCCTTCAAGGAGCTCACAGTCTGATGGGGGAGACATTATGCAAACAACTATGAACAAACAAGCTATAGACTGGATAAACTGGAAATAAGAGGGGGAAGTCATTTTCAATTAGGGGCATCAGAAAAGGCTTCTAGAAGGAAGTGGGGTTTACCTGAGACATGATGGAAGCCAGGGAAGCCAGCAGGTATAGATGAGGAGGGAGTTCAGGAACGGAAGACAACCAGTGAAAATGCCCAGAGTTGGGAGACGGAATATCTTGTTCAGGACACAGTGAGGAAGCCATTGGAGACAGATGGCTGAGTTTGAGGGAGGTCATTAGTATATAAAGATTGTAAAGGTACTAAAGGGCCAGGCTGTGTAGGTCTTCAAAAGCTAAGCGAAAGACGTTAGCTTTGATTCTAGAGGCAAGGAGTCTCTCACCTTTCTTGAATATGGGGGTGACAGTAACTTGCCTTTTAGCAAGATCAGTTTGACAGATGAGTGAAGGATGAAATGGATTGGGGAGAAACTTGAAGCAAGGAGTGGTCTGGGGTAGCCTAAGGACCTCTTCTTAGAAAAATGTTTTTAAAGGCATAACATAAAACACATAGGATTACAAATGAAACCAAATATAATGAAATACAGTTACCAAATTTAAAAAAAAATATTCCTGAAATCCAGGTTAAGAGCACCTGAACTAGCATCTGTTGCAGAGTATACAGGTTCCTCAACTTCCTGACACATTCTATTTCTTACTAACTGAGCATTACTTATTTCAGAAAAATAGTTTAGAGTGCTAAGAAATTGTGATTTGACCAGTTTTCCCCATTTTATCCAAGAAAAAAAAGTGTGTAAAGGCTTTTTTGTTTATTTCCCCTTCCACATTTCTTGAAAAGACAGGCGCTCCCTCCCCCAAGGACACCGTAATGAACAGCACAGACAGGAAGGCTATTCCAAAGAGACTGCCTCAGTGTAAAGAGATGGTTATAGACGTCCATCATCCTGGGAGGGCCACAGCCCCAAAACGGAAATTCACCAAACACTGGCCAAGATGACAAGATCAATCCTGATGCGATTTTTGTCTTTGGATTTCCAAACCATTTTGGTAACAGCAAAACCACAGGCTCTGGTGTGATTCCTCAACCATATAAAGACAAATGGGCCAAGGCACAGATTTTCAAGGCATAGCCTGTGGGAGAAGGAATTGATGTCAAAAAATCAGTGAAATGAAACCCAGACTGGAAGAAAGAGAGTCAGGGGTGCTGCAAAGGCAGGTGCTGGTGTTGGCCAAAAGTGGCATGGAGATGAGAACCGAAGGAAGAAATGGAGGTGAGCAGCCATGTCCCTCTGGGGTGATGGCAGAGGTTTTTCGTCACAACGTCAATAAGCTACGTACATCTTTCTTGTTGTTTTGTTTGTTTGTTTGTTTGCTTGTTTTAAAGCAGTTGTTTCACCTGCTTCCACTTGGATTAGCAGCATTTGCCAAAGAGAGGATTAGAATGAGAGGATTTCTAGGCCAAGAGAGAACCTGAAGGAGAGAGTGGCGTCTTATCACCCTCACCACAAAGTCCTGGCATATTCATTTATATCGAGATTTCAGACAAGGCTCAGAGGATCAGAGACTTAGAACCAGAAGGGATCTCAGACACCATTCACTCTAAGCCTCCCATATTGCAGATGAGGAAATTGAGGCACGGAGCCCTTGAGTGACTTGCTCAGGGTTACTCAACTATTAAGTATCTTGACGCCCCACCCAGAGCTCCCTCTATCTATTGCATCACATAGCTGGTATATGGAAATGTTGAATTATACATACATATATATATATATATATACATACACACATATATACATATACATACATGTACATACATAGACATATGTACACACACATATATCTACAAATATAGGTAGGGTTTTTAGGTGATAGTCTAAGTAACAAATACAAGGACATGATGACTTTTCACACACATCTAAAAGGTTCAGATATTTCAGAGGGAAAGACTTTTTTTTTAAAGGCATACTATGTAATGCTATAACTTTGAGGGACAGGAAAACATTAGGAAAGAACACATTTTAAGATGACTGACAGCAAACATGTAATGACAAGAAAGCCCTCTCAGCCCATATGTGGTAGACTTTCAGACTCAAACAAAGCCATTGAAAACATAAGACTGGAGACTGGAGGCTAGAGGCTGGGCCTCCAGCAGCTTGTGGAGAGGAATCCTGCTCATCCCAAGATGCTGGGGAAGTTCCTGAGAAGGAGGTGTGGTGCAGCCCGAGGGGGAAGAAACCTCCATTGCCTGGCTGTCCTTCCCTTGGCATCCCTCACAAAATGGAGGGCATGCCTCTCATGGACTTCGCTCCCTGGCTCCAGGCTTTAGGCTGCACACAGGTGCGGCCTACCACGCCTCACCTTTCCTGGCTCTGCAATGAGCAGGTCATCTAATTCAGCTTGTGGGACTTGGTCTATTGGGGCATGGCCAGACTGAGCATTGATTGGAGGCCAGATATAAAATCCATGGAGATTAAAAGAAGAATTCTGCCTCTTTGCATCTAAGCTAGATGCCGGCTTTCGCTTCCTTTCTCTGTTCTAGGCAAATGGTTCTCTCCTTTCCGGCTGACCTGGCCTCTTTATCCAATGGCCCTTTCATTTCCATCGACCAGAGTAATTGTTTTAATATGGGTGAAAATTTACTGCCCCATTCTCCTGAAAGGACACCACCCGTAAGGGCGGCGCATCACTCTCTCCCAAGCCCGTGCCATCTGTCTGATCAACCTCTGACTTGGAGCGGAGACCTCAGCCTTGCACGGGGGGGAGACAACATCGTCCCCAGCCCGACTGCCCAGAAGGCTCGCTTCATGCTTCTGGGAAGCTGGATCTGTCAAAGATTTACAATGCACCAGAGTGCTGCCTGAAACATTTCTGGTAACTGAAGCCCAGGGAAGGCATCAAACCTGACTCAGCTTCAGCCACCGCGTCCCCTATTCCAAATTCCCAGTCAAAAGCAAGGAGAGGCAACGGACTGCGACTGTGGTGTGGGCATGGGGCTCGCCTCTCCGTGCCCCAGGCCTCTGGATCCCCAGACGGCACTGACCTACAGTTTTCTCCCTTGCCTGGGAAGTGTCTTCTCTCCAGCAGCACGTATGGAAGGCTGGACCAGCCGGCCGATGGCAAGAGCCAGAGGAGGAGGAGGAGGAGGAGGAGGAGGAGGAGGAGGAGGAGGAGGAGGAGGAAGAGGAGGAGGAGGAAGCACTCACCAGCACCACTGGGCAGATTGCTGTGGGTGGTAAGACATGGTCCCTCAAGATTCCACAGTCGCACTCAGGTTTGAGGTGAGAGGCACATTTATTATGGAGCTGTAGGAGGAGGGAGAGAAAAAAAAGCAGATACGGAATTCTGCAGCACACATCAGCAAGCAGAGCCCGGGCCCCCCAGCTGAAGATACCAACAGTGAACAAGCAGCCCCTGCCCTCAGCCCTCCCCAGAAGGACCAGGGATTCTCCAGACTCATACCATAATTGCTCTTTGGTATTTGACCAGAATAGAGCCCTGAATAATTCTCTGGGCCAGCCTAGGCTCTTTCTGTTCATCAAAGCTGTGTTCACCCTGATAAAACAGCCTCTTTCAAGAAGCCCAAGGATCATCCGCTACCAGCATCCCTTTGTGTGTGTGTGGGTGTGTGGGTGTGTATGTGTGTGTGCGCGTGTGTGTGTGTGCGGGTGTGTGTGTGTGTGTGTGTGGGTGTGGGTGTGTGGGTGTGTGTGGGTGTGTATGTGTGTGTGTGTGTGTGTGTGTGTGTATGCACTGTGAGCACAATCACAAAATGGCCGTGGACCTGCGTGCTGGTGACTCCGCTGCCTTTTTTTTTTTTTGACCCTCCTGCTTTTTCTCAAAGTCATTCCAAACTGCAATGCTCAGTATGGGGCCTAATTGATCCTATCATTAGCTCTAACTTAGCAATTCAATATGTAAATGCACCCAGACATTCTTCTCAGTGGGAGCAGAATATAAATATGAGATGATGATTACAAGGAAAAAAATGCAGCTTTATGGAGTGTTTACGGGCCCTGCATCAGGCTGCGGTGTGGCCCTCGGCGGGGATCATGCTGCATGGACGCTTTGATCAGGGCTTGCAGCACTTTTCATTGGCACTTAGGAGCATGCGCTTGGAATGGGAGGGAACAGCCATTTATTCTAAGTCCCTTATTTGGCAGATGAGGAAACTGAGGTCCATAGAGGTAAAGCGACTGGGCTAAGGTCACACAGAGAGGATCATAAAGATGGAAGAGACCTCAGTGGATAGGGGGCAGCACTGGAGTCAGCAAGACCCGAGTTCAAATTCTTCCCCAGATATTGGCCAGCTGTGTGACCCTGGGCAAGTCTCTCACCCTCTCTGAGCCTCAGTTTCCTCATCTGTAAAATGGGGATAATGACAGCACCTAACCCCCAGAGTTGCTGTGAGGATCCAGTTAGTTAATATGCATCTAATGTTCTGCCAGACTTAGAGTGTTATGCTACGTGCTAAGTGTCATCATTAATCATCATTCTCAGTGTTATTATTACAGACCAAGCCTCTCCTGGGATCACACATATAGAGCTGGGGGGGCTATTAGGAGGCCATGTAGCCACACCCACCCCTCATTTAACAGATGAGGAAGGGAAGTGCCAGGGAGAAGCAGAACCAGATTTCCCAAGCCCATTTCCTGATTCCAAATACACCAATGACTCCATTGCCTCTACATCTACCCCTTCAATGCATGGTGAGAGGGGAACAAAATACACAAAACACACAATTTTATGAGCTTAGCTTCAGTGTCCGATTGAGGAAAGAGGGTGCAGTGCTGCGTTTATCCAGTGCCCCAAGTCTCACTGCCCCCTAACTAGGTATTCATTTTTTTAAAAATTTTTGATTCATTTGTTTTTTAAAATAATGTGTATGACTGGCTGTCCTTGAGTCTGCAACGCTCAGGGGTCAGCTGTGGCCGGGGTAAGATATGACTTACGGGAGTCAGAGCTGAGGAGCCACAGGACTTCTCCATTTTGAACACAATACCCCCTCCTTAAGGACTTGTCCCTATTCATTTGTGCTGCAAACTTCCCTCGGCCAGCAGTTACTTAGCAACAGAAAGTGGAAGCCTAATGAATGTTGATTTACTCTGGGCATTAGAACGATGTGGGGAGGGTGGATTTCAGGGACTCAGCAATCTACAGCATTTGTCAGGATAATTCCCTGCCTTGTTCATAAGGCTACTTGTAACATAATTAATGCACACCAGGCCATGCTGCATCAAATAAACGTATCTTCACACATTCAGGGATAATTAGCAGCTCTGCTTCTCAGTGGCAAGCAAACTTATCTATGAAAAATGATTTTAATCTTAGTATTAAGCACTGCTGATCTTGGACAAGAGGGAAGAGGTGGGGGAGGTTAAAGAAGGTGTTGAAGACACATGAACCATTCAGCTTAAAAAAAAAAAAACAGACACACTGATGTACTGATACAGCAAATTAAAGTATCTCTCCCTACCCCAATCTCTCTCTCTCTCTCTCTCTCTCTCTCTCACACACACACATACACACACGCACATATACACACATGCATGCAAATATACACATTAATCCATACAAGCTTCATCAGTATCCCTAACTCTATCCTCACTTTCCCTGAAGTCTATCACCCCCAGGGATAGCAAGCCCTAGAGGTCAGTTTCCCAAGTGCTCCTGACATTTACAGCCACAGATAGAATTGAGCTGTGCTAGACAGTTTTCTATTATAGTATCACCAAAACAGAAGCTTCAGCCCACTGCCCTGTCTGTCTCATTCTCTCGTAAAGAAGACGATGTGGAGATATGGAACACAGACGCTTTTCATTATCTTCCACTAAAGGCAGTCTAATAAGTTTGAGGTGGAACCTCATTTGAAATAATTTGCCTCTCTAATTATTAGTAATTTAGAACATTTTTTTCTATATACTTGTTGATTGCTGGCAAATATGACCAAAACAAAACAAAACATACAAAAAAAAAGGAAAAGTTGGGGAAGAGAGAAGGGGAGGGATAACAATTATTGGAAGGGCTATGGCAAAACAGGCACACGGAAGGTTGGTCAAGGTAGACATGGGTCCAGTTCCCTGGAAAGCAATTTAAAACATTACACTCCAAGCTACTAAATGGAGCATATGTTTTAAGCCAACAATACCATGATTTTCATGACTTAAGAATGTAATGGGAACATTCCTGCACTGTGAGAAATTATAGATAGGACAGTGTCAGGGGGAAAAAAAAAAAAACTGGGAAGATTTGAATGAGCTGATGCAGAGTGAAGTGAGCAGAATCAGAGAAGAAATTTATAAAATAACAATATTACAAAGAAAATAACAATATTACAAAGAAAATAACAATATTACAAAGAAAAACCATTTGAAAGGCTTAAGAACTCTAATAAAGAAACCAATGTGATAGTGAATCATGCTAAAAGGTAGTGATTCATTTTGTTAAACTAGGTACATCTAGTTCGAGGGTTTTTTTTTTCTTTCCTTCCCTCTTTTTTTTTTCCTTCCTCCACATCTAATTTGGGTATAAGTGAGAGAGAGAAGAGGATATGAAGAGGGGAGCCAAAAAAAGAAAGAAAGAAAAAGCATGAAAAAAGGGTTTTTGAAATATCTTTAGTTCATAAAATAGAGTAGAAGGGGGGCAAGAAAGGAGCACAAACAAGTTGGGGAACTTTGAAAATGACAGAGAAGTTACTATATATTGAAAAGAAAAAAAAAACTTCACATAACAGATTCTCAGCTTTACGGACAACTCTTTTCTGTTCTAGTTCTTTAATGTTTGTTAAGTTCAGGATTTTTTAAAAGGAGAAAATTACCTATCCACATATGTAAAGTGCTTTGCAAACCTCAAAGCACTACCTAAATAATGTGTTTTTTTTTAATGATCATTATTATCATCATTATCCTTTGACCAAGGAATTCTTATATATTTGAATTAGTTATGTATATATGTGTATATATATATATATATACAATATTTTACATATATATAATATTAGACATTGATCAATAAAAGTTGCTGTAAAGGCTTTTTGATCTTTCCCCCTAGTTTACTATCTTACTTCCTCTTTTAACTGTATTTATTTTGATTTTTCAAAATCTTTTCAATTTTGTGTAATTAATTTTTTTTTTAACTTTCTATGACCCTCTTCATCCACTGTTGGTCAAGAACTCTAATCTTATCCACAGTTGTGATAGGCCTAATATCATTTGCATCTAAACCATGTGTCAGTGAGATATTGGTTTGTATTTAATTTCTGCCTGACTGCTTTCCCGTTTTCCCAGTAGATTTTGTCCCATGGGGAGTCCTTTCCCGAGGAGTTAGCATCACGGATACTGACCTACGCTACTTTTTCTGCTTTGGATGGCAGGATACATCTGCTGCACTAATCTACTTCTCTACTTGACACTCAGCACCAAATCACTTGAATGTTTATTGTTTGCAGTATAGATTAAGATGTGGCACTGCCGGGTCTTCTTCACCTAGACATTTTTGTTCTCATTATTTCCTTTGAGATTCTTGACTTTTTGTTCTTCTGTGTGAATTGTTTTTTTTTTTTTTTTGGTTTGGTTCGGTTTTTTTTTCGAGCTTTAATTTTTTTTCCTTGTGTATATTCTTGTATAATAATAATTCTGATTGCAATGGTACTGGATAAATTAAAAAAAAAACACTTCAGGTAATATTATCCTTTATACTAGATTGGCACAGCCCAACTATGAGTAAATAATATCTCTACAGTTGTTCACACATGCCTTTATTTCTGTAAAGAGTGTTGTGTGGTTGCCTTAATATAGTTGTGGCAGGTAGAATCATAAGTATTTTAAACACTATGTATTTATTTGGTATAGAATTTGTCTTTCTATCTTACTTCCCTTTCATACTTTGCTAGTAATATACAGAAATGTTAATAATTTTGTGGGTTTATTTTCTATTCTGCTATTTTGCTAAATTTATTTAAATTAATGTTGTTTTTCTGTCTTGGATTCTCTAAGTAAATTATCATACATTGACACAAAGCAAAAATTTTGTTTCCTCTTTGCCTATGATTATTCCTTCAATTTCTTTTTTTTCTTGTTATATTGTTAGAGCTAACATTATATCAAATAATGGTGGTGATAATGGACATCCTTGCTTTATGCCCTGATCTTAATGGAAAGGCATCTGCTTTATCCCTGTTACATATAATGCTGGCTCTTGATTTCAGATAGATAATATTTATCATACTAGGAGAAAGTCTATTTATTCTTTTTTTTTTTAGTATATGTACTGCTAAAGTGACCACAAATCCACTTATTCCTACCCATTTTCATATTTTCAACAAAGAATGACAATTGTATTTTCTCAAAAGATTTCTCTGCATCACTTGATAACATACATGTGATTTTAATTAGTAAGTTGAAGAATCAATAACCCTTTCTTTGGTGCTTCTTTCTGCGTGCCAGGCACTGTCCTAAGGATTGGGGAGAAAAATGAAAGCACAAAATACAGTACTTCTCATCAAGAAGCTCACATTCTAATGGGAGAGATAAAATGCAAATATTTTCACTTGGTTTTTGCTTTTAATATTATTTTTATGATTATTGTTTTCTTAATATTTAAATAACACTGAACTCCAGCTTTCAATCCAGACCAGTCACGCCGTATAATCCTGTCAGCATGTTCTGTGCCCTCTTGGGTTATATTTTATTTAAATGGTTTTTTTTGGGGTTTTTTGCCAGTGTTCTGTAAGGGTGAGAGTCTACAGTGTTCTTACTCCTTCTTACCTTGGTTAAGGTATGATCAAATCTATAGCACAGAAGTTTGAAAGGATGCCTTCTCTTCCTATTATTATAAATGGTTTACAATGTAGTAGAATTAGTTGTTCTTTAAATAGTTCATAGAACTGAATTGCAAATCCATCTGGCCTTTTTATTCCCCTCCATTTTTGAGGTTCATATATGGCTCGTTCAATTTCTTTTTCCAGATTTGTGTCCAATAAGCAATGTATTTCTTGTGCTGTTAATCTGTAAATATTTATATGATTCCTTGTCAGTTTTATTGAGATATAATCGGGCAAAAGAGTTTCTTATCATTTCTTTTATTTCTCTTTCATTTGTTTTGAATTCCCCGTTTTCATTTGTTATGTGAGAATTTTTCTATTCCTTTTTTTTTTAATCAGATTACCAGGAGACCAGCCAAGATAGTAGGGTAGGAGGAAGTAATACCACTCAGCATACCCCACAACTAATCCAAGAAAAATCAAAGAAGAAAGCCAGACTAAGTAAATGGTGATTGGGAAATCAAGAGAGAAACAGCTTCCATTCAAACTTGGACCCAGAGGCAAGGGATGAGGCCTGCAACTGTGGGATGTGTTGGACCAGGAGGGCCCTCAGGCATGACAACCAAGGAAGGTGACCCAAAGCAGATCCCCTACAAAGCCCTGAGGCCAGGCCAGCAGCACAGTGTCCTGTAAGCAGATCAGAGTAACACAACCGAGCCCAGAATATGAGCCAGACCAGTAATTCTTGAACGTCTAGAAAGGATCTGGGGGCCCAGAACTAGGCCAGCCTGGAAGGACAGTCACTCTGAAATTGTTGAGCTTGCTGATGACTGGAATTAATCATCTTCCCAGGGCCAAGTCTGCAGTGGTGCCGCTCAGCCCCAAACTAAGCAAACTAAGCCTAGAAAGCTCCAGAAGGGAGTGATCAGATGCTATCTTTGATCTGACGACAGAGTTCTTCTGAAAATTTGAAGAGTCGTGGCTTAAGCTGCCTTGGTGGTTTTTAAATGACACAGCACTAAATAGCCAAAGAATATAGCAGCAGCCAGGGTTGTGCCGGAACCAAACTGTACTGACTTGTAAGAGATGATTGTTAAATTTTCAGTGTATGCCTTTAAATCTTACAAAGTGACAAATGCTATGAGTCTGCCTTTGATTTATTGTTGTGTTGATTTCCAGACTTAAGAAAATGATGGAGAAATCATAATCCAAATTGAACTTTAAAGTATGTCATGAATACAGTCTTTTTTTTTCTCAAGGAGAAGGTTATTAAATATTTACCAGCACATTTCTGCGCAGAACCTCATATAAAACAGACCAGGACTGTAGAAAACCACAATAGACTTATTCAGGACTTAACTGAGCAGAATCCAGTCCTACCCAAGTCCTAATCCAGGAAGCAAGGCTGGAAGAATTAGTATACAAAAGAAAACAAAAGGGTTAGGAACTGTTACCATTCATGGAATGCTTACAACACAAACCCAGAGAAAAAAAGAATGACTAGGAAACAGTCCAAAGACAATCCTCAAGAAATCCTTGTCTTGGCCACAAGATCAACTGGAATTCTAGAAGAAATGAAGCAAAAGTTTACATGCTTAAAAAAAAAAAGAGAGTTTAAAACAATATCACAAATTAAGTGAGAACAACTGAAAAAAAAGAATTGGAAAAGAAATGAGAGTTTTGGAGGAAACACTAGGAGAAGGAAGAGTTTAGCACGAGAGGTACAAAACCGCAGAGTAAAATCCTCCCACATTAGAATGGATAAAAGTTGATGATTCCATGAGATAATAAGCATATTAACACACAAAAAAATTGACAAAATAATAAATTTTAGGCATCTCATATTTTTAAATGACCTGGCTAACAGATGAAAGAAAGATAATGCAATTAATCATTAGATATTTGAAAGCCATGACAAAAAAGGGGGGGCATGGATGTCATATTTCAAGAAATCAAGAAAGATAACTGTCCAATCATAAAAAAAGTTCAAAGTAAAAATTAAATTAAAAAAACACCAATCAGTTCTTGAAAGAAACCAAATGAAGATTCCAAAAAACACCATAGTCAAAATCCTTAGCTCCCAAATAAAAATAATGTAAGCAGCCAGAAAGAAATACTTTAAATGCTGAAGATCCAGAGTCAAGATCAAGAAAGATTTAGCATCTACCAATATAAAGGAGTGGAAAGTACATAATATGCTATCCCAAAAGGCTAAATAAATAAATAAATAAGCTCACAATTAAAAATAACTTAACCCAGAAAAACTACTTCTTCCTCTAAAGGGGGGAAAATTGGATCTTTCATGCCATGGAGGACTTCCAAGAATTCCTGATGAAAGGCCAGGATACAAACACAGAAGTAATGAAAAGCTTAGGAAAGGTTGTCTGTTTTTGTTTGTTTTTGTTTTTTAACAACTGGAAGAAATTGTATAAGGATGAAGCCTTTGTATTCTAATGGGGAGGGGCAAACGGCTACCAGTGTCACCTCAGAACTTTAATCATATTAGGGTTCATAGGCAGGATCAAGTAAGACAGAAGGCTCAGGAGGGATTTTGTTATGTTTTGACAACCTTAAAGGAAAGGAAAAGAGATATCCTATGAAAGGAAAGGGAAAGAATGGGGGGAGGGGGAGGTGAGAAATAATCCCATAGGGGGGAGGATGCAATTAGAAGACCATGTAAACAAAGAAGGGGGAAAAAGAGCAGGCATCTCTGAAGCCTTTCTTTCCAATGAACTGTACCAAAAAAAATAGAACACAAACACACACACACACACACACACACACACACACACACACACAGAAATAGGAGAAAATAGAGGTGGAAAGAGGGAAATAAGAAACAGGATAAATTTGAGGAGAGATTAGTCATAAGACAAGCCCTAAGTATGGAGAAGGGATCACAAAAGGAGGTTTAAATGAAAAGGGCAAGGACTTGTGATTGGAAACTGGTTAAGAAGAAGGAAGACATATGGGTCTGGAGAATGGAAGCTGGCTGCATGAAGCATTGGACCTTGGTGCTGAGGACACTCCTGTTACACAGGCCTCTTCATCTATGTAAAGGGTTAGGGGAATAAGGAGAGGATAAGTTATAAAGGGATAGGAGAGAAGGAAACACATGATTAATAATCATTACTATGAATGTGAATGGGATAAACTTAGTCATAAAATAGATGAAGATAGTGGAATAGATTAGAAAAAGCTGAATCCAGCAAGATGCTTTTTACAAGAAAAATGCTTGAAATATTTTTCACACAGAGGTGAAAAAGGACAGAGGAGGAACAAAATATTTTTGAGCTTCATCTGAACTAAAAAAAAAAAGTAAGGAAAGAAGCCATAACCTCAGACAAGGTAGGAGTAAATATACAAGGGAAACTAAATTTTGAAAGAAAGATGCCTTAGAGAAATAATTAATATCATTTAACATATTTGCACAAATGGCATAGCATCTAACTATTTAATGGAAAATCTAAATGAATTTCAAGAAGAAATAGATAATAAAACTCTAATATGAGGGGATCTCAATTTACCCCTTTCAGAGCTAGACAAAGTTAACAAAAAATAAACCAGAAAGAAGAAAAATGCATATATGTATAATATATATAATATATATATTTATTATATGCAAATTTATATAATTATATATATAATCAAAGTTTGATTCAACGGCTCTCCAGCAATAACTGAATTATAATAAAAAGGAATATACCTATTTCTCAACACTGCATGGCACCTCTACAAAAAACCTGATGATGAATTAGGATAGGAAAACATCATAGATAAGAGCAGAAACACACACACAAAAATAAATATATTCTTTACAAATACACATGAAATACCAGAGTCTAAAAAAAGAGGATTGAAGAAAGGATGAAAAATTAACTGGAGGTGAATTTACTCAGGTCTAAGGCAAATCATAAATATGACAGATTATTATAGTAAAGATAATGACAATAATAATAAACATACCAAAATTTTGGGGAGGCAGCTAAAACACTCCATGAGGGGAAATATGTAACTGTGTAACTGTATCCACTTTCATCAAAATAATAAAAGATCAACATTTTCAAGATGAAGCAAAATAATTTAAAAAAATGAAACCTGAATTAAATATCAAAATAGAAATTTTGAAAATCACAAAAAATGAATTTTATTAAAATTTCAAAAGTCTACTGAATGAATAAACAAAACACAGTTATTTGAAAAAAAAAATAAATAAACTACTACCTAATTTGATTTCTAAAAATAAAGAGGAAAAAATGTTACCAATATTAAAGTTGAAAATAAAGGAAAATTTACAATGATAAAAATAAGGAGTATTGTTAGAAAATTTTGCCCAATTATATGGCAATAAATCTGATTACTTAAATGACATGGATGAATATTTGCAAAAACATAAAATATTCAGATTAACAGAATAAGAGAGGAACATAAGTGATCCAATCTCAGAAAAAAAGAAATTGACCAATCCATAATTGAACGGTCAAAGGGGAAAAAAAATTCTTAGGACCAGATGAATTTACAAATTAATTTTATGAAACATTTAAAGAACAACTAATTCCAATATGATATAAAGTATTTACAGAAATAGGAAAAGAAAGATTTCCACCAAATTCCTTCCTATAACAGGTATGTTCTTAATATCTAAAACAGGAAAAGTCAAAATAGAAAAAATAATATTATAAAACAATATTCATAATAAACATTGATAGAAAAAGTAAATTAAATAAAGTATTAGCAATAAGGCTATGACAACGTAAAACAAAGTCTATACACTATGACCAAGTAAGATTCACATTAAGAAAGCAGAGCTAGATAAATGTGTGTGTGGGGGGACTACCCATATAATTGACCATATTGATAACAAGAATAACAAAAATCATATGATTATATCAATAAAGAAAAAAAAAAACTTTTAACAAAATATAATATCCATTCCTGCTGGAGTGTGTGTGTGGGGAACTAAAGTAAACTAAAACCAAAACAAAACAGAAATATATAAACATATAGATATAGGTGTATGTGTGTGCATATTAAACACTGCATAAGTTATCTAGCTAATGCCAAGGACTAGCATTATAATATAATGATAATATGCTAGAGGCTTTCCAATAAGATCAGTAGTTGAGAAACTGGTACCCATTGACATCATTACTTTTTATCGTAGTATGAGAAATGGTATCTATAGCAATAAGGCAAGAAAAAGAAACTGAGGGAATAAGCATGGGCATAAAAGAAACATAATGATAGTTTTTTAATATGATATGATGGTATACTTAGAAAACCCTAAAGAATTAACTAAAATTAATAGAAACAATTTTAAAATTAGGAAAAACTTAGCAATATAAAATAAATCCACATAAATTAGTACTATTTCTGTATATTACCAAGCAAACCCAGCAGGAAGAGAAAGAAAGAGAAATTCCATTTGAAATACATTAGATATAACATATCTGGGAGTCTCCAACCAACCAATATATACACATGAATACAACTAAGAAGGTTCTTTGTGGAAATTGAGGTAGGCCTGAATAACTGGAGAAAATTAAGTGACCATGGATAGATGGAGCTAAACTTATAAAGATGGTAATTCTACCTGAATTAATTTACTTGTCCAATGCTTTACCAATCATACCACCAAAGAATTACTTTACAGAATTGGAAAAAAATAATAACAAAATTCATCTGGAAGAACAAAAAGTCAAGGATCCCAAGGAAAACAGTGAAAAAAAATGAGAAAGATGAGGGACACACTTTATAACATGTTAGACTATATTACAAAGCAGCAATTAGTGGAATGACTTGACCAAGAAATAGAGGATGATCAGTAGAACAGATCAGGCACACAGCATATAGAAGAAAATTAACACAGTATCCCAGTAGTCTATAAAGCCAAGCACCCCTGCAACTGTGATAAGAATTTATTTTTTTTTATTAAAAAAAAAACCTGCTGGGAAAACTTTAAAGCAGTTTTCTGGTAGAAAGTAAGGTTAGGCCAATGTCTCACATTTAATGCTAAACATGAAGAATGACATCATAAACACATTAGAGTGGAATGAAAACTAACATTTTAATCTGTGAATGGGGGACAGTTCATGATTAAGTAAGTGATAGAGAAAATAAGAGATGTGGGATCAAGGCTCTTTCCTCACTGGGTCATGGTTTTCAGTTAAAGCAATGATTATTAGATTTTCTCCCCTTGAACCATTTTCTGGATAGTTCTTGAAAAGAGATACATTATTTTTTTTTTCCGATGTTAATTTAGTCCCAAGAATTCAACAAACACTTTTAAATCTTCAATTATTTGTCAGGCATTCTGTAAATCTTAAGAGGTGGGGAGTACAAGGAAAGGCAAAAATAAAAGTTCTTACTTTTGAGGAGCTCATACCCTAATGATGGAAACAACATGAAACTATAATGTACAAATCCTACACACACATATGCACACACACGAAACAGGATATACACACATATACATACATATACATATATAAACATGAAACAGGATATATGTATATATACACATACATTTATGTATATATGTGTGTGTGAGAGATACACACATATACATATATATTTATACATATATATGTATATTTAGAGAGAGAGAGACAGAGAGAATGAGAATGAGAATACAAGATAAAATGGATATATACACATAAGGAAGGAACAAGCATTAAGGGAGATCAGGAAAAAAGTATCTTTTATTTGATGGTATTGTATCTGGATGCCAGGGATGCTAGAGGAGGGAAATGAGTAGGGAAAGAATTCCAGATATGGGGGAATGCCAGCAAAAAATGATGGAGCCAAGAGATAGAGTTTCTCGCACTGGCAACAGCATGGAAGACAATGTCTATGAATTGTAGAGAATAACATGTGGGATGTGAGATGAGAGGAATAATGTGTGAGAAGATTGGAAAGGTTGGAAGAGTCTGATAATGAGGGACTTAAAAAGCTAAGCAAAGGGTTTGACCTTGATAGTGGAGGTAATAGGGGGCTGCTAGAGAGCTGTGTTGCTGCTGCTGTTGTTTTTCTAATGTCAGGTCAGACCTGACCTTTAGGAAGATCAATCTGATAGCTGAGTGAATAATGGTCTAGAGTGGGAGAGCCTTGAGGTCAGCAGGCTACTGTAGTCCAGTAGGTAAGGTTATGAGGTTCTGCACCAGGGTAGAGGCTGTGAGAGAAGGGAGAAGGGGGTGTATTTCAGAGATAATTGATTTGACTTGACAACAGATTGGATAGGAGGGGTGAGAATGAGTCAATAGTCAAGGATGATACCCATTTTGAGAGCCTGCGGCAGCTAGCTGGTACATTGGCTAGAGTACTAGGGTTGTAATCAGAAACAACCGAATTCAAATCTAGATTGAGACACTTACTAGCTGTGAGAAAGCTGTGTGAGAGAGAAAGAGGGAGAGGATAACTGAATCCATGGGAACTGATGAGATCAAGTGAAGTAGTAAAAGAGTGTCCAGGAAAGGACGCTATGGGAAACACAAGTTAGTGGGTGTCACTTGGATAAAGACGCAGCAAAGGAGATGTCTTCTCTCTTCTCGCTCTCCCTCTCCTTCTCCCTCTTCCTCTCCTTTTCTCTTTCTCTTTCTCTCTCTCTCTTTCTCCCTCCCTCCCTCTCTCTTAATATGGTCTGTTGACTTGGGGGAATTTAGCCCACCATGCCTCCTATTGGCCTGTCATGGCTTCAGTGGAGAAACGGGGGCAATGTTGAAATACCAGTGGCCCCAGAGATGGGTACAAGAGACACAAAGTGCCATGGCAGACCTCATAGGATTTCTCCCTTTTTTAAATTCTCCAAATTAAACCTTACTTGATTATTTTCCTGTGGAAGAAAGACAAGCAGGACCAGGATTTTAGAACGAGGCTCTTGGGCAAATGCAGATTTTAGTAATGCAAAATCTGCTGCCCAGATTTCCTCTTAATGCCAGCCCTGCCCACCTGCCACCAAATATAGGGTCACAACATGTAATCCAAGCATGAGAAAGACTCGCTAAAATCTGTAACTAGGACCTGTTCTTACCGGTTTCTAGAGGAGCCTTACAAAGCAAATCCTATGATCCATAACTTTTATGTCACAAAGTCCTCATCACTAATTTTAAATTAAGAAACTTTGTATAGTATCTAATAAATTCACATTCTCTGGGTCAGTGGGTAGATTGACCACTAGAGAAAGCTCAATGGGCAGCCAGAAAGCAAGCCCAGATTCCTTTGCAGTTTCTGGAAGTGTGGAACTGCATCCCAGCCATTTTACCCACTGAAGATTCTGCCACAATGAGTAAGAAAAAGGTAGCAGGGGGTAAAATGAGGCAAAGTGAAGAATGCCATTCATCAGGGAGCACTGATTCCAGAAACAGGTATCTGAATCAATGAACAAAGAAATATCAAAAGTCACAAAGAGAAATAATTCTGAGGAGAAAGAAAAAAAAATGTGCACCCTATGTGGCTGAAAGGGGAACTCACCAACAAATTTAACTTTTTTGAGAAGCTCAATAAGCTGGGAATGATGGTAAGCTCCTCCAGTCCCTGCTGCTCCTGGGGTAGTACTGGGGTCAGAGTGCTAAGCTATAGGAGGGCTAAACTCTGAGTGGGTGTCTGCACAAAGTCTGGCACTAATATAAATGGAACAAGTTAAAGCTTCTGTGCCAATGGGTATTGGCATCGGCCCATGAATGGCTGCTGCACTTTCAGCCTGGGAAAGTTAGGGAGAGCCAGGCTCAAAAAGAAATAAGAAAAAAAAAGATAAATAAAGAAGGTGTAAAGTCAAATCAATGAGTGTTTATTAAGCACCTACTATGTGTCAGGCATTGTATTAACAAACAGAGATACAAAAAAAAAGGCAAAAAAAAAATAACAAATGATCCTTGCACTGAAATCTAATGAACATGTAAACAAATATGTACAAACATTACAGATAGATACAAAGAGGTAGATAGATGATACAGATTTTGATAGACATACATATATATAGAAGCATATATGCATGCTTATAATTACACATTAAAGATAACCAGACTCAGATTCTTAAGATCTGGACTGCTTGCAAAAGCAATACAAATGCTTAGATTTCTTAAGAGTCTGTCTAATATGACAGATGTCCTAATAAACCTTGTCTTTGGCTGAAAGAAGGCTTGGGCAGAATTCGTTCAGGCAGGACCCATGTGTTGTGATTTTGGGGTCCCAGCACCCCAAAACCTCTAAACTTCAACATTTTGGTGGCCCGTATGGAGAAGCTGCCTAACCCCAAGTTCTTCTGCAGCCAAGACTGGAGGGTATGTAAGCCTCCCCCCTTCTTTCTTGCTCTGCAATTGGGGTCTCTCTCCAAGAACCTAGGAAGGCTTGATGGTTCTTTTCAGGCAGATGGTTATGAGGCTGTCTCACACTCAGCCTGATGTTCTCAGGCTCTTGGTCCACTGGTTTGGTTGGAGGTCATGGACCTGGGTATATCTTCTGCAGCATAGAGGACAATGATGGATGCCCTGTCCAGAAGTGTGTGCTCAATTTTGTCAGTTCTCTCAGGGCTAAGGAGTTGGGAAGACTGCAGATGCTTTTTGGCTCCCTGAGGCTTATTTACTCCATTCCCTCTACACCCCTGGATCCTCCTTCATGGAGATTACAGGGAAAATTTAGAATTGCTAAAAACATCTTAGCAGATTCTGGAAGTTTTGTGATCAATCATTAAGGAGTTTTGAAACACCTCTTTACAACCTTGGTCATTCCCTTCTCCAACTCCCTTCCCTTCCCTTAAGTCATGAAGGTATCTGTTAATCCCTCTCATAAAAGAAGAGAGTTTCACCCTTCCCCCCACCTCTGAATTCACCCTTTACAGCATGGGCCTCAATAGCAATGGCTTTGGGAGCTGGGGCAACCTTTGCCTGGAAGCATCAACCAGATTTAGCACATCCTGCTCAAGGTAAAGAAGCTAGCCTCTGAATTTGGGTAAGTATGTTCTTTTAAAGTTGTTGTTTTAACTGTTAATGGTGAGATGTTGATTCTCTGTGTAAAATAATTTAGAAATGGATTTAACAAAATTGAAGTCACCTGATTGGTAGTGGGTTTGTTTTAAGTTTCAAATTGGTGAACTTTTTGTATCAGTTATGTCAAGCAACTTTCCATAGTTTGGTTACTGCTAAAACAATTTGGCTATTGTTGGTTATTGTTTTAATGTGTAAACTTGCCAAAAGTTTGATTGGGTTTTGGCTTGCTGAGAATTTGCAAGTATATAGAAATAATTTCTAACGATTGGCTTTTTACATCAGGACAAATTTAAATTTGAGATTTAGATCTTGGAAAAGTTTTTCCTAAGTTGGGATTAGTGAAACTTGCTGCTTGAGATGGGACTTTATTTTGAGTTGTCTGACGGATCATAATAATCCATCAATAATCAATAATCCACTATCTGAGAGAAACGCCACAATCTACTCAGAGAAAATGTGATACTGGTGGGAAGTCAGCATTGGGAAAAGCTGAGAGAACAATTTTAGCCTCACTCTAAGATGGGATCCTCCTGGCTCAGTTTCCCCATTATGTTCCTTTGAAAAGGAATGTTACCCACCTAGCTATTCTTAAGTCTCGCTATGAGGTGGATTTGATACTGGTTGGTTGGAAAACTGAATTATCTGAATCCAAACAGAGCTAAGGATGTTTTATCCTGTCATATCTGGGCCCTGCAGTCTTTTCTGTCAGATTTGTGTTTTCTAGACTACAGGTCATTCACCTGTAGTAGGTAACAGACAGCAGGTACCAGCCAATGTCACCCCATCATTACCTGGATGCAGCCTGTGCTTGGTTCTAGTCAACCTCCTCTTTGGGACTGTTGAGGTTTAGAGGTTTAGGGGTGCTGGGACCCTAAAATCACAATATGCCAGTCCTGCCTGAAAGATTTTGACCCAAGCCTTCTTTCAGTCAAAGACAAGGTTTATTAGAACATCCGCCATAATGGGCAGACTTTTAAGGAATGTAAGCATTTGTATCGCTAATGCAAGGGGGCCAGGTTTTAAGAATCTGAGTGGTGGCTAGATTTTAAGAATCTGAACACCTTAATGGAGACAAGATGTACCTTATATATAGAAAGACTGTGAAAGAGATCTAGGAGTGGCCAAGTAGTTTGGGGTGACTGGAAGAGGGGTCTAAGGAAGATCTGGATGGGAGTGGCCAGTAAGCTGGGGTGAACAGAATGCCTGGGACCTGGACCATGTGGACAAGGGAGAATGGAGTCTAGCTAGGATTAAGGGTGAGAAGTGGCTTGGGGCCATAGGGAGGTAAGACTATGGAGGGCTAGGCTAGGTTAAGGGTAACAAAGAGTTGAGAGGTTGGGTTTAGGTGCATTGAAAGGCCAGTTGATGGGATTATAGCCTCAGGTGAATGCCAGAGATTGGGTCATGCGGGAAAGTCCAGGGGTTTTCCTTTTTGGGGTCCAGATCCCATCCTCATTAGCTTGAGGCAGGGACAGGGCTATGCCCCTTGCCAGCAGGAAGCAGTTTCAGAAGCCAAGATCTTTGCCCCTTACCCCAAAAGAATTTGAGTCCCACTTGTCTGATGGGGGAATGATGAGGATGGGATCTGGAAGCCAAAATGAAAAACCCCTGGACTTTCCCACATGACCCAATCTCTGGCATTTGCCTGAGCCTATAATCCCATCAATTGGCCTTTCATTAACCTCTTAATTCTGTTACCTGGCCCTCCATTGTCTATTATCTCCCTATGGCCAAAAGCCACTTTCCACCCTTAATCCTAGCTAGACTCCATTCCCCCTTGGACCCATGGTCCAGGTCCCAGGCATTCTGTTCATCCCAGCTGACTGGCCACTCCCATCCAGATCTTCCTTAGACCCCTCCTCCAGTCACCCCAAACAACCTGGCCACTTCTATATCCCTCCCACGGTTTTTATATAAGGTATATATGTATATTTATATATGTATATATATATGTATTTATATATGTATATAAGGTCCATCTTGTCTCCATTAAGGCACTCAGATCCTTAAAATCTAGCCACTACTCGGATTCTTAAGATCAGGCCCACTTGTATTAGTGATACAAATGCTTAGATTCCTTAAGAGTCTGCCCAATATGACAGATGTTCTAATAAACCTTGTCTTTGACTGGGAAAAAAAAAAGATGACCAGTGGAAGGAAGGGACTAGCATTAAGGAGGAGCAAGAAAGAATTTTATGGAAGCCAAAGAAACCAAGAAATGAGAATGAGAAGGGAAAGAATTCCAGGCATGGGGGACAGCTAAAGAATATGGCCAGTCAGGGAGTTTCAGAATTGAAAGTCTGTGGACAGGACTAAAATATAAAAAGATAGGGGGTCAAACAGGACTTTAGATTCAATCATATAGATAATAAGGAGTCACTGGAGTTTACTGAATGGGGGGGGTGACATGGTCAGATCTGAATTTTAGGAAAATCATTTTGGTGGCTAAAGAGACTTGAGTCAGGCAGACTCACCAGCAACTACTGCAATTAGAGGGGATAAAGGCCTGTGGCATGGTGGAGCCATGGCAGAGGAGAAGTGGGCATATCTGAGAGATGTTAGGAAAGTAAGACTCATAAGGACTTGACAACAAATCGGATATGGAGGGAATGTGATGTCAATGAAGACAATAGGTTGGATCCTGAGAGACTCCAGGGATGGTGGGATTCTGAACAGTAAGAGGAAATTTACAAAGGCAGGGAGAGTTGAGATAAAAATGATGAGCTTGGTTTTGGACCTACTGAGTTTAAGATATCTGCAAGACATTTATGTTGAGATGTAGTCAATTGTAGATGCAAGATGGGAGATCAAGAAAGAGGCTGAACTGGGTGAATAGATTGCAGAATTACTTCCATAGCAATGATAATTGAATCTATGGGAGCCAGTGAGATCACTAAGGCAAAGTGGCATATCAGGAGAAAAAGGCTCAGAGAGACATTCATGACTAGTGATAAGACCTAGAAGAAGATCCAGTCAAGGAGGAGGAGAACCAGCAGTGTCACTAAAACTGAGGGAAAAGAAAGGGCAAAGAAGAAGAAGGTTATTGAAAGTGTCAAAGGCTTCAAAGGGTCACAAAGAATGAGGAATGAGAAAAGGCCATTCGATTCAGCAAACAGAGGAACATTGATAATTTTGGAGAGAGTAGTTTCTGTTGAATTATGAAGTCAGAAGCCAGATTACAGAGAGTTATGAAGACGGTGAGAAGAAAGGAGGGGGATTCACTGATTGTAGATGGCCCTCTTAAGGCATTTAACCATGAAAGAGAAGAGAGACTAAGGACAACAGCTTGCAGACAGAGATGGATCAAGGGAAGATTTTTTGAGGAGTGCTGAGGACATAGAAGGGTTTGTGGGCAGGATGGAAGCAGCCAATGGACAAGGAGAGATGGAAGACTAGTGAGAGTGTAAGGATTCTAGAGGATTCTTTAATGTAAAATTATAAACAGCAACAAGATCAACAGTCAAGGCTGCTGTTGAGGGGATCCTAGGTTAGTTAGAGGTTGGACCTGATGGCCTAGAATGGTCATTAGAATTGTCACAAGAAGTTTTTGGTTCTCCTTCTCAGAATTCTTCAAGAACAGACTGAATCTCCACCTGTCAGGTACGTTAGAATGGAGATACTTTTTGTATTTGGATTGGACTAGAGGGTGTGGAGGTCACTTGTGATTCTTGTACTCTGTAATTCTTCAATAAGAAAGGAAATTTCATGAGATGACAGACGCAATGATAAGCGGAAGAGTATCAAGAGAAAGAAAGCTAGGATCATGAAGGGCCTTGAATTCATGTTATATGATGTAAAGGGTGGGGGGCAAAGAAGGTTCAGAATGAACGTAAAAACTGCCTTCAAGTGAGAGCAAGGCTGCAATGTAGTATGGATATCAGGATGGGTCTGTTTGGTCCCAGCGGATGGAACTAGGAACAATGGCCAGAACATTCAAAGAGATCAACAGAGACCTGGTCAGGAACAAAAAAACAGTGAGCAAAATGAAAACAAAAACTCCTTTCTGATAACGAGAGATCTCTGACAGTGGAATGGACTTCCCTAAGAAGTCCTGGGTTCTTCCTCCTTGCAAGCCTTTGAGCGAAGCCTGGAAGATCTTTCATCCAGTGTGTTATGGAGAGAGTAAGAGCTAATAACAATAACTAATGTTCCATAGCTCCTCAAGATTTGCAAAATTCTCTGTCTACATTATCTCATTTGACCTCCTTTTAGAGTACTAGGTGGACAAGATGGCCACTGAGGGCCCTTTCCAGTCTAAGCGTCTGTGATTCTGCAAAAGTAATAAATGAGAATAATAAAAGACAAACTTTTAATGGGACTCTGGCAAGGAGGAAAAGAGGTGAGAAGAAACAATCCCCCTAAAAAGCAGGTCACTGGCACTGAAGAAATCTAGCTGTCAATGTATAGAACCTTCCTTCCTAATCTTGTACAAATTCCAGCACGCTCTCTGAATTCTGACATTTGTAAAAGCTTAAACTCTTTCCCAGCCATTTTTAACCTTTTCAAATTACTATGTGGAATTCAATATTTTAATAAAAAGAGTGTAACTTTACTGTTCTAAAGTCAGATAAGGAGCTGTTACAAATATGATCCCTTTCACCTTCAGATCTGCAAGGTCCACACCAACTCATTCACCCTTCAGACACAGGGTGCCTGCCTGACTAGGGCTTTGGGGTCACAGACCACAGGGCAGATAGTGCCATGTGCTTTCAGCATCTGAGGCCCGTGAAACATATACTTCAGTGGAGATAAATGGGAACAGAGATTGGGAGAAGCTTGGGAATGAAGGATGAGGAGAAGATTAGGGAAGAGAAGGATGCTGAGTTTGGCTTAGAGGACTCTAATACAGGACACAGACATGTCTAATGCTTATGTGATACCCTACTTACAATGTACTTTTGCTGCCTAAGTCATACTTCATCATGTGAATGTATTTGTGTGCACATGTATCTTTAATAGGGTTGAGGGTAATATTTTTTGGGGGAAAAAGAGCTACTGCTTAGGAGGCTAATTTCAGATTGGCTGATATAGTAAATTGAGGCTGATACAGTATCAGAGTCTAAGTTCATTAACTAAGTAGCAAAGGGATTGGACTGAAAGGAGACTTTCCACGTTTGGTGGCAGCCCCTACCCCGCATATCTGATCGAGATTTGAGTTATTATGGGGCAATTTATCTAGATATGTTTAAACAGAACATCTATTTGTTATAATCTACATCTTACCTGAAAACAAAAAAGAAAGAGGTGCTTTAGTAATTCAGGCCTGGGGCAGGAGACGTAGGGGAAGGAGAGGTGACCGCTCTACCCCTTCCTTCAAGGAGTGCAGGGTCTGGCTAGAGAGAGGCAGATGGGCCCTTGTGATGCCATTAGAACCATATCAGCCCACACCTTTCTCTTCCCCAATATACCATGATGGTCTAGGTGACCCAATGTGGGACATCATAAGCTCCCAAGATTGTGTGGACAAACCAAGAATAGTGGAAAGAGACACAGTGGGAGCAAGCCAAGAAGAGCACACAACTAATTTTGATATGGGATGTGGTACAGAAGATGTCAGGGACCAAATGTGACCAGTCAATAAATGTTTATGGAGCACCTACTATGTGCTAAGGGCTGGCAAAACTCTGCTCTCAAGGAGTTCACAGTCTATTGGGAGAGACAATATACAAGCAAGTTTATAGAAATAAACTATATACAGGATAAATTGTGGGAAGGGAAGGGAATTGTGGGATGGAGAATAAACATTTATATAATGCCTACTATGTGCCAGGTACTGTGCTAAGCACTTTTTATAGAGATTATCTCATTTGATCCCCACAAAACCCTGTAAGGTAGGTACTATTATCGTTCCCACTTTACAGCTGAGGAAACTGAGGCAAACAGATGTTAAAAGTGACTTGCCCAGGGTCACATAGCTGGTAAGTATCTGAAGCTAGATTTGAATTCAGGTCTTCCCGACTCCAGGCCCTGTGCTCTATCCACCGAGTCACTATCCAACTGAAGATAATCAACAGAAGGAAGGCACTAGAACTAAGGGGGATTGGGAGAGGGAAACTTCCTTGAGAAGGTGGGGTTTTATCTGGGTCAAATGAATTAATCTGTGAAAAGTAGGAGGGAGAGATGAGGAGGGAGAGACTTCTAGGCATGGGGGATGAGCAGGGAAAATGCCCAAAGCTGAGAGATGGAGGGTCTTGGTAGAGGGATGATAAGGATGCCAGTGTCTTTGGACGATAGAGAACATGTGTGGGAGGAAGGTGATATGGATGGGAGGGAGGGAGGGGTAAGCTATAAAGAGCTTTGAACACCAAAGAGAAGATTTTATTTTTGATCCTGAAGGCAGAGCACCTTGAGTATGGAGGTCAGATCTGCACTTTAGAAACATTGCAACAGCTGAGTCAAGGTTAGACTGGAATGGGGAGAGCCTTGGGGCAGGCAGATCCATCCACAGACTATTGCAATAGTCTGGAAATGAGGTGCTGAGGTCTTGAACCTGTGTGGAGGCAGTGTCAGAAGGGAGAAGAGAGCGAATGGAAAAAAAAAAATGTGATAAAGATACAATCACCAGGACTTGGCATTAGACTGGATATGGAGGATGAGAGAGGGTAAGAATGGCACCTTGTTTGAGAGTTTGAGGAACTGGGAGGGTTGGGGCATCAAAGAGAAGAGGGTACTCAACAGGGTCCAAAAGGTCAAGAAGCCTGAGGATTGAGAAAAGACCATCAGATCTGGCAATTAAGAGATCTTTGGTAACTTTGGAGAGAGCAGTTGTGGTTGAATGATGAGCTCAGAAGGCAGACAGTAAAGAGTTAAGAAGAAAGTGAGAAGAAAGGAAGTGAAAATATCCATTATAGATACTCTTCTCATGACCACAAAAGGAAGGCTATGTATTCTATGAAAGCTAAATGCTTTCCAAGGGAGTTTTTTGAAGATGGAGAAGAGTGGGCAGGCTTGGAGGTAGCCGGCAGGGAGAGATTGAAGATAAATAAAAAAGTAGGAATTACTGACAGGGTCAATCTGCTGGGGAAACCGGGATGGAATAGGATTCCTAGTGCATGTGAAGGGTTTTCCTTTGCAAGGAGAAGGGCACATTGTTGTAGGAGATGAATAAAGGTGGAGATAGTAGGAGGAGGCATCTGGGAGATGTGAGCTGAGAAGGGGAGAAGAAAGAGCTCTTGGGGAATGACCTCAATTTATTTTTCTGTAAAATGTAAGACAAAGTTCTCAACCAAAAGGGTGGAAGGAGAGGGAGCTGTGGGAACTTTGAGAAAGGATGAACATGGTGGGAAAAGTCACTATGGAGAGCGGGTTAGCAAGTTCATTGGGGAGGTACAAAATGTTTGTCTTGCTTCAGTTGAGATTACATACATCACGTGTGCAGCTGGTCCATTCATCATGATTTTGTGAATTCCTCCAGATCCATTCAGTATCAGTGAGGAGGAGTGAACCAAGTAGATGGTGAGAGTATCCAAGGCATAATCAGTAATATGATTAGGGGCAGAGGGTTTGAAGAGGAAAGTGTAGTGAAACCAGTTCAGCAAGGGGTCAGGACGAGGAGGCAAGGAGAGTATACACAGTGAAGGGGTGATGATCTGGGGCAGAACTAGGGCTTGGAGGTGCTGAAAGTCCTGCTGAAGACTATAGCATTTCAGTTGCAGGCAGAGGGAAAGGTGGTAAGACAGATCGTTATTAGATAAGGAGATTGCAGAGTTTCTGAATAAAGAAGCAGAGCGTTTGTGGGTGATGGGAAGACCAAGAATATGACCATCCCTATGTGCAGCTGAGATGGGGTTGAGCAGCTTGTCAAGGGAAATGAGCAAAGCTGAAGATCTGGGAGGTGAGGGGATTATGGAGGGAGCAGCAATGTGTATGCTGAGGTCCCCTAGAATGGGGGCAGGTGTAGGAGAGGGAAAGAATGTGATTGGGCATTGAACTCATTGAAGAAAGAACAGGACAGTCCTGCAGTCTGGTAGACAAAAGCTATCAGAATCCTGAGTGGTTGATATGGATTGAATGAACCTCCAAAAAGTGACGATGATGATGATGATGTGAAGATTGTAACAATGAAGGGAAACAGATAAATTACGTTACTATGTGATGGTATTACATTTAATCCTCACAAACAACTCTGGGAGGTAGGTGCTATTGCTAACTCCATTTTACAGTTAAGTAAAATGAGGCAGACAGGTTAAGTGACTTGTCCAGCTAATAAGTGTTTGAACCTGGATTTGAACTCAGATCTTTCTGACTTCCATCCCAATGCTTTACCTATTGCACCGCCTAGCTATCTCTAGGGAGCAAGGTGTAGATGTACCCACAACTCAGTGAGTTTGGTTAATGAATGAAAATGTGACCAGTGCTGAAACAGGTGGCCAGTGAGATTGTTTTTATCAAGAAGGAGGCAAGTCTTAGTCAGGGACAGATGAAGAAAGGAAAAGATATAAGATGAAAGCAAGTTTGTTACCTACAGGGCATGTATTTCAGACAGCACAGTGGAAAAGGTGGGTAGTTTTAGGATGCAACGTTGGGGATGAGAAAGAGGCTGGGAGTAATGGAGGAGGCAGTAGAGGCTGAACAACAGTCTGTGTGAAGACAGCAGGGGTTTCAAGGTCACTGGGATGAGGGGATGATGGGGGGCGTTGTTAATCATTATCAGATTAGTTCAGGAGGGTCATTAACATCACCGATGGTTCAGCCTCAGGATGTGGGCAATGCAGGTGAGGGACCAGTGAGGGAAGCTGATGGGATAGTATATTTCTCTTATCTTTTCAAGCAAGCTAGGCCAGGAGATAGGCAGAGGAACAGGAGAAAAACAAAGTCTCTCCGGCATCCTGCTAGCTAGAAAATGGCAGCCCAGGAGACCAGTATGCACTGGAATGTCCCTCTGATCACCCGAAGTCAGGAAGAGGCCAGCTTAGGAGAGGCCACAGAGAGTGGCAAGTCATGAGAGGAAGCGTGGCATGTGGTCAGAACTAGGAATGCACTGAGCCTTGGGGAATGATAAACGCCCCAAAAGAGGACAAATCTCGTAAGTGAGATTCACGGGGGGATGTCAGTAAGAATTACAAAAGAAGAAAAGGTGGGGGTGGGCTGCCATGACACCCACGCCAAGGGTACGTGATGAGAAAATGGCTTTTCCCAAGTATCTAAGCAAGCTTTGATGCACGCTATCGACCTCACTGAGCAAAGATGGGAGAGCAATGGGTGGCCATCACTGGAGGAATCTCGGCTGGGCAGCTGTGAGAAAGATTAAAGCAGGGAAAAAAGGCGTCATCAGAGAATTGACCAGGAAAATACCGTGGCATGGATACCAAGGGAGGAGAGGGCTTCAATAGGGGCTTTCTGGTCAATTATATCAAGCCCTGTGACTGGAAGCTCTGTGAGGGCAGAAGCCATGTCTTATATCATCTGTTTCTCTCTCCCTACCCAGAACAGGGCTTTACACACAATAAGAATTTAACACATCTTTCTTAAATGACCGCACCCATTAGACAGGGAGCCCTTTGAGGGCAGAGCCTGACTTTTGTCTTTCTCTGTATCCCCAGTGTTTATCACAGTGCTGGACACATAGTAGGTGCATAATCAAAGCTTGTTGACTGAATGACTAGACAGAAGGTGCTCCTTCTATAAAGAACAGATTTTGAAGTGATGGTGAAGGCAAAATCACTGAGGGACAAGGGCTGAGTGAGAATGAAAGTCAAATCTTTGGTGCTGACATCATTAGCATTATAGCCCCCGGTAAATTAAGCTTGAATTTCAATTTACCCAATCAAAATGCTCGCTCCTAAAAATAATAATTAAAGCATCAAACTAAAGAGACTTCACAGAGCACAACGGCTACCAGGAGGGAGCTGTATTCAGTCAGATCCAGCCTGGAATCTCATCTGTGACATTTCCTAATTTAGTGAGACCTTAGGGAATATTTTGGACCTCCCAGAGACTCAGTTTTCGCATCTGTAAAATGTGGACAGTAACATCTTGAGTACCTCAATAATATATGTAAAGTATTGTGTATATATTTCATAATGTGTTATATAAATGTCAATTAATTTTATTTTCTTCCTCTCTCTCTCTCATACAGTAACAGGGGCAGGTCCCTAAAAGGTCAGAAATAAAAACAATATAATTCCAAAGACTGGGGTGGCCACAGGATAGGAGGTATCAGAGGTGAGTGGACAGAGATAAAAAGATAGATATTTGAAAGATCACAAAAAAGAAAGAAATTCCAAAGTTTCAAAGTATCATATCTTCTTCAAAATCGGGCTGAATACTGAAACCAACAACCATATTTGTATCTTTGTGTTAGAAATTCCCTTTTAACCACCCATAATTAAGAATAATAAAAAGCTTATTCTTCATAATAGTTTGAGGGTAATTCCAAGTGTAAATATAACTGGGTACTAAGTAATAGTTTAAAATGTCTGAAGAAAACATATTTATCTTTAAAACATACTTCATTGCATTCTAAAACGTATGTCATAGTGTGTTGTTTCCATTATCCTCTGTGTGTGTCTAGTAAACCTCTGAGAATCCACACCCCACCCCCCTGCCCACACCACCTCAGAGCGGTATCTGTGTTGACTTAGCTGAGACAGTTCCCTCTATTGTTTTCTCTTCACAATAATGGGACCAGAGCCTCCTTTAGGCTTGGGACAGATGCCATCCCGCCAACCACACAGGTCCAGAGAAGCCACTGGAGTGACATTACTCAGAAGGCCTGTCTATGCTGACTTCTGTCAACAATAAAGACTCAAATACATTTGGAGAACTCCGTGTGAAACCTGTGGGGGCTGAGAGAGTGGCTATTTCAGGAAGTTTAGTTTGAAGCAGATTTTGATCAGCTTTTGCACAGAGAAGGGGCCTTTCGATCCTCAAAGTCTTTCCCTCGGGGCCTCAGGAAGTTTGGCCTAACTGTTCTCCAGGAGCAGCTCCAATCTAGCTCCAATCTATTCAGGAATCTATTTGCTCAACTATAAAATGAGGGGGCCAGACCAGATGACCTCAAAGAAGCCTTCCAACACTCTAATCCTTCAGCTGCCTTCACTCATCTATGAGATGCCCCATTGAGCAGACCCCCAGGGACACGTTAATGAGTGTTGTCCACCCCACAATCTCCAGTGCCCAGGGAGCCCGCAGGGCACCTGCCTCCCCATGATTATTGTTCATTCTACTCACTGTTATCTGACACCAAACACAGTGAAGTCCAGTCAGGCCTTGGTAGCATTTGACATTTTTATGACACTTGTCACACTTGGCTGGGCAGTTGCCTTCAACCCAGTAATGGTGCATGACCTGGGAAGGAACAATAGGGGTAAGAATAAGTTGACATTGACCCAGTAATGGTGCATGACCTAGAGTAAAACAATGGGCAGGGGTTGTAAGACAGTGAGCCTTACCATGCCGTTGACCCGGTAATGGTGTGCGACCCAGGAGGGAACAAAATAGGTAGGAATAAGATGGCAAACCTTGCTTTGTCATTGGCCCAGGAATGGTGCATGAAGTAGGATGGGACAATAGGGACAAGATAGAGACAATGAACCCTGAGCCCGGAGATTGACTCAGTAATGATGCATGACTGAGTATGGAACTAGGCAAGCAGGAACAAGATGGCAGGTGGTGCCCTGCCGTCCTCAAGAAGCCAAGGCAAACTCAGCACTCACATCTGTGTTCTTTTTGGACTTCACATAGGTCTTGATGCAAGATGGAGGCGCTCTCGCCACACAGCGTTCATGGACTGTGTACTTGCAAACTGAAAGGAAGCACATGGATAAACCCTGATTACTTCTCATCCTGCTCATGTTTTTCCAGGGAAAGCACGGCCTTAGCAGGGCCTCCTCATCCCATACCCATTGCCGTCTAATCAATTCAATCAGTCTCAGCAGGGACAAGCTAAAGGAGACTGGTTTTTGCCATGAGATACAAAAGGCCAATTAGCACAGGAAATATTCTGCATGGGAAAAGCCACAATGACTCCATCATGGCATAGCAGGAAATGCTTAATTAAATCAGTCCTCACGAAAATTTTTCACAATAACTCTCAAATGACTAAAATATTAAAGAAAAATTGATGACTGCCAAATGGCTTGGTGTCATCTGCTCATCAGAAGAAAATCCACATTTTACAAACCATGGGCGAGGGGAGCAGCTGGCCAGCTTGGGAAGCGGACCCCAGAAGTCGCTGCTGAGCTGTACATCGATTGATTCCAACCTTAAATGGCTGGGTTTTCTCTCCCCTGCGCCCCCCCCCCCCCCAGAGAGCAGTGGGTATCCTTCAGGCCAAGCCAATACGAGCCCTAACCCTGCCTCTCCAGGCAACATTTTCCTTTGCTAAACCACATGTTTTGTTTGATAAACTTGTCTGAATACCAAAGGAAAAAATATATGAAGAGAATGAAAATGTCAGAAAAATAATCAAATGTTTAGAACTCAGCAGCATCTCCAATTCCTTTGCATGTTTAGACTCTTAAAGAAATTTAGCTTAATATAAATATGTTCATGTGATAAAATAAAGTTACTGCATCTAACAACATGGAATATATGAAAATATGGGGGAGGGGGAATCCAATTAAATCTAAGATGGCAACATGGTGTATTACAAAGGAAAGACTCCTAAATGTGGGACCGAAGATCCTAGACTGAAAACCCGGCTTTTCTGTCTACTGTCTGAACGACGTTAGGCAGGTCAATTCCCATTTCCACATGGGTGATAAGGAGAGGATGGAATTAGATGCCCAAAGGCCTCCTTGACCTCAAATGTTATGATATGACTCCTGGTTGCTTCTTTTTCCATCAGAGAGGGATGTTTAAGCAGCCAACAGCATCATTCCAAGCCATATTTCTTATGTTTTCAAGGTATTTTAGCTAAAGAACTCACTCAGATGATTCTATTATCTTTCTCAGAGAAAGACTGCGCAGATGTTCTCTGCAGCAGAGCCCCAGATCCTAGATCAGAGGACCTGATTTCAGATCCTGCCTCTGCCATCACTTCCACTGTGGTCTTGGGCAAGCCATTTACCCACCTGGGCCTCAGTTTCTCCATCTGTAAAATGAGGGGGTTGGAGTAAGTTTCATCCCACCTAGATCTTGGATCTTATGAACCTTAGTAACTATTAAGTTCAACCCATACACACAAACACACACACACACACACACACACACACACACACACACACATAAGAATTGCTTTATAAGGTATTCAACAAATAGTCATCCTCCGGCTTGGCTCTATGGCCTCGCCTCTCTGTACCATATTGGGATGGCTCAAATGGGTAGAAAGATTCTCCTAATACTGAGCTTCAAATGTGCCCCTTCGGAACTGCCACCCATTGTTCCTGTACCTGTCCTGTGGGGCCAAGCAGAATAAAGTCCCTCCTCCATAGGACAGCCCTTTAAATCCTTAAAGATGTGATCGTGCCTCCCCTCCCCTGCTCTGAACATTCTTTATTTCCTACTCAACACCCCCAGTTTCTTCAACCAATGCTCAGACGGCGTGGGCTCAAAGCCTTTCTTCATTCTGTCCTACACAGATATTTCCTAACTTCTCCATACCCTGAAACTGTGGCACACAGAAATGACCCCACTCCATATGTCATCACATCAGGGTGGGTACAGTGGTACCACCTCCTCCTTTCTTGTCTCAATGCAGCCAGAGAGCTCAGTCATTTTTGAACTATTACATCACATTGCTGATCAACGTGAACTCACAATCCACTAAAACCCTGAGCTGTTTCTTGAGACAAACTGCTGTCTACTTATGCCTCCCTCGCCTTGTGCTCGTGAAGTCAATTTCTTGAACCCAAACGCAAGACATTATATTTCTCTTTATCAAAACCACATTATCAGATTCATCCCACCATCATTGGCTGGCAAGCTCTTTTTATACCCTTCCTCTGTAACTCAATATCTTAACTTTCCCTCCTAGCTTGGTGTCACCTGAACAGTGGATGAGCAAGCTACCTCCTGGAGGTCTGTCTCCAAGCTATTGATGAAAATGTGAAACAGCAGAGGGCCAAGAACAGAGCTCTGGGATGCTCTGCTGGAGGCCTCCTTCAGAACTGACATCGAGTCATTAATGAATAAATTCTTTTTGAGTCAGATCAGACGAACAGCTCCAAATAGCGCTAGTTAGATTTGCATATGGCCCACATTTCTCCCTTCTTGCCACCAAAATGCCATGAGATTATTTATTGAATGCTTTGTTAAAATCTAAGTTACATCTAATCTAATTTAAAGTCTAAGTAAACTACATATATAGTATTCTCATGAGCTAGACCTTTGAAAACTTTTCAAAAATAACATGGACAAGGCAGAGCCTGTCCTTGATGAAGCTGTACAGGTTCTCAATGGTCATTCCTTGCTTTTCTAGGGGTTCACCAACCAGCCCTGCTGAGGCTTGGTGGAGGTGGCCCAAGTTAAGCAAGACGATCAGAAGACGTGGGAGTCAATGTCCTGAAGCCGAGGCATTGGCCCACGTATTACAAAGCCTGCCCACTGCCGGAGCTTTCCAAGGTCTCAGGGTTTTTTATCTCCTTATGTTGCCAAATAGGTTAAATAAATAATTCCGTTCTTCATTAATTCTGATTCAAATGGATTCCTTATCAACACGAAGGGAACTTTTTTTTTTACCTATCCAGAAACTCATAGGATGCTCCCCATGAACCAACTCAACCTCCCTACTCTCCACGTGTGGGATATGCGACCATTAAGTAGAGTCTGATCCCAGCCCTCAGGGTTTATCAGCCAGTCAGGGATGGGTTCAAGTGAGACACAAGGACAGATCTAAGCTACAATTGAAAGGGGAAACATGGGCAAAGGTTAACCTTCTCTGGCCACCAAAGAATCTTGCCACGAGACTCTCTGTTCAGTCATACATTGGACTCAATGTGCTCTGAGTCCTTCCCAAGTCAGATTCTGTGAGTCTGTGGAATGAAGGAGCATTTCACTATATCCTGCCTGATGTGGAAGGAAGGAAGGAGGGAAGGAAGGAAGGAAGGAAGGAAGGAAGGAAGGAAGGAAGGAAGGAAGGAAGGAAGGAAGGAAGGAAGGAAGGAGGGAAGGAAGGAAGGAAGGAAGGAGGGAGGGAGGGAAGGAAGGAAGGAAGGAAGAAAGGAAGGAAGGAAAGAAGGAAGGAAGGAAGGAAGGAGGGAGGGAGGGAGGGAAGGAAGGAAGGAAGGAAGAAAGGAAGGAAGGAAAGAAGGAAATAAAAATAGCAGTACTTAGGTTTTATGGAATAATTTCCATCTGTAGCCCTATTCATAAGAGACATTTCACAGTGTCTCAGAGAAGGAAAAGTCCTGAAAGACCACCTCATACAATTCACTGGAGAACCACAATCCTCTTTACAAAGTCCCTTATGAGTGACTTCCCGCCCTTCAAACACTCCATGCATATTTGTGGGACTGAAAAGAATCAAGGGACAGCTACCACTCGGGGTTCTGAAGCTCAGAACTCTCAATGATCAGCCTCGGAGGTTCCTGCTCAAGGTCGCACTGATCCGTTCCCATCACAGTTTCACAACGTTTTGGTTTTTCATTGTTTTGATGCTCAGCTTCCCATCCTCTAATTGTTTTCATTTCTGTCTGGAGGAATAGATGTGGCTAGAGTGGAAATGGAAAGGGAGGGGTGGAAGCTGTGTGTGTGTGTGTGTGTGTGTGTGTGTGTGTGTGTGTGTGTGTGCCGTGTGTGCGTGTGTGTGTATGATCACATAATCAGAGCTGAAAAGAGTGCACTGATCCATGGTGTAGAGCAGGGGGAGGAAGAAAGATGACTTGACCAGATGCAGAAGTAACAGCCTTCTGCTTTGGCAATGGAAGTAGATTCTGATGCGGGGGAAGGAGGGAAGGCATGTAAGTGCTCCATGTGAGCAGAGGTCAAAGTAACCAGGATAGATACAAGAAGGGACAGAGGCTTTGCTACCCTCATGACACCATGAAGGAGAGCTGAAACCCAGACAGATAAGGCCCTTAGTGCAAACCAAAGATGAAATGCTTCTTTATGGAAGGTGAGAGGTTTCATGCTAACCTTGGACATTCCTCCCAAAGCAGGAAGGGGAGACAAGGATGAGGAGAAAGAGCAGAAGACTGGAGAGGCTTGAGCCTAGGCTGCCATGCTATATGAATGAAGGAAACAAGAGAATGCCACTTGGAATTGAATTAATGTTTAATGAAACAAAATACTCAGGACTTCTGGTCTCCTTCAATCTTGTGAGCCTTTTCACTATCCTTTTTATGTAGTTCTGAGTGACCCATAGATAGCTTTTTTATTAATTGATATTTATTTAAGAAAATAAAGGACACTAGGGGTGTATACATAAAGAGCTAAACATAACAGATGCTCTCAGTTCTGAAAGCTCCAACCTTAGTCCAGTGGCAGAGAGAAGAATTACAGGCTTCCACCAATCAATCAATCAATAAAAATTTATTAAGTACCTACTATGTGCCAGGAATATCACAAAACAAGTAAACCTGCACAGTTGTAGCTTTAGGTCAATTTAATTCAGGTGAAATCAACAGACCAATTCACCAAGTGTCCATCATGAGGAAAGACCCCTGCTAGGTCCTGGTGAAGGATGGGAGCAGAGGGTCCAGGGCCAGGGAGGTGACATCCACTCCATGAGGTCCAGGTTAAACAACACCAGTAGCACTAGATTCATTTCCAGGCTCTATATTTTAGGAAGAATGACGGTAAGCTAAAAAGCAAAGGACCGCAGGAGGTCAACCAGACTGAGAAAGTTCTGGAGCTCCCACCATGAGGATCAGCTAAAGGAACCGGGACATTGATATTGAATTAGAAGAGATGCCTATGTATAGGGTGGGTGTGATAATGTTCTCCAAGTAGTGGACGGACTACTTTGTGAGAAGTAGGGCAGTGTGAGGGAATTACAAAGAAGGAACTTGACACTCAGGAGAATCTTCCACGGAAAAAGGATCTGGTGGCCTTGGGAAGGAGTTGGTGCCCACTCATTGGAAGCTTTCTTGGCAAAGCTGGATAAGGCCATATGGGGTATGAGAGAAGATTCCTGTTCAGGTAGAGGTTGGAATAGGCAACCACTGAGGCTCTTTCCAACTCTCAGATTGGATCATTTTGTATTTGGAGTCAAAAGAACTGTCTTTAAACAGAGACTGGTAATTCATTACCACTGACCTTGGGGAAATTATCTCACATTGAGAGCACACTTTGAAGATTGCCAGGTACTTTATATGTGTTATCTCTTTGGATTCCCACACAACCCTGGGAGGCAGGTGCTACTATTATCCCCCTTTTAGAATTGAGCTTAAGTGACTGATCCAGAGGCACATAGCTAATGAGTATCCAAGGCTAGATTTGAACTCAGGTCTTCCTGGCTCCTCTTTCCCCAGCACCACCAACTGCCACTAGTCTCTACTTGATACTCAAAGCCTTAGTTTCCTTCTTTGTCAAATTAGGAAATTGCAATAAATTATATATTTATTCTTTTGAATCTAAATCTGGGAACCAACAAGTACAAGTTTAACAGGTTTGAATGTAAAGGATGCTATTTTTCCATAAAAAAAATGTAATGAATAAGAAGATTTCAGACAAACTTGAGAAGAATTTTGTGAACTGATCCAGAGTAAAGAAAATCGAATCAGGAGAACAATTTATACAGGGATCACAAGAGTGTGAAAGTAAGCAATATGGAAAGGCTTCTGGATTCTAACCAAGGCGACAATCATGACTTCAAGACCTGACAGTAAAGTGTCTTCTGGTCTCCTGGTGAAGAGGTGGGGAAGTAGAGGTGAAGAATGGGGCACACATTTGTGAGCGTGCCCAATATCATAACTTGTTTTGCTTTTCTTTATTTCTTTGTAGCAAGGAGTGGTTCTCTTGCCCAGAGGGGAAGGGGGAAGGATTTATTGGGGAAGGACAATGTTAAATCCATAAAAAGATCAATTAGCTATTAAAAATAGGATTAAAGGTGATATATATTATACACACACACATACATATTTTAATCATAGCAACTCATGAAACCATCTACACTAAAGCTCACAGGACTGTAACCGTTGCAAGTGCAGGATGTGTCCAACTGAGGAAAGCAGCAATCACTGAAATATTGAAGAAAAATCCCATTCTTTTTGCTTCTGGCACACCTAAGCGGAGCTACACAAAACCCTACTTTGACAAAAGTTCTTGTAAGTAAAATACTTCTCACAGCTCATGGACTGCTGATTCTTTGGATCCTTCCTGTGACATCTACACTTCTGCCTAAGAGAAAGCATTTTAAATGACTATACCTCGAGCCTTATTTGGGGGTAATGTTTCTTTACAACAGTCCATAAAAGCAAGGAGGAATCCAGCATTCTACCCATGAGGCCATCCTACCTCTCCCATGACCATGTCTTCCTAATCCCCTATATATTTGCATTTAAAAATTTTTTTCTATACAAATGATAATGAAAAGATTTTTTTTAAAGAGAAAGATGGTCTGCAAATACCAGCAAAGAGTTAAAAAAACAACACAAAGCCCACCCAGTCTGTGCAAGGTCTACCACATGAGCAGTTAGTGGAGGTCACCTAGATGTTCCTAGAGGTAACAGGTGTAATAGGGAATGAGTGAAGATGTTCATGAGAACATTAACTGGCTGCCATCAGAACACCTTCCTCTGACATGCCTCCAGGGCAAAGGGAGCTGTTCCAACACTCAAGAAAGGGGAAACTCCACTCTCCAGGCTGACTTGGGGCGGGGCTGGCTTGGCTGCAGGGGTGGATTCCCAGCACAAGAGCTTAAGCCTTGGGAGGGTCCTTACTGTCCAAGTGACTGGAACTCCACTCGCTCAAGCCCACCCTGGTGGAAAGGGTGAGCCAGGGCTGAGGAGGCAGCCAAAGACCCTGTCCACAGACTTATCCCCCGACTCACAGGAGCAGCATAGGCCCTGCTTCCCCACGCCGATGAGCATGTTCAAACAAAGATTGCAGTAGGCTGGCTTGTTAAAATGCTTCAGTCGCCAAACGTGCTGTCCATCATCCTTCACGTTCTGTATGGGGCAGAAAAGAAACAGATTTCACTTAATGAAATAAACAGCCAAATGTGCGAGTGCCAATAAAATTCTGAGCTTGACTGAAGCAAGCATCAGAAGACAGTGTGCTCCTTTGCTGGTGATCACCACGGGCTTTAGAAAAACATGTGGGATCTCGCGCGGGAAGGGGAGCGTCATCGTTTCTCTGGTTCCAGGCAGTAGGCTGGCTCTCTCACGATGGGACAAGTGCCCCTGGACATCTCGGAGCAGCTCATGAGGGGAGAGCTAGGGAAGGAAGGGATCACCCTAAGTCCTGGCTTATCCTCAGTTCTGCCATGAACCTCCCCTGATATGTAAACAGGGACCACTGGACATCTATCTCAGGCGTGTTTGTGGGAAAGAATGAGGGCAGATCTCTTCCCCATGGAAAATGTTATATGACTTCAAACAATCACAATGAATTCAATTCAGCATGAATTTTTATGTGCTGCTATGCCCAAGGTATTGTGCCAGACACTGAGGATACTGACACATATCAAGAGCAAGCCCTGCCCTCAAGGAATTTACGTTCTATGGGACAGATACAACCAGTGCAGAGATAAAAAAATACACACTAAGTTGATAGGTTTCAGAACCCTAATAACTTGGGGGATCAGAAAAGAATTTCTCTAGGAGGTGATGTCTGATTCTAAGTGATCTGGTGGGAAGAGCACTGTTTTTGGAATTAAAACACCGAAATTCAAATCTCACTTAGTACGATAGTTACCTTGGGCCACTCACTGTATTTTTCTGTGCCTCAGTTTCCTCACCTGCAAAATGAAAGGACTGGACTAGGTAACCTCTAAATTTCCTTTCTAGTTCTAAATCTGTGATCATAAGAAGAGGTTAGAGGGGAGTACGGAGTCGGGCTGGGCAATGATTCAATAGCAAGAGACGGAATGCTGTACTAGGGAAACCACAAGTCATTCCATTTGGCTGAAGGCTACCACGTACAGAGGGGAGCCATGGGGAATGAATGTGGCAGTGTTATCTGGGGCAAGACTGCCAAGGACATCAAATAAGGGGAGGAATGTGGATTTTATTCTAGAGTTAGGGGAGAACCTCTGATGACTCTTGAGCAGATGAATGATGTGGATAGATCACATTTTAGGAAGGTTATTCTTACAGCTATGTGGAGAAAGATAGGAGAGAGAAGATATGGAAACAGTGAGAACAATTTGGGGGTGGTTCCATTAGATTGGGCAAGAGGTAAATAGGGAATAGGGGGCTTTCCAGTGAATGCAGAGAAAAGAGCAAATGTGGGAGGTGAGTGAATAAAGGAGGTAGAACCCCTCATGACAACTGACTGAACACAAAAGTCATTTAAAATCCAGATTAAACAGTAATTGTAAAGGAAATAATGATTTGTAAAGGTGTGTCTATTTTGTTTCCCAAGCTGAAAAACAATAAGCTAGGATTTAATGATTTCTAAAGTATCAGGGTATGGCCATCACTATAAAGGAAACCAAATATGTGACAGGTTTGAATCTGCCTAAGAGGAAGCATTTCCAATCACCCCTGCCTTTCTTAGGCTGTTCTGATTATCAGCACAGTGACGGCTGACGTGTGTGTATCACTTTTAAAGTTGGCAAAGCACTTCCAAGCTATTGTCTCACCTGCGTCTCTCAGGGGACCCTCTGGGTGGTAGCTGCAGATATTGTCCTTCCCTTGTTTATGGACGCAGAAACATGCTCAGAAAAGGCTGAGCAGCCTCTGGTGAGGGGCAGAGCGAGAATTCAAACCCAGACATTCTTGACTCCAGCTCGTGTGCTCTTTTCTCACTGGTACACTGGCCCACAGAGTCCAGTATGAAGAAGCTATTCATTAGATCAGGCATTGAGGCAGTGTGGAACAACAGAAAGATCTCTGGTTATGGAGCCAGAGGACTGGGTTCCAATCTTGCCTGTTCCACTTGCTACCTAGTCAAGTAACCCCTCTGGGTCTTAGCTCCTCACTTGTTAAAATGAAGACATTGGACCAGATGGCCCCTTTTGGCTCTAAATCTATTATCCAATGAGCCCTGAGCTGTTACCGCCTGATTACTGATTATAGGTACATTAAGTTTCTGGCTTTTTTAGTGGGAATGTGACTAAAACCAAAGAGAAGAATGATGTCAGGCATTCATGGAGGTGCATCCCAGAATGTGACAAAGAGAGCTTGGTTACTACCCTCTCTTCTCAGAACTCAAAGCTAAAGGACTCTACAGATAGTAGCCACACAACTAGACCATTCCAGTATGTAGCACAGGACAATGAACAGTGGCATGATGGTTGAAAAATATAAATAGCATGGACAAGGGATGCTGGTTTAAGAATTGGTCAACCCTAGCTGAATTGGCGTGAGCCTTTTCTCACTAGCTACTCAATGCCACATTTTCTGTTGACAGTTGATCAGATATGTTAGAAATGAATGCAATTAACAGATGATCTAGGATTAAACCATCTTGCATTTAGTTCTAGAAGGGAATTTGTAGTACAGTTATCTAATCCTCTCATTGTACAGATGAGGCACAGAAAAGTGAGGTGACTGGAAGCAGCCAAGCCAGAATTTCAACCCAGCTCTTCTAACGCCAAATCCAGAAATCTTTGCAATGAACTATTTTGCTTATTGAGACACAGCATAGTGTCATGGAAAGGATGCTAGACGGCCAGGAGACTCCAATTTCAGAACTTACATCTGACTCTTTCTAGCTGTGTGACTCTAGCCAAATTATTTTATCTGTGTGAACCTCAATGTCCGCATCTGTAAAATGGAGATAATGCTCTTGGATGGTTTAGGTCCAAGTAATATCATACACACACACACACACACACACGTACACACATACACACATATATATATAATACTATATAAATGTGAATACTTATGGTTATTTTCTTGGTCTTTGGTCAATCACCTTTGGACACCGTCTTCCCCCTTCTCAGCAATGACTCATACTTGGTTTATCTTATTTATGTCTTGTAGAAGGGTTTATAGGGAAAATGAAAGAACACACACACACACACACACACACACACACACACACACACACACACACACACACCTCAATTACCCCCTCTTTGGATGACTTATAACTTAGTCCAGCCCTCCTATTTCTAGCCTCTACCAGAATTGGTCCCAGCATAGCTTGGAGGCAAGAGGACCCTCAAGTCCTGATTAGAAAACAAACACACCAGCTCGCACCTGACTGAGTAACAAGGCTGCAGGCTGCCCCACTGCAGAGGGAGAGAAATCATTCTGCAGGTGACATTTGGGAACCATCGAAGAACAAGCATGGCCCTTCTCCAGGCTCTCTGGAAGCTTCTGAAATAGCCTCAGCAGCTATTTCTGGAGCCCATCGTGTCTTTATTGAGTCCTCTGATTTCTAGCACTTTTATATCATGGACGAGGCTCTTGGCAGATTTCATTACCATCCACGTACTTTTTTCCACTGATTATATTTCTGAGGAAAATCTCTCCCATAAGAAACATTTTAAACAATGTAAAACTGACTGGGAGGAGATTGCTTTTTTCTGATATGTATCTACATAAACTTAATAAGAAACTTTATGGGAAGTAAAAACAAAAACACACAAAAAATTGCTTTTTAAAAATGAAATGAAGGTAGCAGATAACCACTGTTACTATGTCCCTTTCTCTTGTATCACTTATACTTGAATTTTAAGAGCGGATGTCCATTCCATGGGTGTATACCTCAGCTGGGTGAGTTTGGCACATATGGCTCACTTAACTGGCATTTCCCTCATCAACAAAACAAACAAGTCTTAATGTGGGAGTTCTGTCAATCAGAACCCTCAGCCTCATGGTAGGAGCAGCCAAGCTACAAATCCACTTCACAAATATCACCCACTGTTCCAAAATATCAAACTCAGTGTTTTACAAAGACTCTGTCAGGGACCCTCCCCAAATTCATCTATAAGAACAACAAAGCTAATGATCACACATGCACAAAACCGCGTGTGTGTATAACACTTTAAAGTCAACAAAACCTGTTACATACATGATCTAAACTGAGCTTTACAACTGTACTGCAAGGTAGATTTTACAGTTATTCCCATTTTACAGATGAGGAAACTGAGACTCAGGAAGACTGAAGTAACTTTTTCAGAACACATATGCAAGAAATGGATGAGGTGGGATTTAAACTCATGCCTTTTTGACTTCAAGCCAGGGTTCTATTTACTAGGCAACACTACCCCCCCCAAAAAAAAACACTTTTGAGGTAATAAATGTGATAAAGCAGAAAGAGCCCTGGTTTTGGGGACAGGATATCCAGTGCAGCCTCTGATTAGCTGTGTGACCTTGGGCAAGCCATTTAATTCCTCTGGGGTCACTTGCCTCATCTGTAAAATGTCTGGCCATTTCCCTTCCAGCTCTAGTCCTGTGGTCCTGAGAATGTAGATGCTGTTTCTTTTGGAGGAGAATGGTGAGAGCAGAATCTGGTGACTTCTTGGGTGCACCAATTACCTATGACCTCCTAGGGTGTGCACGCCTTATTTTGATTACCTTCTTTAGGCTCTAGCTTAAGGGAAAGAATATCTCACCATTTTCTGCTGTATTCTCTCTCTCTCTCTGTCTCTCTCTTTCCCCTACTTCTCTATCTTAAATAAATAGTAATGGTCAAGGAGGCAAGTCTATCTGTCTACAGAAATGGCCAAGGAATCAAAAACACAATCATTATTTGGTGACAGCTTTGAACTATTGTGACAAATGTGGGTCTTAAATAACAATAATACTATCAGCTCACAGTTTCCATAATGCTTTGACAAGTTAAAGTACTTTCTTCTCAACAACCTTGTGAGATGGTTCCTATAAGTAGCATTACCATCACCATCACTATTGTATGGAGAAGAATGAGTCAAGTGATTTCCCCCGGGCTTCACGGGAAAGCAGGAGGCAGAGCCAAGATTCAAGCCCAGTCTTCTGGCCCTAAATTCATTCCCTATCCACTTCATAACCCTGACCCTTCACCCTTTGGTGTTTCCATTTCTCCCCTTTCTAATGGAGAATACCCTGTCTTGTTTCGTAGGCTATCTTCTGAGCTGTCATGAAACAACGCCTGGAAAGGTCCTTCAGCCCCCTTAGATGAGAGCCCCTACTTTGTCATGGTAATGCCACACTCTAGGCTCATGGCTAAGCTTGAAATACTGATACACTCCTCATCCTAGCTGAAATCTTTCCACGAACATATGTCAGCAATTTATCGATAATGTAAATAGATTGAACATCAAGGCAAACCTCTTACTCAGTGTTGCAGTATAGTGCATTGGTGACCCACCGTGGGCACAACATGGAGAAGCATCTCACCCTTCCCTAGGTCTCTACTTTTTACACAAAAGCACAGAAGGTCCATCCTCCATTAGAAAAGAGGGACATCCCTTGTTTCTTTGCTGAAAACCTTCCCTAATTAGTCATACTCTACACATAGGGAGTTGAACAAAAGGCAGCCTGGTGCACAGAGAGTCAGTCTTGTAGTCAAGAAGAACTGGTCTCCAATCCTACCTTCTAGCTGTGTGACCTTAGGCAAGATTGCCTCTCAATGGCCCAGATAGCTCCCTAAGATCAGAAGTTACATATGTCTTCCTGCAAAGTTAGGAAAACGAATTTCTATGCACCAATGAACCTAGTGCTTAGCCCAGTGCCTGGCCCATAGTAGGCATTTAATAAGTATTTACTGAATAAACATTCATTGAACTGACAAAACAATAGATCTGCATGATGGAGATGGTGATGATGGGAAGAGTCTTGGATCTGGAGTCGAAAGACCTAGCCTCTAGGGTGATCATTGCAGCCTGAGACCATCAACAAGTCACCTCACTTGTGTGAGGTGGAGGGCAGTGATGGATGGAGTCAGAGAACATGACTCCAAATCCTGAATCTGCCACTAACTTCCCGTAGGACTGTGGGCAAACCACTTCCCTTCTCTGCTAGGGCTCAGTTTCTTCATCTGTAAAAAGAGGATGGGACCAGATGATCTTGAGGTCTTTCTGCCTTTCAATCTTTTCTCATACAGGCCTTGTCTTTCCCAAATATAAAATGCAGAGAGTTGTATATGGTCTGTGTGTCTCACAGGATTGCTGTGAGAAACAGAAGAAACCTGTCATCAACATGGCAACTCCTTCCTACTCTGCATTTAATCTCTGTCATTTTACTTTCAATATGAATAATGCAAAATAAAGAAGAAATACAAACTCTTCCTGAAAAAAAGATGATTCTACACACAGACAAGACCAAGGCTTTCCACGGCACCACGTGCACTGAGGTAGAAGTCTTAGAAGGAACGGCCGACTTAGTGGCCCTGAGAGATGAGTCATTGAGCATGATGAGCTCCGTTATTCCAAATGAGAAACCTGAGACCCAGAGGAGGTATGTGACTGACTTAAAGTCACACCAAGACTAAGGGGCAGAAGGAGGACGGCAATCCAAGTCTTCTGACACTCTCCAGGAGAAGTAATCAATATCGGCTCTGGACTCCTGAGACCTGGGTTCTCGTGGCTGCTGGGTCACTGGCACCTATGTGACAGTGGACTAGTCTTTGGAGAGGGGCCTCTAGCTCGGGGGTGAATAGGTATGGATGAATTTGAATTCCAGCTCTGAGATTCTATGAGTCTATCCCTAAAAATGGGCAGTTGGGTCCATTCCATTACAGGTCTAGATCCATAAAGTCAGATGTTTCCAAAGCCACTAGACGTCTGATTCTTATGGATAAATTTCTCTTTTGTTGATTACTTTGAATTTCAGGAATTTTCAATTAAGAAATAATCATGATGAAATTGGAGACAAGAGATTTTATTATTCAGGGGCTAAAAACTAATTATAATAACCTATAGCTAAGGGGGGTATCCCCCATAACTGAAGAAATTGACAAAAATTCTACAGGGAGATTTAAGAAATTGGCATAAATATCTTGGAATACGGCACACTTAGATTTACACCAGCTATTTCATTTATTTGAAGGATGTTTTCAGCTGAACACAAGTGCCTTGAGGTCCTAAACTTTTGTTTTTGTTTTACAATTTCCAAGACCTGTTTGGTACTTGGCACAGAGGAATGCTCAATGAACGCTTCATGAATGAATGAATGATGTTGCTGTCAGGTTGTTGCAGTCCTGTCTGACTCTTGGTGACCCCATTTGGTAGAGATACTGGAGTGTTTGCATTTCCTTCTCCAGCTCACTTTACAGATGAGGAAACGGAGGCAAACAGGGTGAAGTGACTTGCCCAGGGTCACCAAGCTAGGAAGTGTTTGAGCTTGAATATGAACTCAGAAAGATGGGTCTTCCTGACTCCAGGCCCAGCACTCTACGCCCAATGGTGCCACCTAGCTGCCAAATGAATGATCGCACAAGACAATAAATACTGTCACCCGGCTAGGGTGGACACATATTTTAAATCACTTTTTAAAACTTTTTTGGTTCAACTAGAATGTTAAGAAATAAACATTTAACATATGTGTGTATATATATATATATATACACATATATATGTATGTACATACATATACGCAATGCAACAATAAATACATAAACTCTTACTCTTCTAGCCACTATTTTACTCCAGAAGGGAGGAGTCAAAGAGGGCATTGAGCTGTCTTAGGTGAACATTAGGTGATCATTGCTCTGTTTGAGGAAGGAGAACGTTAACCCCACAGTGTATTTTATCACATGACGACTGTCTCTTTGTTTAAAATTCCTTTAAGTATTTCTTCAGATTGAACTGTTGAGGGCGCGGCGAAAAGAGGACATTTTGGACATTTCTGTGTCTACACTACAAATCCTTAGATTTAGAACAAGGTTTCTAAGTCTTTTGTGGTGTGTGTCCTGGATGCCTTTAGTAACCTAGGGCAGCTGATGGACTACTTCTCAGGACCATGTTTCTAAATGCACAACACAAAATGCAGAGGATTAAAAAAGGAAACCAAATTATTGAAATTCAGTTATTAATGGAAGAAAAAAAAAGTTCAAGGACACTAAGTTAAGAATCCTAATTGAAAATAATGTTAAATTCATTTTTTTTAAAGTGTTTCTGAAACACTTGTTCCTAAGACACAGAAAATACAATAAAGGCCTTATTTCTTCAACAGGAGGACAAACTTATTTGCTGGTGACTAAAACAAAGAAAAATGTGCAGAGAGGGAGAGTGGGGAGAGACAGAGAGAGACAGAGAAAGACAGAGACAGAGAGACAGAACCAGAGACAGAGACAGACAAAGAGAGATATCCTATATTAAGTGTTTAAGATTTGCCAGGTATTGGGCTAACCTAAGCGCAGAGGATAAGAATAAGCAAGCAAATGAGAGACAGGCCCTAAGGAGCTTAGAGCCCCCTGGGGCCAGATGTGGCAGGAGGGTGGGGAGAGGAGCTAGGCATGAGCCAGCAGCAGGCAGAGATGGCTGGATGGTCTCTTCAAAGTCCATGGCAGTCGTTGAGTCTTTGCTCCCTGGACCTTCACTGAGCATAAACCGGAAGGTTGGGGCCACAGAACCATCCAGATTGCCCAGAGATTGACCAGAGCCAGGTTAAGACGCCTGCCTTTCATGTTTGATAAGAAGGGGGAGAGTCAGCAGGGAGCTTGTCAGTTGAAGGCCCATCCTTCATGTCACAGACTTTTGTTGCTGAACAAAAACACGGCAGGTAAATAAATGACACTGACTCATTTAGTAAAGCTTTTCTCTTACTTAATAAAAACGTCTTTTACTGTGTCTTCACTCCTTCCTCCTTTACGACAAAATGCATTTAAAATCAGGCGGGCATTTAAAATAGACCCAAATCTGACTCCCACCTTCTTCTTCGTCAAACACTAATTGTGCGGGTCCAACCTACCTGAGTGGTGGTTCCTAATAGGTAACAGTCCCTTTCCCCTTTCTGGACCTTTGCCCAGGCTGTCCCCACACCTAGAATGGCCTCTTTCCTCACCTCACGTCACAGAACCCCATCTTCGTCACAGCATCGCTCGGGGACTACCTCTTAAATGACACCTAGCCTTGTTTCCCCCCTCCCCACCCCTGCCAGTGCTCTCTTCTTTAACTTCTGGGGCACATGCTTTGTGTTCATATCAGTTTACATGCCGAATTCCCTCAGAAGAAATGATTGAGCCCCTAGAGTTGCCAGGCAGGACCAGCTTTCTCATCATCTTGGTGACCCCAGCCTGGCACACCAGTCATAGCTTCTAGACCTCAGCGATGAGGGTGAATTCTGCACTTCAGGAGGTCTTCCCCAGCGAGGGGTCCTGATGTCAGAGGTCCTCTGTGGCCCACAGGCTCCATGTGCCTCTGCCCTCCGGGATGCTCTCTGCATGCCAGTGGCATTGCCAAGTGACGGCCACCATGGCTGCAAGGGAAAGAAGAGACCCTGGGAAGGGGCTCAGGCAGGCCTCCCTTGGAGCCTGGGGCAGAGGCAGAATTGATCCTTCCACTCTCACTTTGCTATGGGGTAAGAGCACTCTCCCTGTTTTTGCCTGGCTTTCAGGGCCCAGGTGTGTCCCTGGATGGCGCGGCCCTGCCACCCAGTGGCCGCCTGCGAGAGAGCAGGTGTGAAGCCGCACCTTAGATGGAGGAGAGAATTGGAGTGAGGGCTGGGCCAGGCTCCTCATCCTTACCATACCCAGAAAAGCCCCCACATGGGATAATGAGGATGGATTACAAGCCGTACATGACAACCCCATGCGTCACGCGTCTCTGTCCTACCGCCTCCCTTGGTATGTGTCTGTTAGCAAGTTATCAGAAAAAAACAGAAATCCAAGAAAAAGCCCTAGAGAGGAAGGCCACCCACCTGGAGCTTACCCTCGAGCCAGCTGGGGCCCGCTGGGCATCTGTCTAGGGAGAGCCCTGCTCTTCCACCACAGAGACTCTAGCTTGAACCCCAGACTCAGCAGAAGACAGAAGGGGCCCCAGCAATCCTTAGACAGATTTTTACTGAATCTGCTTGGGAGACATCCCCACCAAGCCAAAGTCTGTTTTGCTTTTGTGTCTGTTTAGTATTGCTAAACCCTTCCCACAAAACCTCAGTCACTCAAACACTAGAATTCACAATTGTTTTGCTGTTTCTAAACAAACAAACTAAAACCAAAGTTTGTCTCCCTTCCCTTCTCTCCCCTCCCCCCACCAACCTAGCTGTCTGCCCAATCTCTCTCTTTCTCTCATCTCCTTCACACTTTACAGAAGCCCAGATGCACCTGAGGTTTTACCAAACCAGAGTTTTCCATGGGCAGCTGTTTGTTTCCCCTGAGCCTGATGGAACCCACAGCTATCTTTCCAGGTGTGGTGCCAACTTTAAAATTAAACAAAACAAAAAACAAGAAGCTTATGGTTTTGTCTTGTGAGATAAGTCTTTTATAATGCTTCGTCTTGAGACTTTTCACCAAAATATTTTTATATTAATTCAATAGTTCATTTGCTGCTCAAGTCACACCCAGATCAAATGAGCAGCTGCAGCAGCACAGGGACCCTCAGACCAGAGAAGGTGGCCAAGGGCATCTCTGCTGCAGGACCAGGACCATGGCCAGCGGTAGCATTTTTTCCCCCCGGGGACATTTGCACGTGTGGGATCCAATCACCTCAAGACCACTTCTGCTAGTTTCCCTTCTCTTTGAAGGTTATGCATTGTTCACACTTGAGCTGGAATTTTCTCCTGCCTCTTCCCTAAATATTCCCACATTCCCTCCTGCCATTTCAGGATTCTGGGTAATGTATAGAAAACACTTCCTAACTGTCTAGATCTTTAGACCCGGGAGCTGCTGTGGTTGGGGTGAAATAATGAAGAAGTTGGACTGAGGGAGAAAGAAATCTGATCATATTGTGAGGGTATATTTACATTCATTACAGAATCAGAGATTTCAGAGGAAGCCACCTCCAAGGCCTTCAAGTCCAGTCTGGAGCTCCCCAAGAATCCCTTCCACATAATCCTTGACTCTGAGGATCCCTGGCTGCCTTCTCAATAGGGTGCCTTGGATCAGATGTTTCCCATGGAAGGGCACTGCCCCCTCCCCTCCAAGGAAGCCCATCGTGTTATGGACAGCTCCCATTTTGACCAAGTTCATCCCAACATCAAGCCCCTTGTTTCAGTTTGTCCCCCTCTTGCCATCCCTTCAAATGCTTGAAGGCAGCTAGCTTCCTTCCTGCCGTCACCCCCACAAGTCTTCTACAGGCCAAGCATCCTCAGCGTCTTCAGCAATTTCCCCCTGCTCTAAACCAACAAAGGCTGTAACTCAGCCAGGTCACCAGCGGTTTGCTCCAGGGTGGGGAATTTTAAGGCAGAGACCAAATTTAACACACGTTCTCCTGAGAAGAGCCAAAGAAAACAAGAGAAGTGGGAAGTCTGATGCTGGCCAAGGAGTGAAGTAAAGGAGGTTTGGGCTGAGGGAGAACATGGAGCAAACACCAACCCGCCCCCCCCAACACAGGCTGATTGTTCTCTCCTCCTTGGGTCTGTCCCAAAGCCCCTGACCTTGTTGCTTCTGCTTTCCGGACTCCTTCCTCTGTAAGTAGCAAAACTCTTTCCTGCCGCTACCTCCAGCAAGGGTGAATATTCCTAGGGCTCCCTTTCCTCACCTGTACTGGGAAGGAGAGAGCTGGAAGGAGAGCCTGGGACCCCAGATCCTGTGGCTGGGCAGGGCGACTCCCAAGGTCGCAACCACCTCCGAAATTTCACTTCTGGGTCACTATGATTATTTTCATCTTAATTCTATTACATTTGTCCTGATCACATCTTGTACCATTTTCACATCACGAATTACTGAGCCAACTGAGAAATACATTTTATGTTTCTTTTCTAAGGTTAACATTGGTCCTCAAGCTTCTGTTGAGATGGAAGGCACCTGCGGCCATCTGCATCCCAGGACCCTCCTTGGGACTCCTTCCAGCCCATCAAAGCTGTTGCTGTTCTGGGGTGTCCAGCACTCATCAAATGCCAAAGGGTGGGGGAGGAGACCCCCATGGGTCAAGCACCTCAGTCTCATTAACATCCCAACTCTTACTCATGGAGTCCAGGTTGAATCAGTTTGCCTAGCTGCTAGCTCATCATGAGTTTGTGAGCCACTAGAATTCCCAGATCCTTTTCACAAATAAAGGCCATCTAGATGTGTTTCCTGTCTTCTGGTTGTGCAGCTGGTCATTGAAGCAACACCTGAGACTTTACATCTTAAGTATATTTGAAGTAAAGCCCTTTAGTTGTGTGTCTGAATCACACTCTTCTACATGGTGTGAAACCATGTTTGCAGTGTGTAGAACCCAGAAGTTTCAAGTCAGGTAGTCACGGAGACTAAGGAGCATCCATTGGGAAGGGCTCAGCAGGGTCTAGCTTCCCAGATCTGGGTGTGAACTAGGAGGTGGGAAGCCCTCCCTCTGCACTAGCCTAACTCCTGCCTGGATACCACTGACCCTCAGATCCCCGCCCCCAACCTCCCTAACCACTCCCCCACACCTCTCCTCCTCCTAATGCTATCACTTCTCCATTCCCATGCCCCTTGGAGGGGGCCCAGCACACCCATTCTACTCCATCCCTCAGCACCATTAGCCTTTCCCAGAGGTTGCAGGTCTGGGCCCTCCTGCCCTCGAACATACTCATGAGCACTCACACCACTTGTTCAACTCCAGCCTCACTTCCCAGCTGTGTGACCCTGGTAAGCCATTTAAATTCTCTCTGCCTCAGTTTTCTGCTCTGTTAAATGGAAATAACAATAGCATCCCTCTCACAGGGTTGTTGTGAAGGTCAAATGAGACACTTGCTTAATACAGGGCTTGGCACACAGCAGGCACTTAAATGTTTTCCTTCCTTCTTTTCTCCATATCTGCCCTACTATGGCAGGCCAAGGGCCACTGGGTCTTGACATCTACCCTGCAGCTAAACTCTAATCTGTGGCATCTTGCCCACCCCTCCCTCTCTCCCTTCCCTCATTAGGATATAAGCTCCATGATGGAGGAGTATCTCCCTCTTCTCTTAGTTTCATATTGCTTAGCAATACAGGGCTTTGTACATAATGAGTGCTTAATGGATGTTTTTTTGTTCAAGCATTTATTCATATATTCAGTCAGTCAACTATTCACTCACACCCTCATTTAGGGTCAATCTATTCCACTGTTCAAAGTCTGACTGAGGAATGAATTTTAAGAGCTGAGGATGCTGAAGAAATGCCTGAGCACCCGTAGACATTGTGCATTTAAACAAAACCTGTCTCTGGTCTCTAGAGCTTGGTACCGGTCTGGTACCAAGGAAGGACGGAGGATGCAGCTGAACAATCATGCAGGAGGGCAGAGGGTGATGGTGGCAGAGGACTGGGGGATCAGGGGGTCTTCACGGAAGTGAAAGCATCACTGAGGCAGAGGCTTGAAGGAATATAAACAACACCAAAAGTAGAACTAGCGACAGTTAATTCCACATCATGAAAATGAATGGCTTCTGCAAAAATCCAGACGCAGATAATGGCATGTCAGGACTGAGGAACAGCCAGTTGTCCAATGTGGCTGGAAGGTAGAGAATGCACAGGGCAATGTTATGAAATAAGGCTGGAAAAGAAGGTTGGGGCCTAGCTGTAGATGTGGCTGAATGTCAAGACTAGGGCTTTGTGTTTTATTCCAGGGGTAATAGTGAGCCACTGAAGGTTTGAGAGCAGGCATTAAAATGGGTCCCTCCTATTCATGTGTACCATAGGCTGCTGGAAGAATGACATGGAGCAGGGGAGACTGATGAGGAGCCCATGAAAATGGTGCTGGGAGAGTACAGAAAAGGAAATGGAGGGCAGAAACACTGTGTAGGGAAAACTTGTGGGCCTCAACAAGTGAGGGGCTAGGAGGGAAAGAGAGAGACAAGTCAGGGGGATTGAAAGGTAATCAAAAGAGGTGACTGAGGATGGAGGCTCGCTCAGCAAAGACAAGGATGCTTGGAGGAACCTAGGGGTTGGGGGGGGAGAGGAGGAGTTCCACCTGGCACACATGGAGTCTGAACTTCCAGTGCGCCATGCCAGTTGGAATGGTGATGCCAGTCTAACATTCAAGAGAGAGGTTAAGACCACACATAGATTTTGGAGTTACCTGCACAAAGGTGATAACGGAAGTCATGGGAAAAGAAGAGATGATCAAGGGAGAAATTACGCCTAGAGAAGAGACAAGGGCCGAGGACCCAGATGCGGGGGATGCCCACATTCCATTCTGGGCACAAGAGGCAGATACGGGAGCTGCCAAGGGACTCTGAGAGAATAATCAGGCAGGCTAGAAGAAGAGAGAGAGCCCAGCTGAAGGCCGAAGACGGTGCAAGTGGGTGAAGACTTGGCACAGGCCACCAGAATTTGGAGTTAAGCCATCAGCGGTGACCTTTTGGGGGCTCCTTGGGAGAGCCACAGGGCTGGGCTAATGAGGGACAGCAGAGAGCCCTGTAGGCTTAGGGTGTGAAAAGGCAGGACAACGGAGGCTGAGAGTGTTGAGGAATGACTGTGGACCGTGCAGTCCATGGGGTTTCCTTGGCAAAGACACTGGAGTGGTTTGTCCTTTCCTTCTCCAGTGGGTTAAGGTAAACAGAGGTGAAGTGACTTGCCCAGGGCCGCACAGCAAATCAGTGTCCGAGTCCAGATTTGAACTCAGGTCTTCCTGACTCCAGGCACAGAACTCTATCCACTGATCCATCTAGCTGCCTCTGCCTGCGTGGCCTTCCTCATATTTGGAATTGGCAAAATGATGGAGCTCTACTCTCTATGACATGGTAGTTTTTATGTAAACTTTACAGCCATAGGCCACAGTGAGTTGCTGATGTTGGGGATGTGGTAGAAGTGTGGCCTAGGGCCCAAGGGATCTCCCCTGGTAGAGAATTTTCACACCAGCGACCACCAGCAACCATCCCACAGTGATGCAATCATAGACCCAGACAAAACAAATATCATTGATAAGCACATAAATATACTTGGGAGGAGAAAGGGAAGAAGCAGATAAAACTGAACAGAGGATACCAGCATCCCAAATTAGTCTGATATTTGAAACAAAGATCCCCACCCCCCAGAGGACACTCCCTGAGGTTTAGCCCGGCTTGGAACACCAGCAGCCCCAGTGCAAGGTGCTTCTGAGCCAGGCTGGACCATAGCCACCCACGGACCAAAGCTTACGTTTTCCAAGCCAAGGAGCACCAGTAAGGGAATGGTTGTCATCCCTCCCTGAATCCACTCCTGCAGAGAGACGGTGCCATCATGGTCATAGTCGATCTCTTCCATCATTTCATGAAGTATCTGTTTAAGGAAAGAAGACCAGGAAATAGAATTTCACATTGAGAAATAGAAAAAGGGATCAACTACAGGGAAGCATCAGATGAGCAAAGAAAGCTAGGTTGAGGGAAGGCTATGACTAAGGATGTCTACGTCTCAGGAAGGTCACACCTAGGGAAGGATGCCGCTAGGAGAGGCCAGTGACTTAGAGAGAGCTACCTGAAAGAAAGGCTATGCATATAAATTCAAATGGAACTTGGGGGTCAGTCAACTCCCAGCTAATCTAGCAGCCCCCCCCAAATCATTCCATTTTGTCAGAACATTACAAAATTTGACCAAAATGACACTGGCGTATCACATTTCATGACTATGTACTCAAGACTGAACAAATCCAGCAATGATACAGTAGAAAGCTTGTTTGTTTGTTTTCATCTCAATACCCCTGTGGGCCTTAGTGATCCATCCACTCAGATTACTTTTAGGGTCCAGGGATGGGCTGAAAAGCATTAGCTCTCTCAGCTTAGTAGTAAAGAGTTGGAGAGATTCTCTCCGACTATCCACAAAGCAAGAAAACAGGGCCACTTATTCACCTATTAGATCTTAGGAGAAGAAAAGGGTGAGCTGATCAAAGGATCCATGACCCTTGTATTTAGGAAGGCGAGTTACCAGAGCGAGGTTTCATTTAAGGTCCAACAAAGGTTGTCCATACCCACTGTTTGCAAGAAATGGGTACATTTGCAAATGAAACAGAAATATTAGGAATATTCCAGGCCAGTCCTAAAACAAACAAACCCACCAAGCACATAGTACTTTGTCAACATAAATGATGTATCTTAGGGAAGGACAAGAAATTATCTTGTTACCAAAAGCCAAACAGCTTTAGAATGAAATACCCTGTTAAGTTAAAACAAACAAACAAAAGCCTCCAAAAGATGGATTAAAAAAAAAAAGAGGCAGTGAGAGACAGACAGCTACTCTCATCGCAGACCTGTGAAAATGGGGCTGGATCCCTAAACAACCCCCCCACCCCGTAACTGTAGGCTGAACTTTGTCCCTGGGACTTAATGCTAAGTTGGGCCGGTTTCCCCTTAAAGCATGAACTTGGGTCTTGGATGTGTGAGCTCAAGCATGGGGAGGTCCCCCAACATCAACACCCTTCCCCATTCCCATCACCAGCTCATCTCATTCTTATGGTCTTTGGAGGGTCACCAGGCTTGGACCAGAAGGCTTAGTGGCTTGTCCATTATCTCACAGTTGGCATGGACAGAGGAAGCAGTGGGAAACAAAGAATCAGCAAGAGCTCTCCTCTTCCCAGAGGCTATAAAACTGGAGGAATCTTTAATTATTGATGGAGTATGACAGAAGTCCTCAATGCCAGTCATCGGTTCCCTTCTCTATAAAAAGAAGGCATTCAATCCGATGGCGTCAATTGGACTCCCACGCTTTCAGACTCTTTTATTGTGGATGATGGAGTGGCAGCAGGGCACAGGGCATACGGAGATGGACAAAGACAGGAAGACTGAGTTCCAAATTCCTCCTGCCACAGGCTGGTTGTGGGCCCTGAGGGAGTCACTTCAACTCTGCATGCCCCACTCTAAGCTATGAAAGAGTTGCAGCTGTGCAGTGGTAGACAGAGTTACCTCAACTAGAGTTCCATACTTCAATATCATAATAACAACTAAAATGAATAACACTATTTATATAGCATTTTAAGGTTGGCAGACCCCTTTACATGGTTTGCTCATTGGTGCCTCACAACAGCCCTGTGAGGCACAGCTATTATTATTCACATTATACAGATGAGGAAACTGAGACCAGGAGAGTTTAGGTGACTTATCCAGGATTACACAGCTAGAAAGTGCCTGTGGCTGGATTTGAACTCAGATCTCCCTACTCCAGGTTCACCTTTGTACCATCACACATCACTAGGACCCAAGTTCCTGCTTTAGGGGGAAACACTCCTAACATCCTGAATTTTTCAAAGACATCCCATGAACAAAAATCAACATATATATTCTGGGCAATTTTAATGAACTAGTACCTCCTTCAAAGAATCCTGAGATATGGCCACATTTCTCTTCCCTGCTTTCTTTTCTGTCCACCTCTTTGGGGTTGTTGATTTAATTAGGACCACAGTTCTGACCCGGAATAAAAGTCATGATATTAGCACCAGCACCTGACATACAGTCATTTGAAGAGTTCTGGGCACTTTCACACAAATAATCCCACCTGGGGAGTCGGAAAGACACTCCATTGGGAGAACCTGGGTTTGTTCCCTGGGGCTCTGGGATTAGAGGAACTGGGTTTGAATCCCAAATCTATCTGGTTGTGACTCAGTGCAACCCTGGACAATTAACTCAGCCACCCTGGGTGGCTAACAATAAAATGAGGAGCTCAGACTAAGTGATCTTCTACCCAGAGGGTCCAAGATTTGAGGCTCACAAAAGTTCTCAGAGTTTGCCATTTCATTCCCATTTCACAGACCAGAAAACCAAGACTCAGAAACATGAAACAAGAGCACATGGTCACAATGACAGTAAGTGGGGGGAGCTGAACACTTCACTGAACATTGGGCAAATCTGCCATTTTCATTGATTAGCAGTATTTCTAAAGTCTACTTTCTACATGGGTTAAAAACCTAAGAAAACTACCAGGCACTTAGGTGCAGGAGAATGACCAATGCAACCAGAAGAGAGGTGAGAGAGCTGGGATGGCTCTGGGACCTGAGTCCAGCATTGGCTCCCAGAACAACTGGTGGGGGGTGGGGAAGTCTTGTCTGGGTCACCAGCTTCATTGGCTTCATCTGTAAAACAAAGGCTCCAGCTAGAGAAGAAATACTTGGAGGAGTTCCCGTGAGCCAAGGAGGCTTCCCCAGCTTGGGCTTGGAGAGGGGGCACAGGTGTCAACAAGAAAAGGAAAAAAACTGAGATGATAAATGACATTTCTATAGTTTAAAGGTGCTTCCTGAATGTTATCTCATCTGAGTCATGCCACAGCCCTTGTCCAAGGTTCTAGGGGCATTTACTTCTCCATTTTATAGATAAGGAAACTGAGGATCTGAGACACTGTATGACATCCCTCAGTCACAGAATTAGTATGTGTCTGAGGTGAGGTTTGAAATATGGCATTCCTGACTCCCACTCAGTCTCTTGACTGTTAATAGTGAAGCTCAGGAAGTGAGGTATGTGGCTGTCCTGGGAATCCTAGGATACCCTAAAAAGGAGGTGTGGAGGCATCAGCATGGTGCAAATGTCACCTTCAAGGTGCTAGGCTTGGTTTCAACTCTACCACCACATTTTTATCACCATCACCAGCACTAGCACCACCATCACCATCACCACCACCACCACCATCAGCAGCAGCAGCATCACCATCACCACCAACATCATCAGCAGCAGCAGCAGCATCATCATCGCCATCATCACCATCATCATCATCACCACCATCACCACCTTCACTACCATCACCACCACCACCACCACCACCAACATCTTCATCCCCTTCCATCCCCCAGGATAAGCTCATCACCAGGAAACTCATCATCGTGGGGATGGCTTCAGCTCTGGCTCTCACACCTCATCAGTGCCTTCAGTTGTCTCTGTCTCTTTGATCAGAGGCCTGGAGGGAGGAGTTTTACTCCTCCCAGAGTCTGCCTTTATTGTTAACGTTCTTTTCAGTTGTTTTTCAGTTGTGCCTAATTCTTCTTGACCTCATTTGGAGTTTTCTTTGCAAGGATACTGGAGTGGTTTGTCATTTCTTCTCCAGCTCATTTTATAGATGAGGAAACTGAGACAGAGTTAAGTGACTTGCCCAGGGTCACACAACTAATAAGATGTCTGAGGTTAGATTTGATTTATAGAGGTTTCAAAATCCCAACTATCTTTTTATTTGCCACCAGCTGTTCTGCCTGGTTTTGACTCTACCCTCATCGTCATGGCTTTGCTCATGTACTTTCTGGAAGGTAACCTTTCCCTTTTCACTTTCCTTTTGTGCGCTGTCCTCATTAGATTGTAAGCTCATTGAGGGCAGGAAACATCTTTTTCTTATTCTTATCCCCAGAACTTAGCAAAGAGCTTTGCGGTTCCACCTAGCTACCTATCCATGCATTTATTTGCAGTGGCTAGCCCGGGGTTCTCTCAGGGTAACCATTGTTAAGCTCCTGATTTCCCTCATTGGTCATTCCAGGACAAAGGCATTCTCTAGTGTCCCTTCCTGACCTAGCATTCTGTAAATTCTGTTATTCTACGTCTGGCAGTGTTGTCTAAGGGAAAACTAAGTTAAGACAACAAGCATTTATTAAGTGCCTGTTGTTTGCCAGGCACTGCATTAAATGCTTGGAGACAACTGTGTACAAATGCAACATCCACAGGACAAATTGGCGATCAGCTGAGAAGGAGGCACTAGGGACAGGAGGACCAGGCAAGGCTTCCTGCCCAAGGCAGGGGTTTAGCAGAGACTTGAAGGAAGCAGGGAAGCCAAGGGGCCGAGATGAGGGGGAGGGAGAACATTCCAGGCATGGAGGAAAGCAGACTTAAAATGGTGTCCAAGGGCCTCTTACGTCAGGACTAGGAGCCTGCTGGGACGTCCCCTTCCCTCTCTGAGGGTTGGTTTCTATTCAGAGAGAAGGGCAATGTTAGGCCCGAGGTTGCCTCCATCACAGGCCGGGTGAGAACATTAGGAGCGACCCAGAAACAAGCTTCGGTGATCTTAGCAGATGGATTGCCTGTGAGGCAAATTCAACCAAGGCAACAGCTAAGGCACTGAGAAATGATACGAATCTACTGGGGCAGAGGAAACTTTCACGGAGCTACCGATTTCAGAGCAAAAGCTGGGAGGGAGCTCCGGAGACCATCGCTGTCAGGTGTGAGTCATGGGAGGGAGCCAGGCCTCTCCCCAGGCACGGTGGGTTGTGTGCGAGCCCTGGTAGCCACATTAAAATGGAGGGCCAAGTTAAAAACCCAGGGGAACCTCAACTGAGTTATTATCATGTAGGTCCAGGTGCTGCTTCTGTTTGGGACTATGGCCTGGCTGTGCACAGACAGGCATGCACGCGCACAAGCACATACACACACATGCATGTACACGCACACACACACACTCGCACGCACACACACACGTATGTACACACGCACATGCACACACATGCATGTACACGCACATACATACACATACGCGCACACGCACACACGTGCATGTACACACGCACGCATGTGCATGCACACACATACACGCACACGCACACACACACACACTGCATCATATACCACTGTGAAACAAGCAATGGTGGCAGGTGTTCAATGAGTTGCGTCTTTGTTTTTCTAATACGGATGACCTGCCTTGGGCCAGAGGGCAGTCCCCTACCCTGGACAGCTCTCAAACAAAGCTGCCCAGAGGGCAAGCCCAGCTAACTTAGCACATACCGGACTGAGCTCTGTGACGTCCCACTCGAGATACTCCGCCACGTGCATCATCTGACTGATGATGTTTTCCAGCTCCTGGATGGGACAAAACAAAGACATGATAATGGCCTCTTGGTGCCAACCCCTCCACCCCCAATAATCCAAAATGTTAAACACCTTGATCCTGCTTAGCCAGGTAGACATGTTATACCAGGAATGTTAAAGACCTTTTAAATAATGCATTTAATAGTAATCTCTCCAATCCCCTAGGAAGAAGAGACCCGGAAGAAGGATTTAGCTCTTGGCACAGCATTCACACCAAGAAAGCACGCAGTCCCCAAAGAGGAGCCCTCTCCGGTGCCAAAGGAATGTCTGCGCTCTAGGCCCACCCTAAGCTCCTCCACCACATGAGAATTTCTACTTCCCATCTGGCTTTGACATGCAGGTGTCAGATTGAGAGAGGAAGGGAATGTTTCAAGGACACTGAGCCAGGCTCAATTTTGGTGGGACACTTCAAAAAAGTGTGCTGGGCGTTCTTATTGGCGACAGGATAATTTGGATGTGCGCATGACTGATTGTAGACTGAGATTCAGCAAGTACTAGGGTTCATCTTACGACTTCAACTTTAGCCAATCCCTTGAACGCAAATGCTTTGAAAGCAAAATCTGGCCAGGAGAGGTCGGGTGATTGTCCAGGGCCTCGTGGTCCCTATGGATCGGAGACAGGATTGGAGCCCGTGTCTCCTTGACTCCAAGGCTGGCCCTCTACTCCCTATTTCAGGCTGCTCCTACTGCGCTAAAGATTGCAGAAGTTTTTATAACCCTGAGGCTGAAAAATCATTAGGAAAGTTATGATGGAAAAGTCCTGAATATATCTTCTTTACTAATTTTAATTGATAACTTCTATTTTTACATGATCGAGATTTGCCCCTATTTCTCTGTCTCTTTTCTGGAAAAGTCATTCTTTATAAGAAAGATTTTTTTAAAGTAAAAACTAATATTTGAATTTATTTTTAATGAACTTAAAATTCTTACACAGTCACTCAGCAGTAGAATAAATTCCTCCTAACAGTGGGTTGCATCACTGCGGTAAAAAAGCACCATTTTCATTTTTTTTTTTTAGCCTATGTAGAGTTATCAACATCTCTCTGTAAAACACAGAAGAGCATGGTGATGGTGGCCAGGCCCAGTCTGAGGGCCTGAGGGTGCTCCTCAGGTATTTTTTAAGGTCTGTTCTTTTTATATTTGTTCAATTATATGTTTCTCTGGTTTTGACCTGATTGGTGACGTCCATATTGTAGAAAATTTCCATTGTACAAGCTTCCTTCCTTTATAGGAGCTGGAAACTTTGCTTCAACTGAGAGCTTCTGAGTTGCTTTAGTTAAATGACTTGCCCAGGGCGGGGACACAAAACCGCCTTGTGAATGAGTGGGTGCATCCACAAGTGGCAGGCTGCCGCACAACCTGGGGGATTCAGCCTGGCTGGAATTCTTCAAGCCAAGGTGGAATGCCTAGCCCCCATGTTACATGGAGACAGATGCTTTTTCAGGTAGCTAGTCTGGATGGCCAGTGAAGTCTAGCTGGGAGACTTTAGATTCTTTGAAATACAGGGAGGAAGGGGGGCACTTGAAAGCAAAAACCAGTCTGTTATGATTCAGCACTTTGGATTGAAGAAAGTCATTTATAATGTTGTTTATCTGCACAATTTCCCAAACTCTGTCTTAGAATTTGACTGCAACTATTGCTAATAGTTTATTTGTTAGCTTCTTTGTTTTTTGAATACCCAAAAATATTAGACTGAGTTTCCTTGTTGTGGTTTCTCTGTGGACCAAAATTCCAATAAATGTGAATTTAAAAAAAAAAAGGGACAGGAGATGGACCTGTGAATGCACTGGTATAGAGAACTCTCACGTGAGGACACTCTCTCTTCCAGAGCAGGTGGCACCTCCCCGATACCCTATATAGTCTTAGAGAGATGCTTAGGGCACTGAGAGGTTATGTGTCAGCCCAGGGTCACAAAGACTCCCACAAAATAAACACCAAGCAAGCTGTATTAGAGACACAATCTGTAAAGTGAGCATTGTGACCATTGCAGTGATCAGAGCTTGAGCAGCTCCTGAGTGCAGGGCACTATTGGTGGTCACTGGAGAGACCCTGCATTTCAGGATTCCAATAAGATATGGTTCATGGTAGGGCAATAAAGCCCTGGCCCTGGGAGCCTCAGGCCCAGTGCCCCAGGGTTAGCGTGCAAGACAAGTGCACAAAGTCACTATGCAGGAGCCCGTGAGAATTCACAAACTTCAAAGCCCAGCAAGGAATTCACTCAAGGCCTGGAGAGGCAGGGGCATTGGAAACACCCTTAGGGGATACTTTCAAAAAAACAAAGCCCTTGGTCCCCATCCTGCCAGGATCACATCCCCTCCCGAAGCCTCTGTTTCTCATCTGTAGAATGAGGGGGGTGGGTGAAGTGATCTCCAGAGACCTCCAGAGTTGTGAAGTCAATGATCCCCCTTCCCAAATGGAACAACAAACAAAGACGTCCAGGCACCTCTAGAGAGATGGCCACTGGAAAAATCTCTGTTACTTAACATCAAAAAATTCCACAATTACAATCAATTCATAATTGTGGTCATTTCCCTGAGCCAAAAGTCTTCTCTTTCCTTTTATTAATGGCTTTGATCTCTCTCCAGAATCATTAATGTGCCATTAGCCTCCTCCTTCCTTACCAACAACGTCTCCCACTTCATTTCATGGCTTGTAGAAGTCCATCTGCACTCTTTCGAGGGGACTGACGTGCAGGGACGGGGCCAACCCATGCGTGGGGATGCTTTGTTGAATTGATGTTCCATTGATCAAAATGTCGATTTTTTTAAAGTGGACTTTCACATTCCAAACTTTTCATAATCCTACACTTAATATTTCATTAGCGTTTTAGTCTTTCATGAGATTAGGTGGCATAGAATTTTAAGGTCTTAGGAAAGATAAAGTTAGATCACAGTTATAAACTTCCAAATTGAGTTGGAGTTTCTTCAAACTCCAGAGGCAATTTTGGCACAATTCTAATAAAATGATCCTTTTTAACAGATTTGGAGGTGAGATCACCTGAAGGAGTATGTCTCTTCTACTTATAATATCTTATTTGCCTCTTAAGTAACTGGGGCTTACAAAATATAGACCTGGAGCCTACTACTCCCATGGAATAGGGCCTGGTCTAAAAAATGGATACATTCATCTAGTATTCCCCCCAAAAATACATAATTGGGAGCCCAGAAAATACTTGGAATAAGAAGATTTGAGTTCGAATCCTGCCTCAGATACTTACTAGCAGAGTGACCTTGGGACAATTCCTTAACCACCCTGGCTTTCCTCATCTGGTAAATGATGGAGTTGGAACCAATGATTTCCAAGGCCTCTACCAGCTGTAAACCTACATTCCTATGATGCTTTGAGCAGCTTCACTCCCTAGACTAGTTATTTCCTAAAATTGAGGAGTGTGCTTTTTTGCTCTTCTTCCCAAACTAATGTTATGTTCCTTGTGTTGTATAATTGATGATTCCCTCCCCATCAGTCCCCTCCCTCTGTTGGGCTCTGATTTGTAAAATATTATGGTTTCATATCACAGTGTTCCCATAAATAACCCAGTTCCAACAGCTGCTTTCTTGGATCTCTGACCCAAGAAGCACAAGCTTACATGGAAATTAGGAGAAGCACATTACCATCCTCTTCAGAAAGAAATATTTTGAAGTTATCAAGGAAAATTTATAGGAAAACAAAATGCAATCACCGAACTGTCCAGGAAACCATTGCCATCCGTGTCATAGAGGCGGAACATGACTGAAAGAAAAAAAAAGCGAGAAATTAGGAAAGAATAGGAGCATCCCCAGAGGCCAACTCTGATTTAGCTCCAGGTAATGCTATCTGCACATCCAGCCCAGTGAACGCGCCTCTCACTGGCCAAGGAACAGCCAATGGCAATTGTCATCTATCGGGGTGATTAAAGAAGCCACCAAGCTGTTTGACATATTCAGCATCAACCTATTGAGGAGTCCTGGGGGTGCTGAACTCGTGGGGATCATTAAAAAGTGAAAAACTGAAACCAAAGGACAACAGAAAGAGGACACTGCCCTCTCTGCTCAGGGAAGCAGCTGGACTTGGACAAAAAGAAAGGCGATCCAATTTATTTGGCATCCATCATTCACTAGCCATGAGGAAACACAATTGATTCTCTCAGACTATGAGTTTGCTCGTGGGCAAGACGAGGATGAGGACCGGCTGGTCTCTATCAGAGCCCCGTGGGGACGGACACATCCCAAGAGGAAGAATCTAGACTTTTTGGGGACTTCTGTACCCACACCCCAGTGTTTGCCATAGTGTCTGGGGCACAGTACACACTTTCCAAATGTTTATTGATTGGTAATCTATGGAGTTCTTTCAGAATTCGAGGGGCAGAGATTGGGCCCATGATTGTATGGTTTGTGGTGAAAAAACTCCCTCTACCGATACACGTCAGCATCTCCTCTACAATTCATAGTCTCAGGACGAGAACACAGAGAAATTCTTGCCCAGGGTCACCCAGCCAGGATGAGTCAAAGGTGGATCTTCCCGGCTTCCAGAAAACATCTCTCTTCACTCACAACTCACTCTTTCTTGGTGGCCCAGGATAAAGAACATGGAAGTGGGAATCAGAAATCCTGGCCTCAGACACTTATTACCTCTCTGTCTCTGAGCAAGTGACTTGCCCCCTTTGGCATCAGTTTCCTCACCCATAAAATGGGGATACTAATTGAAAGAGGTAAGGTGGAAAGGGCTAAGGGGAATCAAAGAAGAGCCCCTCCTTACGTATTTCAATCATTGCATAAGGTTGTAGTTGGAAGGTTTGAATGGATAACAAGTCCCTTTCTTAACCAATTGTCAGGGAAGCTCTGACATCAGCTTCTGGGCCCAAGCATCCTGGACTGCATTTGGTTTTATTTTTACAGCTAAGTTAGCCACACCTTTGTTTATTGACAAGACACCCCCCACCCAATGATTCAAGTAAAACCCCCCCAAAGGCATGTATTTAGTTCTATCAAGTCTGTCATTTTGGATAAAATATGATCCAAATTTGCTTCAATTAAATCAGTATGACCAACTATTTGCCATTACAGAAATTACATGCTGCTGTTAAAACGAAAATTGTGAGTCCATTAAACATCCTCCCACGAGCTCATTATTAGACTCAGCAAACATTTTCTACGTAGAACTGCAACGATTCACTGATGGGGCCAGTCACTTCATGGCTAAGAAGTCCTGAAGCCTTACTCCTTGTCTAATAATGACGGTGCCCTGGCTGGAGTGGGCACTGAAGCCAACTTCACCGAGAGTCAGACCTGAGACTTGCAGTGTTTTATGATAAGCTGTGACTGTGGGGAGATTTATTTTAGCAGAATAAATAGGAGGATGGGTAGACAGACAGATCAACTGACAGGCAGACTTAGCAATAAAGACAGACAGACAGACATCTATCAAAAACAGATATAAGAAGATTTAACTAATCTTGGCCCAGTTATACAAATATATACATAATTATAGATATTTGTTCAATATAGAAACAACTTGGGTCTCCTAGTACATTTATTCACATGGGCACAAAGGATATTATTCATTTTTGTTATATCTTCTCCCATACCCATGTATGGCATTCTCTACACATTGTTATTGATACTGAGAAAGGCAATTCAACCGAGTGGCTACTCAGGGGGATCTGGGTTTGAATTCTGCCTCTGATACACGGTCTGTGTGACCCTAGACAAACCACCTCACTTCTCAGTGGTGCAAGTAACCCTAACTCTAAAGACTAGAACTTATGGAGAATATGCCAAATTAAAGCACCGGTCTGGAATAACATCCCCAAAGCAACATCACCTTTCCAATGGTAGCTGTAGAGAAGCCACTGCCTACTAGAGAATGCTGGCAAATGCCCACCACATACAATGGAAAAATACTATATTTTGAGAATTTTAAGATTCAGGTTTTTTATTCATTGAAACTGGGATTTCCAGTATGAAATAATGATTGGCTCCACAGCACTGTTTACTTCAAGAGTTACACCAGTGATGGTTTCAGTGAGTGCTCAGGGGATGAGATTCCACCTCAATACTGCTGGAATGCTAAGCGAGAAAAACTGTTTATAAACACAGGTACAAAATGGAGTTCATCTGATTTCTTTAATATTCCATATGGTGTCCGGGTGGATCCCTTCAGCCTTTCCTCCATCCCCCCTGTTATTGCTGCTCTTCAGAAGTTTCACTCATGTCTGACTCTTCATGACTCCATTTGGGCTTTTCTTGGCAAAGATACTGGAGGGCTTTGTCATTTCCTTCTGTAGCTCATTTTACAGATGAGGAAACTGAAGCAAACCAGGTTATGTGACTTGCCCAGGGTCACATAGCTAGTAAGTGTCTGAGGCCAAGGTCTTCCTGCCTCCAGGCCTGGTGCTCTGTCCACTTCACTCCCTAGCTTTGTATATAAACATATACATATAGACAGAGCATATCCCCATATAAAAGGTAACACCCCAAATAATTTTGATTGTGCACATAAGCACAAAGCAATATGTATAAAGCACATATCTATAAGGATGATGTATGCAAATATTTGCATATAGACAGATAGTTAAACCGGCAGGTAGACATACATCAGTCACATAAAGAGGTGAGATACATCCCTATGGAGCCAAAAGCCCCAGCTGTCTACCTTGGGCACATCACTGAATCACTCGGAGGCCAGCTTTGTCATCTATAAAATAGGGGTGGGGAGAGGCAAACGTATTCTCCAAGGACTATTGTGAAGAAAGCCTTTTGGAAAGTTTCAAAACCCTCTGGCAGTATGAGCTGCGGTCACCTCCATGAGTATGATCTCTTTCTTTTACATCTGGGTATGGGGAAAAACAGTCTTGGGACAAGTTGTCTCCCATCTTAATTCTTTTCCATTTCATGTTCTTAAGTCTCTTGCATAGAGGAATGAGATAACTGCTTCTTGTAGGTGTGCACAAATCCTTGGACTGCAAGCTCATTTTGCTGAGCAGGACTCACTGAAAGCAGCCTTTGAAGAGCTCCAGGTGCAAACAGAGACACCATAGGGATGGCATATGGTTCATCTTGCTCTCACATGTTCAATCTTTTGGGACCTGGATTCTTCATAGAGCACATTAGTCATCCCTCTCAGTTTTCTGTTCTATTTTGAAAGCATATCATCCATTCCTTCATCCAAGTCTTTCTTATAGATATTGAAATAAGAGTCGTGGATGGAGGGCTGTGATCCACCAGTGCCCTCTTAGATCATTAAGAACTCTTCTCTTCCCTAGATCTGACGGTCTTCAGTGATCCCTAGTAGACATACCATGTTTGTTTTGGGACCAGGAGAATATTTTCAGGTGCTGATATAGTGAAGGTTTCTCATCTTCCCCACCCCTTCATGTCTGCTTTTTCTTTCATGTAGTATGGTGGGTGGTGAGGAGGTACTTACTCTCATAGCCATCAGGAGATATGGATTATGGTCTTAGCTCTAGCATTAACTAGCTGGGCAATCTTGGACAAGTCCCATAATTTCACTCAATTGCAAAAAGCAATGGCTAGATGAGACAATCTTCTTCTGCTTTGCCCTGGTACCAACCTTGGTGCAGTGGGCAGACATAGATGCTGTGTCTAGTTTCCTCTCTTCCTTTCTTTGGAACTAGTTGCTTTGGACTCTATCCCTCAGTCTTTTAATGAGGAGGAGAATGGTATCTCACCCCTTCTCTCCTGGCCCCCCACTAAGGAGGCTGATCTCACAGAGCAGAGAGCTGTGAACACAAGTGTTGGGCAACATCAGCCCCAGACCAGCTTCCACAACTTTAAATTTCTTTTTCTGAGCATGGGTGACCCTACAGTGATCTGAGACGTACATTCCCAGCTTTGGCAGAAACCTTATGATTTAAGAGGCTGCGAACTCCCTGGTCTGCTGCTGGTTGCCCAGTAGGAGATGACCTGCATGACAACTTCTTGGGGGAAAAGATGCCAATGCCATTACAATGAGCTAAGTACACTGTCTGGCCGGAAGCCAGGGACCTTGAGTGCATGCTCAGACCGTATGCATAAGATGTCAAGATGAAATCTCCAATAAGTGGTGAACAAATTGTTTCATACACCCCAATTCACAAATTGTTAATGTTTTAAGTATTGACCCCATGTTCAAGGATAAGACAAAGGATGAGTTATTGTTTCATGGCTTAAGCATTTGTCAGTGTGTGCTTGTGAGTCTTTGTATATAAATGTTTCTTGGGGGATGAAAAGGAGGAAGAGTAGGAAGAGACAGAGGAGGAGGATGGTAATGATGAAGAAGAGAAGGAGGAAAAGGAGGAGGAGGAGGAAGAAGAGGAGGAGGAAGTGGAGAAGGAAGAAGAGTCTACCTTGACTGATTCTAAGCTCCACAGAGAGGCTTGAGCAGAATGACGTATAAAGCCAGACCAGTCAAACCAGAACATTCCATATATTGAAAACAACTTGAAGAAACAAGGTCTAAGTGGAGTAGCTGAACTTCAGAGAGACTTGAAAATAGACACCAAACACAGAGATCTTTCCCTTGATGTGTCTGCTAAGTTTTGTGTCTCTGCTTTGTTGCGTGTGAAAGGTTGAGATAAGAATGCTCTTGGGGGATGTTAAGAGATGAAGAGTTGTACAGTAGCTGGTGTGTTCAATCTGGAGACAGGAAGATGTGGTTTCAGATCTTACTCCTAAAAATTATTACTTGTGTGGCTTAAAACAAGTCGTTAATCCTCCCTTAGCCTCAGTTACCTCATCTGTGAAATAGGGATAATTTTAGTCCCTACACCACAAGGTTGTAAGAACCCAATGATCAAGGTTCCTAGCATATCCTTTGTAAAGAGTAGACCTTCAAAACTTGCTTGTTGAATGAACAAATGGATTAATGGATAAAATTAATCCCTAGGCAAGAAAAATGCAACCACAAAATGTATTTAAAAAAAAAGCTTTCCTTAATAATTGGGCTGTCACCATTATGTGAGGGCAATCATTATTACACTAAGTGATGAGATTAAAGTAGTCATTTAAAACCTAATGAAAATCTCCATGGGAGGTAAAGGAAGTAGGAGAAGTTGTTTAAAAAAAAGATTTTAAATACAGAGATGGTTTAAAGAGGGAATAAAAAAATATCTTAAGGGATAGAAAAGCTAGCAGTACATGGCACAGAGCCAGGAGTCTCAAACCTGATTCTCAGGACCCCTTTACACTCTTCAATATCACTGAGAAGCCCAAGCTACTTTATTAGTATATCTTTTACATATTTTCACCATATTAGACATTTTTAAACATCTTAGTACTAATACAAAAATAGTTTTGACTCCAGGGACTCCCTGAAAGGGGGGATCTGATCCCCTCAGGAGTCCCCAGGTCACATTTTGAAAACTACTGAGGAAAGTACTTGGGGGAATGACACTGAGCCAAGAAACAGTAGGAGGACAGGTAGGCAGAAAGTGTTCTTGTGATGGAGAGAGGAGAAGTGAGGGGATTAGAGAAACAAGTGAAGGCAAGAATACTGCTGAGTCCCCGGGGATTCAGAAGTACAAGATCATTGGAAACACCATGTTGGAAAATGAAGCGTCAGCTGGCCAGAGGGCCAGCTATAGGCTTGAAGGGAAGGAAAAAGCAGGATGACCGGATTTAAAAGGAGAAGGGCCAGAGTGGCCAGACAGACCAAATCTTTTCCTTTTAAACAAATGAACCAGAAGCCCACAGACGTGAAAATACCTGCCTGAGCTCACCCGGCTAGCGAGGGGGCCACGGCCTGAATCAGATTGACCAGCCCTCTGTCCCACAGAAAGAAGATCAGAGAACCAAGGTTTGTAAACTGAAAGAAAATGAGTTTCTGCTGAAATGCATTACTTTGGAGGATTTACTGTCTTCAGCCCAAAACATGTGCTTAGATGGTCCAATACACACACACACACACACACTCACCAGGTATTCGAGGAAAAGAGGAAGATAGTCCAGCTATGTGGCCCTTACTTGGCTAAAATGACGAATGAAAATTCCTCAATACATCATGCAGCTCCTGGCTGCCCCGACTGAGCTCTCAGGGAGAGCCGCTATCCTCCTGGTGGGCGGACTCCTCACAGAGGATTGCTGAGAGGATGGGAAGAAGAGAAGAGACCTCCCTTCCTGGGATGAGAAGGTGAGGATGAGGTGGAATTGTTTGTGTTTCTATAGGAATCATCCATCGGGTGGCAAACCCTTTTCCACCTTCACCAAAACAGCAAACCTGTTACGGGCCTGCCAGGAGCTAGAGATACAAAATAAAGTGGTCGCTTCACCCAGGGAGCTCCCACCAGACTAGGACCCTGCAAGACCCTTCAATTCCCTCTGAATGGCTGCAGAGAGAGGGCGCTGAGGTCACTGGACCCTGGGACAAAGCCCACTTGCTCCCACTTTACTGGCAGGGCATCAGGGGCATCGCAGCGATGTCGGGGAGTCACTGCGAGTAGCAGAGAAGATGTCAGTGACCCACCAAGACACAAAGCAAGTTCTGAGTCCGCGAGCCAAGGGCTCCCTTAATGACTCCCCAAACACAGGGATTTTCCAAACAAAGATGTACCAAGCACATACTGCATTGCAATGACTCGCTTTCTCCACCAGAGGGAGACCCTTCACTGCAGTTGACATCAAGATTATCCAGCCCTCTTGACTACCTTCTGTAAATGCTGGATAATCTGATTCAGTACATCAGGGCAGGCTCCACGCAGAATTGTCGCCCCAGTGTCTGGATCTTAGGGCTGCAAATAAAGCCATCACCTGTCCCTCGCTGGCCTGCTGAGCTGCCGCTTATGCCTGGCACGCACAGGTGTTGGCGTGCAAAGCTAGCTAGCTCACATTCTCAGGGAGAGGGAGAGGGGATCATGACACAGGATGGACAGCGCTCCTCGGGGTGGAAACTGCCTGTCAATGGTGAGAAGAACTCCTCGCGCACCAGAAGCTGCCAGGCTTCAAGCGCCCACCCTGGAGGATCACCCCCAGCCTGGCCGCCTCCAAAGGAAGGCTGACTTTGTGCAGGCAGGATAGTATACATCTAGACTCCCAGTGACCACAGGCCTTCTCCCCATCTGTCAGGGACATCTGGTCGATGGATCCACGAACAGCACCGACCCTTCAGAGGACTGAAATTAGTCCAACTGCCACCAGAAGGGGAGTTTCTGCTCCAGGAGTGGGGTCAGTGCCACACCCTCATTGAGGGTAACCATCAGCAGGCTTTGTGGATTTCAAAATAGACAATGATAAGTGCGTCCTTGCCCACCACCTTCTTGTCATCAGGTCCCTAGTCCCAGAGCTATAACTATTCTGATGCTCAAGAACAGCTGCAATTGTTGGTGAAATTATGAACAGATTCATCCATTCTGGAGAGCAATTTGGAACCGCACTCAAAGGACTATAAAACTGCATACCCTTGATCCAGTAATAGCACTTCTAGGGCTGTATCCCAAAGGGAAAAGGACCCACATGTACAAAAATATTTACAGCAGCTCTTTCTGTGGTGGCAAAGAATTGGAAATTGAGGGGATGCCCATCAATTGGGGAATGGCTGAGCAAATTGTGGCATATGAATGTGATGGAATACTATTGTGCTATAAGACATGATGAGCAGGCAGACTTCAGAAAAACCTGGAAAGACTTGCATGGACTGATGCTGAGTGAAGTGAACAGAACCAGGAGAACGTTGTACACAGTAACAGCCACGTTGTGTGATGACTAACATTGATAGACTTAGCCGTTCTCAGCAATACACTGATCCAAGATAATCATAAAGGACTCATTGTGGAAAACACTATCCACATCCAGAGAAAGAACTATGGACTCTGAATGCAGATTGAGCAGACTATTTGCTCTTTTTTTTTTCTTTCTCATAGTTTTTTTCCTTTTTGTTCTGGTTCTTCTTTCACAACATGACTCATATGGAAATATGTTTAATATGATTGTGCATATATAGCTTATATCAGCTTGCTTGCCGTCTTGGGGAGGGGGGAGAGGAAGAAGGGAGAAAAAATTTGGAACTCAAAACCTTACAGAAGTGAATGTTGAAGAAAAAAAAAGAACAGCTCTAAGAAACATGCCTGTGGCCTAAGGCACCCTGGGTTTCCAGGGCAAGTGAAGAGATGAGGCTGAACAAGTGAGTCCTCTGGCCATGTATGTCCCTGAGGAAGGAGATACACCTGGATATCACAACAGTGGTGTGGAGACAAGGTCCTTGTGACACCAGACAATGGTTTAGGACACCATAAGGTCACTGCTAACGAGCATCCCAATGGGAAGGTTTGTGGAGCTGATCAAACAGCGGTGCAAGTGAGCAACGCTCCTGGTCTCTGTTTGAATTATCCCTGCTAACAAGGCGCTAATCTGGGGAGGGGGCAGTGGTTTGCTTTGGTTTTACCATCTGAAGGAGTACAAGTGTTCCAGCACCCCCTAAATCCATGCGCCCTTCCCTAGAGCTCCGATGGATCCACCCTAGTTTTGTCACCAATCCCATCTCATCATATGTAAGGCAAATAAATGGGCAACTCACACTCTAGTTTGTCTTCAGGTCTCCCTCGTTCCAGCAAGGACAAGTAGCAGACAATATCTTTCAGCTGGATGACTTGTGGTATGTGCAAACTGGCTGGAGAAGTGTGGGGGGGAGTCACAGCACCTTTAGTCATCCGCAAACCTGCAAAGAAATGATTACATTTTGAATATGTATTTTTTTTTCTGTATACAATGCTTACAGATGCAGAATTAAGAGTACTGTCCATTGCCTCGTCTGTGCCAAGGTCTCACTAATGGTTCAGAGAGCCTGGAGTATAGGCAATCAGAAAGCAAACAGAGGAGCTCCCAAATTTGAAGAGTGACCACAAGAGCCAGGCCAGGAAAATCTGCACTGAACATAATGCTCTAAATCATAGCTAATAAGGAAATAGGGAACCAACACGAACCTAGCTCAAGTTATTCTGAGAAAGAGCTGGCCATGCTTTGCAATTTTAAAAGAGTTTTCTTTTCTGTTTTTAGATTAAAACTATGAAAATTACTAGCAGACCAATGATACTATAACAGTATTTGGAAGAAAAAAAAAAGCTGCTTCTGAGTAATGGACACATTATCCCACAGGACCTGACAGAAGGTATTTAAAAACAAAAATGAAAACATTGCAGGACCTGCACCCAAAAGGATGTGTGAAGGTCACTGTCACATTAGGAATCATGAGAAGAAAGGTCTTCAAACACCACCAAAGCAAATGCAATTTGAGGGAGTGATTGGGGATCTGCAGAAAGACACTAGAAGAATCTAGTTGGAAACACACAACAGAAAGATTTAATTCAATATTGCCCAATTAAAGGTAACAACATAAAAAACCTAATTCAGAAAACAAAGTCACATCAGAAATTCTTGATATGTTTAATCACCCAGTGAAAGCAAAAGCCAAATGATGTGGTGAGACAAAGATTGAACCATGGCAAAGAAGGAAAGAAATGATTCAATACTAATCAAATATTTTCCTGCATGGTCTTGGGGAAAAAAATAAAAAAGAGGAGAGAAAGAACTCCTGAAGAAAGACATGGAATATTTCTAATTGTCTGTACAAGGAATTCTACACAATAGGATCAAATGAGAAAAAAAAGAAAGGTTCTGCGATGTTAACAAACAGAACAACAAAACAGTGATGTCAAGGGAGGAGAACAACTGAAAAATGGTTGAAGTCAGTTGAGATCTACAATTATTGGCTGAAACACTTTCCAGGGGCACATGGATGACTAGCAAAGCATTTTAACAGATTCCTTTCTGTTGTAAGCCTGAATTTGTCTTTCTTTTTTTAAATAGCATTTTATTTTTTTCCCTCAATTACATGCCAAGACAATTTTTAGCATTCATTTTTACAAGATTTTGAGTTCCAAATTTTTCTCCCTCCCTCTTCTCCCCTTTCCTTAAAATGGTAAGCAATTTGATATAGGTTATACATGTGCTATCATGTAGTACATAATTTCATATTAATCACAATTGTAAAAGACAAAAAAGATCAAAGGAAAAAATGAAAAAGAATAAATGAAAAAAGTATGCTTCAATTTGCATTCAAAGTCCATCAGTTCTTTAAATGGATAGCAATAGCATTTTCCCTTATGAGTCCTTTGTACTTATCTTGAATCACTGTGTTGCTTAGAAGAACTGAGTCATTCGTAGCTAATTATCACACAATGTTGCTGATACTGTGTACAATGTTTTCCTGTTTCTGCTCATTTCACTTTGCATCAGTTCTTACCGACCATTTTTCCCCCTGAAATCTTCCTGTTCATAGTTTCTTATTGCACAACAGTATTTCATTACATTTTCATTACATTCATATACCACAACTTGTTCAGCCATTCCCCCATTGATGGGCATCTTCTCAATTTATGATATTTTTCCACCAAAAAAGGGCTGATATACATATTTGCTAATGTGGGTTTTTTTTCCCTTTTTTATGCTCTCTTTGGGATATAGACCTAGTAGTGGTATTGCAGGATCAAAGAGTATGCACAGCTTTGTAGCCCTTTGGGCATAGTTCCAAATTGCTCTCCAGAATGGTTGAATCAGTTCACAACTCCACCAGCAGTGCATTAGTGTCCCAATTTTCCCACATTTTCTCCAACATTTATCATTTCCCTTTTCTGTCATATTAGCCAATCTGACAGGTGTGAGGTGGTAACTTTGAGTTTTTTAAATTTGCATTTCTTTAATCAAAAGTGATCTACAGCACTTCTTCATATGCCTGTAGATAGCTTCATTTTCTTCATCAGAAAACTGTCTACTCATATCCTTTGACCAATTATCAATTGGGGAATGACTTGTTTTCTTATAAATTCAGTTCTCTATATATTTAAGAAATGAGGCCATTATCAGACACACATACTGTAAAGATTGTTTACCAGCTTTCAATTTTCCTTCTAATCTTGCTTGCATCAGTTTTGTTTGTACAAAAAACTTTTTAATTTAACATAATCAAAATTATCTATTTTACATTTTGTAATGCTCTCTATCTCTTGTTTGGTCATGAACCTGTAACTCACTTAACTCTTCCTTTAAGAATTTGGATGCTATATCACTTAGTGTGTAATAATTGATATTACTTCATTGTCTATGGTACCTTTAGCAAGATGTAGTAAGTTGCTTCCTTATCTTTTAATTAGGTCTATTTTTGTTTTTGCTTTATCCAAGAACAGGATTGGTACCCCTGCTTTTATTTTCTTACTTCAGCTTAAGCATAATAGATTCTGCTCTGGCCCCTTACCTTTACACTATATGTGTCTCTTTGCTTCAAGTGTGTTTCTTGCGAACGACATATTGGAGGATTCTGGTTTTTGATCCATTCTGCTATCTATTTCCGTTTTATGGGAGAATCATCTGCATATTACTAATGGTTGAATCCATGAGAGCTAATGAGATCACCAAGTGAAAGGGTAGAGAGTAAGAAGAGAAGAGGATCCAGAACAGAGACTAGGTAGACCACCAGTGTTAATGGGCATGTCCTGGATGGAGACGCAGCAAACAAGACTGAGAAAGAGTAGCCAGAAAGGTAAGAGGGGAACCAAAAGAGAGAGATGTCCATGAAAACCTAGAGGAATACCTGAATGACCTTGTTGATACTTCAAAGAGAAGAGGGTGATCGATGGGGTCAAAAACTGCAGAGGGGCCATTAGATTTGGTAAGTACAGACAGAGCAATTTCAGTTGAAAGATGAGATTAGAAGTCAGACTGCAGAGTTGAGAACTGAGCAAGAGGACAGTAATTTCAAATAACTGAGAAGCTGAAAAGGAGGTTTTGCTACATTCCTATTTGTTTATAGAGTCTAGAAATTACAGAAAGTGAGAGTGGGGTGGGAATGAGGATAAGAGTGAAGGCAGATGGGACTTCCTAGAGTATTGACCCTGAGTGAGTCACTTAATCCACATGAGCCTCAGGCAAATCTCTAGGATAATAAGAGGTAGCTGGCTAGGTGTGCTGGTAGAATGAGTCCCCACCTAATAAAACCACAGATCCTGGATGTGTTGATAGTAATAACTCTATAAACGTGTGGAAATATGTATGTGTGTATGTATAAGCATATGAAGACTCAATCCCAGAGATCTGGGATTTCATTAGTGTATGCTGGCTAATCCTGAGGCATGTCGCAATCCCTCTGGCCCCAGGTCTTTGTCAAGAAACTCATTCCTTGATGGGCAGCCCTTACACATCAAGAATCATCTAGACTTAGCCTGGCTGGTCCCTAGACATGAACAAGCACTCCCTAAGAAGTCAGGAGTGAGAGGAAAACCTGTGCTGAAAGCTTGCCACCTTGGTAAGAGCCACCAGCACCCTTCCCTGACTTTGACAATCCAAGACCCCTCCGTGCCTTGATAAAGTCATGGAGCAGGGCTGCTGTGGGGCAAAGGTTCATGAGCTCACATGTGCACAGAGATGATGGATGCAATAGGAAGAATGTGGATGAGCCATAAATATCCGGGACTATTGGCTTGGCCTCATCAGCCACATCATGGCAAACACTTCATAACACTCTTCTAAAGTAGCTTCAAAATGTTTCTCATTGTTAAATTCCTGACAAAGTAACTGAGCACTCTATTCTCATTGTTCTCAATGGGCTTCAGCAATTCTAGCTAAGCCTTCTTCTGAATGGATTTTAAAATGTTTAGAGAGACGCATTGAAAGTTGATGAACGAAAATCCACTAGAATAACATAATGACAAACTGAGAAGAGGAGGAATGTGGGGGAAAAAGTCATCAGACATTACAAGAGTGTGAGAAAAACAAAGTCCCCAAAGCCACATATTTAACACCTAGTCACCAAAAAGGAGGGGCTCAGTTGACATTCCCGCGCCCTTCCTTAAATTGGTCAAAGTTCTTAGAAAGGATGCTCCGATGAGGATGCATTTTTTTGCTTCAGAAAAGGTTCAAGGTTGAGCCATTGTCTTCAGTCTAGTGAAATGTTTGCTCCAGCTATGGTTCCCTCTCCAAGCATTCTTTAAGATCACTCATATACATCATATATTAAGCCCTGCTCCAAATATTCTTTGATCTAGCAACAATGGGCTCCCGGCTGCTCCTCAACCACCATGCTCCAGCTCCTGACTCTGGGCATTTTCACTGGTGTCCCTCATGACTAGAATACTTATTCCTCTCTTCTCTGCCCTCTGGCTTCATTCAAGTTCCAGCTAAAATCCCTCCTTCTGCAAGACACCTTTCCCACCCCACCCCCTTCATCTTGGTGCCTTCTGTCTGTGACTATACCCAGTTTATCCCCTCTCTGTCTTAGTTTGCACATGGTCTCCTCCATTAGACTAGGGGCTCCCTGAGAGCAGGGACTGGTTTTGGCCTTTCTATGTATCTCCAGTGCTTAGCCCGGCACTAGGCACATATTGAACACTTAATAATTGCTTGCTGAGTGGACTTATTGACCTGGCAGAAAAACTTGGTGTTGATGAAGAGCAGAGAGTCCAAGAACCTATATCCATAGGGGATAGCAGTCTTGAGGGTGAACAGTTCAGGAAAGAGGAGGTGAAGCTGTTTCAGGTGAGAGGTGGTATGGGTCAGAATTACAGTGTTACCTCTTAGAGTGGACATAAGGGGACTGAGGCAAGAGGTGCCCTCAAAAGGCAGTGATGTGGAAGAGGCCTCCCATTTGTCCTTCTTCACCCAGAAGTCAGAACTAGGGGAAGAGGGTGGATTAACGCTCGATGTCAGGAGAACCTTCCTGGAAATCAGAGGCATCCCAACTGGAATGGCTTTCTCCTCCCTGGGGATCCTGGAGCAAAGGCAGGATGGCCACTTGTTCAGTGTGTTGAAGTAAGAGGTAGTTCTGGCTTGAGCTAGACCAAACTTCCTGAAGTCCTCCCAAACGCTGAAATTCTGCAAGGGGGGATAGTATCAAATATACTCTGCACCTCTTCAGCATTGCCTGGAAATGGCCCTGTCAATGATGGTCACACAGCGCCAGTGCCCGCTCCCCCTCCAACTGAGGGTTTCATCCCTGTCACAAAGGGAACCAAAGGCAGCTAGGTGGTGTAGTGGGTAGAATGCTGGGCTTTGGCACAGTCAGGAAGACTCATCTTCATGAGTTCATATCCAGCCTTAGACACTTACTAGCTGTGGGACCCTGGGCAAGTCACTTAACCCTGTTTGCCTCAGTTCCTCATTTGTAAAATGAGCTAGAGAAGGAAATGGCAAAACATTCTAGTATCTCTGCCAAGAAAACCCCCAGTGGGGTCATGAAGAGTTGGATATGACTGAAAATGACTAAATGACCAGTGCTTTGCCAATATTTCATCCATCCATCCAAAAACATCATATTTCAGAAGACAATGTTTAAAAAACAACAAGATCAAAGCTCTTTTTCCAGAGACATATTAGTTCTTGAAATTTTTTTTTAAATATTTAATCAGTCAGTCAATAAACATTTTTTAAACTCCTACTATGTGGCAAGCATTATCCTAAGGCCGGGGGAGTGGGGGGGGATGACAAAAAGAGGCAAAAGATGGTCCCTCTTCTTCTCGGAGCTTACAATCTAATTGAAGTGACAAACAAACAAATATGTACAAACATGCCATATATAGAATAATTAGGGAATAATTAACAGAGGAAAGGCTCAAGTATTAAGAGGGTTATCAACAGTGTCAAAGGTTGCAGAGAAATCAAGAAAAATGAGGACTGAGAAAAGCCATTGGATCTAGGCATGAAAAGATCACTGGGGATTTTGGAGAGGGCAGTTTCTGTGGGGTGATGAGGTTGGGAGCCATATTGAAAGGGGTTAAGAAGAGAGTGAGAGGAAAGACAATGAGGTATCTCTTGTAGTATATGTAGCAATGTCCCGGAGATGAGGGAATGAATGCACTGGTTACTCAATTTTCAGGGCTAAAGAACGGATCCTATTTTAGTCACTACCTTGAAAGGTTTATGGAACAAGTTGTTCACTTTAGACAAACACACACACACACACATCTCCCATGAGTACCTCTGAAAATAATGCCCATCAATTTCAGATGATTCATCATGATGAAAATATAATTAAATTATCTGATAAAATGTCTTTAGCGTTGGTGAAGGGTTACAAAATGTCTTCAACATCAACATTTAAATCTAAAAAGCCTATTTAACTCCTAATGTGAAAATGAGGCTGTTTTCAAGGAGTTTAAACTATAATAATTCAACAAGAACAATAAAGAGGCCAAAAAGAACGCTAGTCTAAGAACAATGTTTGTAAAGAATGATGACAATTATTTTTCTATTGTTAAAAGAAGGAAATTGTTCAAATTATTCAATAATTGAAAAAGGGGGGAGGGGGAGCTATGCAAACCATGCTGCTTTGAATGTGTATGACATTAATCATCAAAGTTGGTCCATGAGCATAGATTTCCCATGGTTCCTTAGACTTTCTATCTTTACCTCTAGCTCTGTTTTGCTCAGTGATTGCAGCCATTGATCATTCCCTTTTAAAGACTGGGGCCTGGGGATGTTGTTTTTTTTTCTAATTTTACAGTGAACCCCATCCACTGCCATGCACACATGGATGCATAAGTGTCCATGGTGATGATCTACATGTGTTAATTATTATCCTCATTCACCTAGTACCTCTGCCACTCATCCTAGGAGAGCCAATTTGGAAAGGCTTTTGAAAGAGGAATATAAAGCCTACTCCTCCAATCGTCTACGGATCTGTGGTTTCAACAGTGCTGCCAGGCCATCGCTACTACAGATGTTTGTTGCCCAGAGTATGGCTTGAACCCAGTGGGGCAGGATTGGACTGTATCTCATTTGGATTACACAGTCACTTGCTTCTTCACTCATAAATGAATGCCAAGAGAGGCAGAAGAATGAAGGTAGGAGCAAATAAATATAAGCCATGAATATGGACTACTAGAGACCCCAGGAAGCAAACCATGTGCTCCATGATGATGGTGTATGCAAAGGAAACCAAAGGCAGCTAGGTGGTATAGTGGGTAGAATGCTGCGCTTTGAGTCAGGAAGGCCTGAGTTCAAACTCAGCCTCAGGCACTCACTTTGTGACCTCAAGGAAGTCATTTAACCTGTTTGCCTCAGTTTCCTCAACTGCAAAATTGGGATAATAATAGTGCCTACCTGCTAGAGTTATCATGAGGATCAAATGAGACAACATTTGTAAAGTACCTAGTATACAGTCGGTGCTCAATAAGTACTTGTTTCCTCTCCCCACCCTTCCCCCCTCCAAGCCCACAGGAGAGCCACATCTGCACAACTTCTTACCAGGTTATTTCAGAAGGTACAGCTGACCCCAAATCAATTCCCTAGAGGCAAGCTTTGCTAACCTAGGCAACACGCTTTGCTCATCTCCAAGTCTCAGCTCCAAAGCTTTACAGGTTGGTAGTTGCAGAGATTGCCAGCAAGAGTCAATTTACGCAACTAAACACTTCTGGCCTCACTAACATTTACCAGTCACCCCACCTCCATCATCAGAGTGGTGCAGCTTGGGATGGACTAAGAAAGGAAACTGATTTCCAAATGTTTTCTTTAAAAATATACACATGTTGTTGTTCTCGAGTTGTTTCCGTTGTGTCTGCCTTAATGACCCCATTTGGGGTTTTCTTGGCAAAGACACTCGGAGTGTTTTGCCATTTCCTTGCCTAATTAATTTTTCAGATGAGAAAACTGAGGCAAACAGGTTTAAGTGACTTGCCCATGGCCACATAGGTAGTAAGTGTTAGAGGCCAGATTTGAACTCAAGAAGAGGGGTCTTCTTGACTCCAGGCTTGGTGCTCTACCTATTACACCACCTAGCTGATGCTTTTGTTTTTGGTGAGACAATTGGGGTTAAGTGACTTGCCCAGAGTCACACAGCTAGTGAGTGTTATGTGTCTGAGGCTAGATTTGAACTCGGGTCCTCCTGACTCCAGGGCCCATGCACACTGTGCAACCTAGCTGCCCTAGCTGATGCTTTTTAAAAAATGTTGCCATTTCCCCAAATCCTTCCCACTTCTGCCCCCTCTTAGAATCTTTTCTCATAACAAAGAAGTACAGATAAACATAAGTAACCAAAATATTAGGGTCAGCCTACACGCCTCATTCTGCACACATCATCCCCCGCCTTTCCAGTGAGGGACAAGGCAGGTTTCTTTATGAGTCCTCTGGATTCATTACTTTGATCAAAATTCCAATATCTGGGGGTCATTGTTCAATGCAGTTTCCAAGGAATGCAAGAAGGGAAAAGATGGGGTTCCTTTTGGGCTTAACAAAATAAAAAGATGTCCAAGCTGAACTTTGAAAGGGGATATGTTGAACTCAAGAGTCTCATGTGATCTGGTACCAATGGTCACCTCTATTTGCACAGATAAAAACAGATGCCACCAACATTTAAAATGAACCAGGCCACCAACATTTAAAATGAACCAGGCCACTTAGAATAAAAAGCCAAGAAGACAACAGGAGGGGAAAGCATTTAAAATGAATCAGGAGAAGGGAGTGTAGATGGCATGAGTGCCATCATCTTTCCTGTCACCTAAGTTCTTGCCCTCCAAGGCACAAGGGGATCTTCCCTCTATTTTCCCACTCCCCAAATCCTATCAATTGCCAAGTCTTCTTTTTTGTCTGCTTCCATCTGCACAAATCTCTTGAGTGCATTTTACCTACACACACCTATACGACCACCCCTCTAGTTCCAGCCTTCATCCCCTTACACCTGGACCACTGCAGTGACCTTGCAATTGGCCTCTCAGTTTCCAGTATCTCCCTTCCAGGATACATTCTCTATTTTGCTGCCAAATTTACATTCCTTAAACACAATTTTGACCACATCACTTGCCTAGCCCCAAATCACCAGGGGCTCCCTAATTCTTATGATAATAGAAAATCCTCAACCTGAACTTTAAAGCCTTCCAGAATGTGACTCCCGCTTCTCTCCTGCATGGTTTCATTTGGTTCCTTCTGCTCCCATCAGACTGGCTGGCAAGCTTGGCTTTCTGGGCAGTCAATTCCATCTCAGACCTCAGGGGCTGGATGCTCCCCCTCCACACCTCCACCTTCCAGACTCAGAGCTGGTGGCTGCTTCCTGTATGAGGTTCTCCTGATCCCTGCAGCTGCAACTTTTTTCTGCCTCTTGAAATTGTTTCCAAAGACTTTTTAGCATCTTTGTATTTTCACTTCCGGGTGCATCTTTCATTACTGACTACTGATAGAATGCAAGCTCCTTGAAGGCAGGGATCATTTCATTTTTTGCCTTAGAATTCCCAGAAGCACGTAATTCAGCGTCAGATAGACACATAGCTAAATCAACCATTTATGAGGCACTTATATTGTCCCAGACACTGCACTCAGCCTTGGGGATACACATGGAAACAAACAATTGAGTGCCTCTGCTCAAAGAGCTAAATTTGAGTGAGGGAAGGCATTGTGCAAGCATGGGAGGTGCTCATTTGGAGGAACAGTGGAAAAGCTGCAGAAATTGGCTTTGGGGCCCACGATTTGGCTAGATAAGGCAAAAGCCTCATCCGTCATATTCAAAGGGAACCAGGAATGGGGTCCTCAATTCTAGAGGGATGAAGAAGGTCTGAGAGTGAGGCCATATGGTATCCAGTACTTATCAAAGCAAATATTTGTGGAATTTCATCAAAATTTTTGGATGCACACACTAAGCTAGCAGAAAATGTTTTTTATCATTCATGGTGGGGGTGGGGTGGTCAGAAGCAATGACTATGCCATGGTTAAATATGCTACAGCTAAAACTTGGACTCATTCATGAACATGAAATTAGAGCAGCCACTGGTAAAATTTCAATGCAGCTTAAAAGGTCTTCGTATGGATTGCGACCAATATTTTCCTAAATTTATAATAAAACAAATGTCACCTAAACTTCTAATTTCAAAAATCACATGCATTTTTTTTATTACTGGTAATATGTTACAAAGAAAGTGTGTAGATAAAAGTCATGCTTTAGATGTTGAAGAAACAATCACTTCAGAAAGAAAAGATCCTTTCAGACACTTCTTCAGGAAGTGAAGGCTGCCTCCCCCAGCAGAAGAAGCTGTGGCCAACCCAAAAAATCCGACTGTAGGAGGAATGATGGACTTTGGGCACGACCCAGGGACATGCCTACCTAAATGAAAGCACTTTGAAATATTGCCTTGATTATCGCAAGAACCTTGTTCCTAATTTTTTCAAGTAAATCTAGGTTACCAGATTTTCCGTGCTGATGTACTTACTACACTTCAGTCCTTGGAAAGATCAGCATCTCCTGCTATCCCATAGAAATGTCTCTTGGAACAGATATTAGCCAATCATTGAAAAGCTAAGCCTTTGTAAGTATCTCAGTTATGTGAAGATTCTAATTAAGGCTTGCATTCCCCCAATTATAAAGTCTTCATAGAAACCTGGCATTTCCCACACATCCATACGATCTTTTGTGACTCTGCCATATATCTCATTACCAAAGGCAAGCCGTTGCCTACTACCATCCCCCCTCTGATTTCCTCATGCAAAACCTGTGATGCTTCCTGAAATTTCCAAACTTGACTTTTCCCTGGGGTGGGGGAGGGGAGTGGAGAGACACAAGAGGAAATAGAAACAGAAAGAAGAGCTTACCCCCGGAGAGGAGGGGAGGTTTACTTTTGACCAAGGGGCTGGAATGAGGAGCTTGGTTGCTAAAGGATGTGAAGAGGTGGGCACTGAAGTCATCAGGGAGCTCGGCCTCCAGAAATGTTTTCATGAACAGCTTGAAACCTTCAAAGTCTATGGTCTGCAATGGAAGCAAAGGTTTTAAAAATATGAATGCAAAGATTAGTTGGCTGCCCCATGGGATTGTCATTAGAAACACTAAATTACCCATGATGATACCTCTAATGTTCAAGTTGTGTGATGAAGATTGATGAAGATTGATGATGATGATGATGATGATGATGGTGATGGCAATATTAGGTTCCTTTCTCCAATACTTTTTAGACTCACAAAATACATTATATACACTATCACGTTTGACCACAATGACCCTTATGAAATAGGTAAGTGATATATTTTCATTCTCATTTTACAGGTCTGGAAACTAGCTCACAGAGGTTAACTAGATTCCCCAAGGTCTCTCAGTTGTAGGAGGTGGCAGGGCTGGATTCTCTGTTGTCCCTAGGATATGGTTCTAGTAGGGATGTTTTCAGGACTGTTCTGACAGTGTCATTGAGCCATCTCTAAACAAGGACATATTTTCCTCCCTTCAAATTCTATCCTCACCATTTAATCATTTAACCATCTTTTACTGAATGTTTTGGGGGGGTTTCAATAATTGTTGAGTCTGTGATGGCTTTGAGGTAGAGTCTAGAATGTTTACACACAATTAAGTTTGGAATCATCTATCTTTGAGGAAAAGATGCTTGTATTGCAGAGAAAATGTTCAGCTCCACAGTTGAAATCCCTTAATCACACAAGCCAAGCAAATCCCAATGGACAAATCACTCACTGGATGATTTTGCGTATAAACTCACATGTATCTATGCAGGAGCACGCATCTACCTGGATAGAACATGCACAGGCCTCTTTCCACATAAACAAGCTGCATCTCTACATGTCTGCAACACACATGTTTCTTCATGGGTCAGTTTATCACCTGGTGTGCACCCTTTCCATTATTTTTCAATGAACCCATGATATCATCAATTTGGAAGTTCCTTCCCCCAAAATGGATATAACAACACATTTTTGTGCTCTCAGTTGGTGCTGCTCTCAACAATGGCCTCGTGTCAATTTGGGGAGGGGACCCACCCACCAAACTGGAGGCCTGGAAACACTTTCTCTTAATATCACAACGGTAAAGTACCTGACACATAATAGGTGCTTAATACATGCTTTGAAGAAGGAAATAGAAAATCACTCCAGTTTCTTTGCCAAGAAAACCCCAAATGGGGATCACAAAATGTCAGACACAGCTGAAATGACTGACCAACAATATATGCTTGCAGGTTGACTGAACAGTGCAGTATTCTGGCTATGTGAGCGTGACACACACCACCACCTTCGACAAATGACCAGCACACCAAATGACATTTTCAGTTGTTATTTTTTAGAATTCTTCCTTAGTTATATCTTAGTCGATTGTGGCAGCTTCTCCACAGTCCTCCTAGCAGCAACAGCAACAGTAGTAAAGTAGTAGTAGCAGTAATAATAAAGTAGTAATAAAGTAGTATTAGTAGTAGTAGTAGTAGTAGTAGTAGTAGTAGTGGTAGTAGTAGTAGTAGTAGTAGTAGTAGTAGCAGCAACAGCAGCAGTAAATATCACTTTAAGGTTTGCAAAGCATTTCACAAATAGTATTCCTTCTCATCCTCACAATAGCTCTGGGAGGTAGATGTTATTATTATCTCCATTTTACAGAGGAGTGACTTGCTCAGGGTCACACAACTAGTAAGTGCTTGGAGCTAGATTTGAGCTCAGATCTCTCGAGTCCAGGCCCAATGCTCTGTCCACTGTGCCATCAGTTGCCTCTGTTTCCTCTTTAGGCACTCTTGTAACCCATTTTGTGCTGCCATACAGAAATGCACATGCACACACACACGCACACACACACACGCACACACGCACACATTCACGTACACACACACACACACACACATTTTCCCTTTCTCGGAAAGCTTGAACTCATTTAAAATAACTTTCTAATTCTCCAAAGATGATTCAGGCCACTCTTCTCCTTATTCAATTCTGGACCCAACCAGCTCTTGGTATATACACACTGACGAACAAGTTGTCTGGGTTGTTCATTCAAAAGCATATTGTCATGTGGGCACAAACATTCATCATCTGCTTGATCTTTCTGGTGTAAATGATCAAGCCAAATTCCTTCGATAACTCATAAATCCCTTGTAAGACGCACTTCCAATAGGGCAGGACTTGATGCTATCAGCATGTCATTCAACCACAGGAACATCTGGAAGGACTCATCCACAGAGAATCACTCGAACTTGAACCCTCGGCTAGAACCCCTCCATCCCATTGGCGAGAAGGCACCCCCCTGTTTTATTCTTCTTTTCATGTACATGATCAGAGGGCCTGCAAAAGGTACCTTTTCTTTTGTTTTATTATTCATTGAATTTTGGATGGTTTTGATATGTGCTAGACACATTGCTGAAAGAGAACCTGTAAGGCAAGAGTTTGCTCCCCTGGACCAAATGACGTTTTCATAAGCAATAAGCATAGTGAGATCTTGTTTTCTTTTAATTTTTGAGTTATGAGATGGTAGGAAGGTGGTGCACGGTTGGATCTCCTTGGTGAGAGCCTGCTTGCTCACTACTAATACCTTCATTTAAATGATATACATGAGATAGAGATAAAGATGATCATCACCAGAGTCTTGGCCAGCAAGTTAACCAATCAATCAATCAATTCATAAACCTTTGTTAAGTTCCCGTATGTGCCAGGTACTGTGCTGGAAGATGAGGGTACAAACACAAAAGGAAAATGATCGCTGTCCTAGAGGAACTTTCAATCTGGCAAAGAAAACGGTGTGAGCATCTGCTGGCATATATGAATTAGATAAATTATAATTGGGAAGGGGAGGGAAGGCACTATCAGCAGGGATCAGGAGAGGCCTCTCTTGTTCTGTTCATCCTTCACTTTCGAACCAGTGACATCACAGGGTGACGTCATGATTCACCCACGAATTGGACTTAAGTGAGGTAGAGCTGTGTGAAGCTGGCAGCCTCACTCCCCCTTCCAGTCACTGAAGTCTAGACAAAAGACATCTGTCAAAGGCCTGGGAGGCAGTAGATGACCTTGGTGATTTCCATGTCTGATGAGCTCTAAGCACCCCGCAGCGTTGTTGAGATAAATTGTTCTCATGAACCTATCCCACCAGGGGAAGTTTTCACATGCTTGGGGTAGACATACCCTTCACTCGCCGACAGGTTTGTGGCATGTCAGTTACTCTTAAGCTGGGTTAGCCCGTCTGTCGAGATGGTTTTACCAGGGTGTGGCTGCTGAGCATGCTACAGCTTCTTGGAGACACAGGTGAGAGCTGAATGCCAGGTAGACGTCAAAGGTGGATGAGCAGACTCAGAAAGGATTCAGCAAGCCCTCACATCAGAGATGCTAGTCCTCCTGAACGCCCCATACACCAGAAGGCAGCTAAGTGGCACAATGGATCTAGAGTTAGGAAGACTTTAGTTCTAATCTCACCTTAGACACTTACTAGCTCTGTGACACTGAGCAAGTCATAAAACAACAAAAACAACAACCAAATCTATTTGCCTCAGTTTCCTCAACTGTAAAATGGAAATAATAACAACATTTCCCATGCAGGGCTTTTGTGAATATCAAATAAGATAATATTTTAAGGCATTTATCACAGTGCCTAGCACATAGTAGATGCTTAATAAATGCTCGTTTCCTTCCCTTATTCTCTTTCCTTCCTTCCTTTCTTTTCTTTCCTTCTTTCTTGCCTTCCTTTCTTCTTTCCCTCAAATTTACTCCTCCTCCAAATGTCCACATTTCTGTTGGGGATACCACCAGCCTGCCAGTCATCTACATTCCCATCTTTGTCAGTTTCTTCCACATCTGCCAGAGTTCACCTATCACCATTGAACATTTTTTTTTTATGATAACTACATCAGGTGGTCTCGTGATGCCTCGATCTCCTTCTCTCCACTATAGACTCAAGGCAAAGCCAATATCCCATCACACTCCAACTCTAAGCTCATCAAAGTCATGTGTTTGGTCAGAGGACTCCTCACTTCAGGAAGAGGATGGCCCCTGGAGCATGGGCCTTCTCCAGCTCCCATACAGCGCCATTGCTGCTTGTGAAAATCTTGGCCTTAAATTGAAGAAGATGACTCCGGTGGTTGTCAGTGAGAAGATTCAGATGAGGCTGGGTGATTGATTTGTCAGTGGGTTGGGTTTTGAGAATCTAATGGTGGCTTAAAAACATAAACAGGACAGGACAGATTTTGCCCAATCTGCCTCTGAGATGTTTTCTAAGCAGCAGCCTCAGGCTTGTGAATGAGCTATTCGGGAAGACAGCAAAATAGAGACTGAGCCGGGCCGGGAGACTTCAGGGAGTGCTCCATAGCTGCGGCCAAGCCCATCCCCATTTCAGATCACGTTCCCCAGTTCTCAGTTATTTCAATCTGACCATCTGGAGCTTTTTGTGAGGATGGTTCTGTCACTAGTAGAGAAATCACAATATCTCACATTTATATAGCATTTCCCAGTCCATCCAAGTAGCTTAGAAGTGAATTAAAACAAAACTCATCCGTCTGGGATTGTTTTAATAACTTCTGGCTGCTACTTGGGCATTTCTGTATGGTGCTATAGAAGAAATAATCTTCATGAACCAAACAGACCACATGCCATTATCCATTTTAGTTTTATAAATGTACTCCTAGACACCGGGGGATGAGCGATCTCCTTAGTGTGGGCAATTCCTCCAAAGACGCGAATTGCAAACCATCCTTACCTGCCTATTTCATGCATCTCTTGTCCGAGTCTGCCCTTAAATTTCCTTAGAAAGAACTCTGCCACTCATCACCTTTGGGCCTCCTTATTCTTCTCTTGGTGTCATCGGCTTTCATTCTTTCATCTCTTGTTCTTGCTCCAGAGTGAAGGCCATCAGGAAACCTGCTGGGTAGTACATACCTGACACTGGAGCCAGACAGTGAATTTCTGAGATTCAAAGGACAGATGAGGCTTGGCAGATGTCATTTCCTGAGCAGAAGTGACCATTCTACTCATCTGTCAATCTGTGAACAGGTAAGTGTTTATTAAGCACCAACTCTGTGCCAGGCCAGAGGACAAAAAAAGGACGATGATGTTGATTGTTTTCTTTGTTATTCTGGTATTCTCAGCCACCGAAAGTGGGGATAAGAGCAGTCTGTGAAATTAGGGCTGGTTTGATGAGGACCATACAGACAGAGGACCCACCTGTGTGGACCTGATGAGAGCCAGCCCCATCACCAGGAATCATGGGGGAGGAAGAAATGTCTTCTGATGCATTCATGGGGAAAATTTTCAAAGGTTCTCATTTCTTAGCATTTTATATTCCAAAAAGCAATCCAGAGGACACTGGAGGGCTGCTACACAGGAAGAGTGTTTGGAAGAAAACAGATGTCAGAGTGCGAACCCTACAGTTTCAATCCTTAAATTGGTTTTAGAAAATGAACCTGTCTGCTGAAACTGTTTTCCCTGGGTCAGCTGCACACAGTGATGTATACCTTCAGCATTTAGCCACCATGATTCTTCTTAAAGAAAATTAAATATACTTTTCTGGGTAAAGGATGGCAGAGAAATAAATAAAAGCCTTCCTCTAATAGAGAAGGGGGCCAAAGGACATGACGAGGCAGCTATTTGATGAATCGCAATTTACCTACAACCATATGAAAGACTGACTTGGATCACTAATAATAAGAAAAATGCTAATTAAAGCAGTGCTTGGGATTTCATCTCACCAGGATAACAGCAAACATCAAAATGAATCAATCAACAAGTGTCTGCTAAGTGTCTACTATGAGACCAACCACAAACAGTCAATGCTGGAGAGTCTGGGTCGCCCCCACAGGGCTTAGTTCACTAAATATGAGTTCATTCAAATCTTCACACATTTCTCTGAATTTGTCAGATTCTTCATTTTTAGAATGTCATAAAATTCCACCCTAGTCATTTCCACCATTCATCAGTTGATTGGCACCATCTTTGGGTCCAGTTCTTTGCTACCACAAAACAATTTTGTGGGAATCTTGCTGCACATGGGGCCATGCCTTGTTGTTGACCTCCTTGGTATTCTCAGCAGTGGGACCTTGATCAAAGCATACCAACAGGTCAGTCACTTTTCTCAAATACTTTTAGAATGTTTGGACCAGGTGGAAACTCCACGGGTAGGGAGTTGGAAGTCTGCCTTTTAGTCTTCAGAATCAAGAGGAACACTGCTTTTTCAAGACCTGAGATGAGTTCCCAAGAGGAAGTAATGAGAACACTATTGTCAGTCCTGGTAAGGCATTCCTTCCTTTATTTATTCAATCATAACCATTAAATATTCATTCTGCACAAAACCTCAGGCAAGGCAGGCACTAAGTGAGATACAAGGACCTTACTACTGCAAGGGCAGCTTGAAGAAGACAATGTGGAGAAGCAAAAGAATGGGATCTCTGTCATCAGCTTCCTATCCTCCTGAGCCTGACACGCAGATAAAGAGATATATATTTTATATTGTGTAAAACAAAATCTAAGTAATAATCCTGCCCATTTAAAAATACACATCATGTTTCTCTATCTTCCAACATAGAAAAGGTTCAGGCAGCAACAGTCATGCACAAAACTAAAGCTTCAAGGAGTGAAAGAGAACTTTCGAGACAAAAAGTGCTGGCTCCAGGGGCACCATCTTCAGTCCATCTACTAGGAACAGGTTCTATTTATGGCAGCTAAAGAACACATGGGTCTGTTTTAAAAACATATTCACCATACTACCACCCAGAGCAAAGAATTGAGTCTCAAAGAGAATGATCACCCTTAAGAGTCATGGCCACATGGACGGCCTTGTTTAATAAGTACTCACCACTGGTAAATCTAGAAACCACAAATGCCTTACTCCCAGATATGTGGTTCCCCCAGATCAGATTCACTCCCTTGAAGATAGAGACTTATCTCTCTTGTTTTGTTTGGTTTTCACTTTTGTCTTCACATTCTTGTCATTTAGCACAGAATGGGTATTTTTTAAAAAAATATTTCTTGAGTTTAACTGAAATCGGATATAGAAATCAGGTGAGGGTTCTGGGCCACATTAAAGCTCAGGGCATGCTATAATGGCAAATATACCAAGGAAGTTCCCACCAATGACATTTGTGGCCTTCTAGTCCAATATTTTCTTTGTTTAGAGCACATTTAGCTTTGTTTTTATTTCCCCACAAATACCACATCAACCATTTGGGGAGATCCAGGCCTAAAATCCTGATGGAGGAAGTTGGGGTGACATACATTTCAAAGTCTGCTCCCAATTGGTCAAAGTTCACTGATGAGGCACCATGGCATACAGAAAGATTCTGATAGGTGGACATGAGAAGGTATAGGGAATAATGTACAAATGAATAGAAGTGGGTGACAGCTTGTCAAATTTGGACAACAACTCACGATCCCATTGGGTTGAACTGTAGCCAGAATGAAGAGAAAGAATATGGAATGAGATGGTTTGTAGGCCATGAGACATGTGTGGGTGAACATGCACACATATACGTGTATAGGGCCAGTGACAGACTATTTTCCTTCTAAGGACAAGTCTAGCCAAGACTGGAAGAACTTATCCCCAGAGTAGCCCCAGGGGACTAAGTTTTGTCATCCAAAACATCACTCAAGGACGATATACCTGATGAAATCACAGAGTGAGCACGATTCAGCAAACTGGGGTTACAACATGAGCTGGTTGAGTAGGGCTTTATGGGCGAGGTGGCAATGTTCTCCAAAGACAAGCACTGACTGGCAGGCTTACTTTCCCATTGCCACTTATAAGATGCATCGCATTATGCATTGTATGCCAGCTTTAAGTGTTTCTGAGGATTTAAACTATTTTATGTCTAATGTACAGTGAAAGTGATACGAAGGAAAGAATAATCCTTATTTATGTATCTCATTTTGGGATATGTTCTTTGCTCCTGAATGCACTGTAAGCAGTCATTGGGAGGGTGGGACAAGGAGGGGGAAGGAAATAGCCATCTAGTCATCCAGATAAGGAAAGCAGCACAGAAATAGTTATCACCCTTGGTGAGGAGTAGCTGACAGATATTACAGTCAAATCACTCCTTCACTCAAGAAGGCAGTCTGGTGTGCTGGAAAAGACACTAATTTGGTCAGGAGGAGGCATGAGCTTGAGTCTTGCCTCTACTGACTCATGAGTCAAGGGAATTCAGATGTCCCTTCACCCCTATGGGCTTCTATTTCCTCTTCTGTAAAACAAGATTGTTGGACTGGACGATCTCCATGGTTTTCTTGACCTTGAATATAATACTGTGGTCTACATCGATACGAACCAAATTTCTTTATTGCTATCATTATAGAGAGGTTGGGGTACTTTGTGATACAAACATGGAAAGGGTATAGGATGTACATTGTGTTTTTCACATGGAAAATTCCCCAAGGGCATGCTTATTCTAGGAGCTGTGCCACTAGGGCAAGGGCATATGTTGAGGGTGGCCTGCCTGTTGGACACTCCTTGAACCCTCTTCTCCCCTAGCTAAGCCTCTTTCTCTTGGTATACTGAGGGTTTAAGGCAACTGCAGAAATTCTATCCCAGCTCCAGGGGCAAAAGTGAATCAAGTGGAAGTCTGCTGTGCCAACACTCGCACTACATTACTGACTAGAGACAGGGAATGGAAGGAACACTTGTCTTTGCTGGTAAGACCAGCCTTTATTTGATGGCTAGCAGACAGTGGAAACGAGTGCCACATATGGGCTTCCCGGGTCCACTACAAACTGATGTTATATAATTGCGATTGAGACTTCACTGAAGAGAGGCAATGCTTTAGTCCTCCCTGACTCCCTGGAATGTGCACATATTTATAGACAACACAAAGTCCAGTAGACCTGAAAGACAAACAGCTTTTATGTCCAAAACAAAGGAAAACAACCAACCCTGACTCCCTAGCCCACTGCCCACAGAGACCTTCTCTTCTCTCTTCATGCCTCCCACATCTCTCCTTCCTCCTTCCTCCTATTCGCTCAGCTGAGGTGCTTTGATGTCAAAACACTTTGACATCCTCTCCCCTTCTTCTCTCTCTCCCCTAGCCTTTGGCAAAGAAATTGTCTTCTCTTCCAAGTGTGACCCCTCCAAATGTGTCCCTCATCATGCCCTTCTCATCTTGGCGCACTTTCACCACTCTTCAGGCTCTCCCTTTCTACTTGTTTTTCATTACTTACCGCCTTCACAGATGTCAAAGTTGGAGCCATTCTTGAAAGCCTAAGGATCTACCACCCTCTCAAGCTACCATCTTATTTCCATTCTCAATGACAGTGAAACTCCTAGAAAAAGCCTTCTATGTTTTGTGCCTTCCCTTTCTCTCTTGTCACTCACTTCTCAATCTTTTGTAGTCTGGCTTTTCTCAAGACTTAGCACATCACCATCTTCATCCCCAAGACTTTCCTTATTGCCCCCAGTGCCAGAAACTTCCCTCCTTATACTAACTCATGTTTTTGTCTTTCTTATGAATACACATGTATATACACACATCGGTTCCTTCAACAAAATGAAAGCTCCATGAGGGGGTAGACTCCTTCATTTTATGTCTTTGAATTTCCAGAGTGTACCCCATTGGCTGGCACATAGTAGGTAGTTCATAAATGCCTAGTAATTGAGAAGAAACACTGTTCATATATAGAGAGAGGCTGTCTGAGGCCATGCATGGTACAACTTGGACTCCCTTGGTGAGGGGGTCTGGATTTCTCCTTTCTTATATATCTATTTTGATAAGTAGAATGTTCAAAGAGGTGTATGTTAGACTGGGGTCACACTGCTCCAGAGCCCATACATGGGTGACATGGATTCACATTGGAGTGACTGAGGATAAACTCTGGCTGGTGATTTGGTAGGGAGCTGCTGCCCACCTGAACTATGCCCACTGTGCTCACTTGAGAGAAGGGGTGCCCTGTAGCAGGCACTGAGTAAGGGAGTACTGAGCAGAACTCTAACATAGTGATTATTCAAGTACACAACTGGGGTGCCCCCATCCAATTACTGGAAGTTTGCACTAAGCTATTTAAATCATGTTGTTTAAATATTCAAAAGTGGAAATATTCCAAGAAATAAACTCAAGGAAACTTTCTGAAATCCTTTTGTGATGGGCTAATCATCACAGTGCTATTTCCATCAGGGAATAATGCTACCCAGCAAGGTATCAAAGCTCTGACTACATTTGGAAGAGAAATAGAGCCAATATTTTCACAGAGGGGTTATTCAAGGAAATATGTGTGTACATAGACAGGACGACAGGGCTCATTCACTATTGGCAACAAGGTTAAGTGACTTGCCCAGGGTCACACAGCAAGGAACTGCCTGAGGCTAGAGACTGTTGGTATTCTCCCTTTCTTGAAAAAAATCACCAGACAGAGAAGGCAGCATCACCTAGGCACAGTCCTCACTTGATCCCTAACTCAACCACTCCCTCCCTCCCTATCTCCTCAAAGTAAACCATAAATAGCATTTCTATGATGTGTCATTGCCACCTCCTATCCTGAGAGGGGCCATTCCAGGTTTTCTATGTATAGCACAAAGAGAGTGAACAGTGGGTGTGACCTAGTGGACAGAGATCTGGCCTTGCAGACAGAAAGACCTGGGTTCAAGTCCAGTTGCTGGCACATGCTGGCTGTTTGCCCTTGGGAAAGTCAATCTCCTAATGGTTATCCAGACAACTCCCTAAGTCTTTAAGTTGCAGAGAAAGTGCTGACTTTTCTTGCTAGAGGGAAATTCCTCTTTTAGGAATTTGCTATACCAGTGAAATCATAGGTCCAGTGGGTATCCCTGTGCTATGAATAGTAAGAGGTCCAGAAGGAGCCTTCTGAATACTCTTCTTTAAATTAATTCTAGTCAATCAATCAAACAAGTTGAAGACATATCTTCATGAATGACTTTTTCCCCTCAAATTACTCCATTCAACTCTGGATTATCTGGGACCTGGTCATCCATTGTAGAGGCCATTGAGATTCCTTACTGAGGTTGCCAGATGCCCCATGTCCTGCTCCATTCTCCAAGCTCCACATGAACTTGTAGAAAATCTTTCTGGTTGACACAGAGACAAATCCATGGCATCCAGAGGACCACTAGTAAGTACATTCTGTGGTTCGCTCCCCACCCCCCACCAAACCCCTTTGAGTGCCCCACAACTTGTGTTTCCCTGGCCTCACTGGCACTGATTTAGTGAGTAAGAAGAGTCAAAGAGATTCTTATTACTCAGATAATCCCTCTTTCCTTGGTTTTCTTATGGCCTGGAATAGAAGAAAGAGAAGGGAAAAGACAGCCTAACTCTCCTCTAACAGTCTAACTGAAGCAAGACTGAAGTCCCACCTCTGGGGGCAGGATGGAGTTTCTGCAGTTGCCCTAAAATGCTAGTCTCCTGGAAGAGAGAGGTTTAGGTAGGAGAGAGCATGGTTCAATGACTGTCCAACATGCAGGTCCCATCAAGACACCCTTTTACTCTAATTGCATAGCCTCTCCAACACCAGATACCCGAGATAGCGGGCACCCTGCTGTCCTCCGTTAAGTTTATGATGACATGGATGAACTCAATGACGTACATGAGAAAACCACTGTTCACATCAATCATGGGCAGAACAGACATGCTTGCCAAAAAAAGAGGAAAACGTCTTACTTGGTTAAGAACGTCTTGTTTCTGTGGTGCATGGAAGGAAAGAGAAAATACACATGTTAATTTCATGCATTTCATACTGTTCTGGGAGTAAAATTGTTTCACTGAAGGTTTGCTTTAAAGATAGGTTTTAAAGAAAAACTATGAATAGCTTCCATAATCCATTCTTAAAAGAACGAACGCTAAAATTAAGTTATGATCCATGAATTTGACTTCAGTTCAATTCCACAAACATTTATTAGGCATCTACTACTTCTTACCTAGGGAGAAACAAAGATAAATGAGATGAAAACCTATGCTATAGAGCTTTCAGTCTAGTAAGAGAGGCCACTTATGTGTGTACATGCATATATACACATACATGTATGCATGTGCACATATAAATAACAAAACAGAATAAAATGTGACCCCAATTAGCACAAAGTAACATGAGAGTCTCAAAGAGGGAGAGAACACTGATGACCTGGGAAATTCCAGAAGGTTACATTGAGTAAAAGACTTTTAAGAGGCATCCTGAAGGAGAAATAAAATTTGAACTGATTGAATTGGACCAGAAGGGCACTCTAGGCATGAGGTGAGCAAAAGGACAGTAGTGGTCAAAGGCTCCCATGGAACCGTGAATCACTGACTTTGGTGGGAGTTACCATACGTAAATGGAGCATCGGGAATGTAACTAGAAACTTAGGGTGGAAGTACAGGAGAGCTTGGAAGGCCAGGCAAATTCAATAGGTAATGGGGAGCAGCATGGTTAGGAAGAATCAATAATAAATATTTCTCCATTGTGATTTATTCTAAAATATCCAGAATTTCAAAGCAATAAATTGTAGTTCTTATTCATCAAAAAGAAAGCATGAGTCAGGAATTAGAGATGTCTCCCCCTCACGTACTCTATAGATTTAAAAAAACACCCTAAATATCTTTGAAGCAAGTCTTTAAGGTGAGGCTACAAGAGGATCTTAGAGCACAGAAATTGAAATGACAGTGAAGAGCCTTCCCTCTCCAATTCTGTCAGATTTCTATTTGGGGGAGAACTGATTTCAGTGCTTGCAATAGTGATTTCAACCTCTCACTTTTTCCCCCCTCCCTACTTCTCCCTCTCTTTCTCTCCTTCCCCCACCCACTTTCCATCTCTCCCTTTCTCTCCCTTCCTCCTTCCCTCCCTCTTTCCCTCCCTCCCAACCCTTCAATCATAACCCCCTTTCCCTCTCCTGTCCTTTAACCTTCAGCATGTCTCTGTCTCTCATCCTCCTCTTTCCTTTTCTTGGTTTCTCTCTAGTTCTCTCTTCTCTTATTTCTCTCTCCTTTTTTTAGTCCTCTCCAGCCTCAATCTCTGGATATACCATCATAAAATTGTTTACAGCAGTGGAACATTCTGTATATCATGATAAAACTGGCTGGAAATATGATCAATTACTTCTTTGTCAAAACATCCTTGAATCACTAACTTTCTTTAATTACAATATTTAATGCACACAGCAAGGCAGTGTGCTAAGCTATCCTTGGAGAGGATGTGAGTTCCAGTCAGGCCTCTGACCCTTCCTGGTCATGTGACTTTGGGTAGAGCCCAAACAACTCTCTATGAACACAAATAACCAAGAAGATGCTTCTCTGTCTCAACAAAAGAAATTCCTCACGGGCAGCTCCCTATGTGGATAAAATCACAGGTCCAGGAAACAGGAAATTCTATCTACCAACGTGAGACTTAACTGAAACCTTGGGGAGCCTGAGACGCTCCCCAAGAAGGTAATGCACCCAATGATATGTTCCAGGGGAATGAAGTCTGGTGCCCAGAGGAGTATCCAATGGCAAACTTCATGCTAGGTGACCTCCCTCACGGTTTTAAGCCCCCAAAAGGAAGTCTGAAGAACCACTGGTTTTCAGTTAGTAGATGAGGCCATGACCCAAACAGTGAATCACTTCAGCCCCTTGTGAGTTAAACACTTAGTATTATCTGGTGAGACTGTAAGTCTTCTATCTATGAGGGTAGATGAAGATAATTCAGGACAGACACCAGTGGTCATCAGTAATTTTTTCTCTTCCATCTTCACCTCCCCCCAAGCATTTTTCCTCTAATTAAAGAGCACAATAAAATGGAAAGCACTTTTAGCATTCCTATGATAACTCTGCTAGATGCCCAGTAACTGCTTGACTATGGATGAGTAATTTGATGACCATGTCTATTTAGGCTTCAGACAAAGGCAGCTGGTGCTATAGTACATAAAATATTAGGCCTGCAGTCAAGAAGATCAGAGTTCAAATCTGACATTACTTACTACTCGTGTGACACAGGACGTGTTACTTAATATCTGTCTGCCTCAGTGTCCTCAACTGTAAAACGAGGAACATTGATAGCACCTATCCCACGGGGTTGTTGTGAGGATCAAATGAGAAAATATTTATAAAGCCCTTAGCACAGTGCGTGGCACACAGTAGGCGCTGTACATGTGCTCATTCCCTTCCCTTCCTCCTAACATTCTAAGATGCACATTTTAAAATGGGCTGCAATTCATCTTCAAACAGTTTCTAAATTGTATGAGTTACGGAGGAAATCATTTATGCAGGAAACAAAATTAAGTAATTATATTCATCTCTGCAGAAGACACATGTACATCCATCCCATATACATACCAACATATCATACATTTATGTTTTTGGTACAGATGTATACTCTTGCAAAATAATTAAAAAATATTTTCCTGGTCTCTGGCAGGCCAAAGCTTCCTCTGAACAACAACAATATGCTTTAATATTCTCTAGGCACTTAAAGAATTTTAAAATATATAATAAGACTGATTAACAAGCATCTTAGAGAAGCAGCTGTCCCTCGCAGAGTTTCACAACACTAGGGAGGGATTTGAGTGGATTGGCATCTGTACAGATGTGGGCACAAATCTTTCCTCCCAGATACACAGTTTTCTCAGAAGAAAAGGGATAAACTATTCATGCCAAAGGAAAGGAGAATCCATCATAGTCTTCATTTGTCTTGAATCATTGATCAATAGACAACTATCCTTACCAACCCACTCTGAGCTGAATTAGATCTGTGAATCCAGAAAAGAAAATTCTCCCTCCACAGGTATTTTAGACTTTCTATTCGCTGGGGTCCCACGGAGTGCACTAGATAAGGTAACTGAGTTTAGAGACTTGTATGGCCTGAAACATGGTCTTGTCAACTGTCCAATTGGGCCAACCACTTCTTAATTACCTCTCACTGGCTTTTATCAATATATATATTATATATATATATTGATCTGAAAACTCAACATTAAACATCATTAAGTTCCTCTAAAAGGAGATTGAGCACAGATATTCAGACTTGAAAGCCACCATCTTCCCCCAGTTCAACTCAATTGTCATTTTCCAGCTGCTTCATATTTTTGTAATGGATTTCACCCATCGATTGTCAGATTTATGAAGAGTTTCTGAATCATTAAAAAGCCTGACATCACATTTGTCTCAAATCACAAATCAGGTAATTAGCCTGTAAACTGCTACCCTGTGACTGAAAAGCCTCCTGGTATAATATATCATTTCATTGGCAATGAGTCCCAAATGACCTGTTAACAAGTGAGCAGCAGCAGCAGTGAGGCCACTTTGTAAACAACGACGCGTTCCAGTTGAATGTGCATCCTGACTCAAAGCAGATCTGCAACAGGGCAGTGGTTTCCAAACATGTCCCATTCCTCAAGGGCCTTCAGCTCCAGAGACACCAGGACATTCACATGAATAGCATTTCCAGGGCACCGGCATTAGTCCTGAAGGTAAAGCTGCTTTCTTGGCCTTCAAGTTTCTGATAAATCAATAGTAGCTTCAGCTGTATGAATCCAAAAAGGAGATGAAATTAGGTGGGTCATTATGGGAGACAAGAATCTCCTCCTGGTAGGTGTAGGACAAGAGATTGACTTTTAATGGCTTCCTCAGGTTCATCGTGTCCCCGGAAGTACTGGGGCTAAATGCTTTATTTCTTTTTTTTTCCTCTTTTCCAAATGAAACACGTCCAATATGGAAGACAACATCAGTGGCTTCGGCAGATTAGAATGGAGCAAAGAGAAGAAGGAATCAGAGAGGAGGCATTGTGGGAGCAGGAATGAACAGAGGGGAAGAGGAGGCCAGCAGAATGACTGTGGTTTCGACAACTTTCAACTGAACAACAAAACAGACAGCCTGAAGGGTTGGACTGTAGGAACTAAATGTAAATGCTGTCACTCCCAAGGATGCTCAGGGCTTAAAGGTGTCTTGGAGGGGAGGAGAGGAAGAGGGAGAAGAGGGGGGGAAGGGAGAGGGAGAGGGGAAGAGACAGGGAGAGACGGAGGAAATGAGTTTGAGCAAACCAAAGCTATACGCAGGAACATAATTGGGAAGGAGTTTCCCAGGAGGTATCTGAAGTCTATCTGCCAAGGACTCCTCTCTCGACTGAGCCCTACTGACTGAGGACATCGGGCACCAACTCAACAGGACTGTCTCGAAGTCGATCTCCCGTAAACAGGAACAATAAATCTGAGTTCTCAGACAGAAATGGGAGGTGGGGGTGGGGAGAGAGAAAGTAGATGGAAATAATTCTGAAAATTATTGTACATAAGACATATGAAGTTTTTAATCAAGAATTTCCAGGAGCCAAGAGACCACGGATGTTAAGAGGTGAACAGCAGGCAGAGAGGGCATGGACTCCCCACCACTTTGAGTGAGTGTGACCTCTCACATCGCTGTGCTCCAATAAGTCACAATATCGCGATTTTGTCTCTGGGTGTGCTCCCTGCGCTGATGCTGATAGCGACCCCTCCGTGCATTGGCTACAGCTGGTCACTGTGAGATTGACCAGATGCTGAGTCTCCCTGGACTAGCCTGGCCGCTGCTTGGATGACAGTCCATCTGTGAGTCAAGATCAGGAGTTTTTCTAACTTGACAGAATCTGCCAAAGTTTGGGCTGCTCTACCATTATCTTGCACTCAGAGAAATCAGTGGGAAATATCACTGTGAATCTGAACAGACCACTATTACTGGTCTTAGAAATACCAATGGCTGGACACAAAGGAAGTTGTCGAGGCTTTATTCGGAGTTTTAAGCAGTAACATGGCCAGGATGGGGCACACCCTTCCTTCCCCGTTCTATCTCTCTTTCCTAGGACTCCAATTAAACAATCATCACCATCATCCCTAGTACTGATGCAGGAATTTGTAGGGGGAGGAGGGAGGGAGAGAATTCAGTGCTGAGAACACAAGATAATTTGATTAAAAATAATAATAATAATGCCTAATATTTATATAGCACTTCTAAGGTTTGCAAAGCACTTTACAAATGTTAACTCATTTGATCCTCACAACCTAGAGGGATAGGGACTATTATGAACCCCATTGTACAGATGAGGAAACTGAGGTAGAGAGAGGTTAAGTGACTTGCCTAGGGTCATACAGCTAGGAAGTGTCTCAGGACAGATTAGAACACAGGTCTTCCTGACTCCAGGACCAGCAACGTGCCCCTAGATGCTTAGGGTTATGTTATATTGGTGGTGCCTTATCTGGCACAGCCACGGGAGCTGCATCCCACAGGGACTGAGTAGTGAGGATGACTAGTGCCTCCTGCCCCACCCCGACCCAGAACAAACCCGTTAATTTGCCCTGATTTTCATACTTGTGCTAGGTGCTTATGGGTTCCTGTCTGTCTCCTTCCTTGAGGAGTTCTTTCTGTTTGCCTTTCTCCAACAGGAGATTTCTATCTGCCATCTTATATGTCAAAGGATTTCTCTGGGATCAGAAATCTGGAGAGGAAGATGAAGGCTTTCAGCCAGCTGCCTGGTGACTGGCACCTGACTTTGTCTGGCAGTGTTGGGGGGGTGGCGGGGTAGAGGCAGAAGGGAGGGAAGGAGGAGAGAAAAGGCCTTTGATTCCCTTAGCTCCACATTGCTCCAGAACCCTCAGGCAAAGGGTCTATACAATGCTGGAATCAATATCTTTGTGAAATGAAAATCAATGCTCCTTTTTCTTTTGACCCAGAAGGTCAAATTATTCATGTAATTAAAGATCAATAAAGATGTGGATTACATAAAATCAAGAGATGCTCTAAAATCTATATTTGGTCTCAGAAATTTTGACCATAGAACACTAATTAAGACAAAGAGGCCATACAGTGAGGGTGTGGTGGCTGGCATTCTGAGATTGGAGTCAGGAAGTCCTGGGTTCAAAGCTTCCTCTGAAAGCTCTGTGCTCTAGAGCAATTCATTTGAGCTCTCTGAGTCTCAGTTTCTATATCTGTATGATGAGGATAATAGCAGTATCTGCCTCACAGGACTACTGGGGAGGCTCACATGAGACAAGCTATGTCCAGTGCTTTACAAACCTTAAAAAGCTCAGAGAATGTGAGCTATTGTCACTATTGCTGTTTGATTTTTCTGTCCAGACGACAGGCAGTATGGGTCAGTGGAAAGAGCTCTGGACTGTAGCCAGAGGGCCTTGGGTCAAGCACTGTCTGTCACTTTCTTACCTGTTGGACCCCACAACTCTTCTTGGCCTCAGTTTCCTCATCTGTAGAATGAGGGAATTAGCCTCTGGGGTCTTTTCTAAATCTAGGTTCTAAATCTGTGACCCTGGAGCTCCTCCCTTCCTTCCTACAACCTGGTGTTCACCCTTCATTTTCAAAGAGGACCAATGACATCACAGTGTGATGTGCTGACTTGTACATGAATTGGATTTAAATGATGAGAGTTGGGTGAAGTCTTCAGCCTCACTCTCTCTTCCAAAGTCACCATCGTCCATCAGTAAGACAAAAGTAAGCCCAGGGGCAGTGGCCCAGGACTCAGTGGATGACCTTGGCATCTTCAATGTCCGACCAAGCTCCAAGCGTTCCACTGGGGTGCTGCATTTGCCTCCATGGCCAGTGGAACAAACTGTTCTCACCGACCCCTTCTGCCAAAGGAAGTCTTCACACTTGGGGCAGACATCCCCCTAACTCAATGGAGGGTCTGACACCCGGAGTTACCCTCAACTTGGCTTAGCCCATCTGCTGAGACGGTTTTATGGGGGTGTGGCCGCTGAGCGTTATACGGCTTCCTGGGGCACAGGTGAGAATTGGGTGATGGGTGGACACCAAAGGTGGATAAGCAGCCCTGAAAACCTAGTCTAGTCTAAGGCACCCTCCCATGGGAGCCTCAGTTAAAGGGCCTGAAGATGTCTCGTCTGGAGAGAGAAGACTATGGCAAGGCATGGAGTTATCTTCAAGCACTTGAAGGCTTATCATGGGAAATCAGGGACTGAGCTGTTCTGTTTAACCCCAGAGGGCAGATCCAGGATCAACAGGTGCCAGATGCAGCAAGGTATAGAACAGGAATAACTTTCCAATGAAATGGAATTATCCCAAACTACAGCGGGCTCGTCATAGGGAGTGGGCATCCCCATTCTTCAAAAGGTATACTACGTAGGCACAGCTCCAAAAAATCAATGAGTCAGGCAATCAACAAGCATTTATGTGCCAAGAATGGTGCTAAGTTCCAGAAACACCAACAGTCAAGTCAGAGGCTGCCCTCCAGGAGTTTACATTCTAATGGAGGAGACAACTTGTACCTAAGTGTATACATACTGGACACACACACAGATTATATGGAATGTAACCTCAGAGAGGAAGGGAACGGGGAGCGGGTTGTTTGAAACAAGGTCCCACAGAAGGAGACCTCAGAATTGAGTCTTGAGGAAAGCCAGGGCAAGATGCGTCTAGCTCAGTGTTATCCCTCTCTCCCTATGTCCCTCCCACTCCCTGAGCTCTCAGCCTGGCCCAGACCCATCCTTCTTTCACTGGCCAGTCCCTCAATTAGGATTAATCCATTAATTGGGTCCTACTCAAGGGCTCACTTCTGAGCCTGGAACTCTGGGACCTAAATCAAGGTGATGGGAAGAGGAGGGGGTCAGAGACTACAGCATACAAGGATCCAAGGAAGGAAGCTGGGATATGGAGTCTGGAGGAGAGCAGACTGGGATGGAATGTGGGTGCCCAAAATCAGAAGTGTCCCCAAGAAGAGAGGATCACCTCTGGGAGGGGGTGCTGCAATAGGGTGCTTACTCCTGGATCCTTGTGTAGTAATTACTTATTCAAGATTCCTTCCCAGGCACTGGCCATATGAGAAGGCCTTGGAGGAGCCCAAACCCTGATGGCTTAATTTACATACATTTACATTACATTTACATAATTTACATGGAAATTAGAACACCAAAGGAATACCCCATCTTTCCCAAATGTTACTATAATACACTGAATGAAACAAGAAAAAAGCAGCCTTACCCCCTCAGGATTATACTTTGCTAGCACGCCATTGCCATGGAATTCTCCCAGGACATCCTTGATTTTTTTTGTAGAATCTGCAGAGAAAAGAAAATATAGTAATATAATTCTCTAGTTCATCATTGCTACAGCATATTAGACAAAGGAATAGAAAGGCCTATTTGTAGTGACCTTTCTTTTTTTCCCCCTCAAATCAGTGAACATTTATTAAGCACCTACTGTGTGCAAGACAGCATTGTGCTGGGAACACTGAAACAAAAACCCAACAATCTCTGCTCTCAAGGAGCTAATGTTCAACCTAAGGAGACAGAACATACTGGGCACCCACTCCTGCCCATCAACAGAAAGAGACACCCAGAATGCAGCCCACAAATCAATTTCAATGTTCTTGAAATGGTCTTAACATAAAGTAAATGTGAAGGAGACCAAGAAGAGAGACAATAAAGGCCTTATGGGATTGTATTATTCTCGCAGCTTTATTATTTTAACATTTTAATTAATTTATTTTAGACTTTCTTTTCTTCTTCAGTTTTGAGTTCCAAATTCTCCCCCTCCCCCACTGGCTGAGAAGGCAAGCCACATGACATCTACTATCCCTGTGAAGTCATACAAAACATATTCCCCCAGCTTTAAAAACAAGAACTGATATAAATATGAGAGGATTGAGTTTTCCCAACTCACTGGAGAGAAAACCCAGAAGTTAAATCAGATAATGGATAACTACCGAAGACAGAGAGGAAGATTGGAATGAAAGAACCAAGATTGAAATCCTACCCCTGCTACCTGCATGCCTTAGGTAAGCCACTGACCTCGCATGTCTGGCCTCTGTTTCCTCATTAATGAAAAGGAGAGGGTAGGGCTAGGTCAGCTGGTCTTCAACTCTAAGACAAGCGGGGCCACTAGTTCATGCATAAAGATCCCTGGGAGCCCCACACTGACTCTTTGAAGATGTAATGGGAGCGATGTTTTTACTGTATTTTTATTTTGTTAAATCTCTCCTAATTACATTTTAATCAGCTTTAAGTGTGGTGCACTGAGGTCTGTGTGCCTGATACCTCTGGGCTAGATGACCCAGCTCTCTTCCAGGTTTCAATCTATGATCTTACATTATTTCAATTCAATTCCAACATTTTTGAAGTACAAACTTTGCAAGAACTGGTATAAACGTGAGAGAAATAAATGATCTACATGTAAGCCACTGAAACAGGTCAAATTGACGTTGTCTGTCCTTCGCTCTCAAGAGGACCACAATATCAGGGAGGGGATGCCATGACATGTGAGTGAACTGGAGTAAAGTGAGGCAGGGCTGTGCAGAGTCACCAGCCTCACTCTCTTCTCAGGAGCCATCTGGGTCAGGTGACCAGATACAGATCATGACGACTGGAGATGGCCCCAGATGCAGTAGGGACCTTGGCCTTTTTAAGCTAAAATCCTTCCCAGGTCTTAGTTTGACTGAAGCAATGCCCATCCAGTGACTAAGGCTAGGTAAGAAATGAGGCAACCTGGTCAAAAAAAAATCCATCTGGGAGGGGAAGCCCCCCAGGATTTCTGGCCAAAGCAGAAATAATTGCTATTTACATTCACTCTCAGTCAATCAGGGCCCAAACAGTAGCTTCTAGTCTAAAGGTACCTATGTGGTTCAGTGGATAGCACACAGGGCCTGGAGTCAAGAAGACCTGAGTTGAAATCTGACTTCAGACATTTACTAGCTGTGCGACCTTGGGCAAATCACTTAAGTTTGCCTTAAGCCCCTGGAGAAGGAAATGGTAAACCAAACCTAATGTCTTTGGTAAGAAAACTCCATGGACAGTACTGGCATGCTATGGTCCACAGGGTCACAGAGGTAGACAAGACTGAACAACAATAAAGCTTCCAGTTTACCAGGGGAACAGAAGGTACAACATATGCACAGATAAATAAATGCAAAGTAATTTAAAGAAAAAGTATTAATCATTGAGGAGACCAGGGAAGGTTTCATAAAGTGTATATGTATGGAAGGCCTGGGAGGACACTTAAGCAAATGCATGCAGTGGGAGATAGAACCTTCAGTCCGGGGAGTCCAGTTACAATGGAAAATAGAGTCTGCGCTGGAGTTTAATATAAAGTAAGCCCAGAGAGGGAAATGAGTCAGCTTTGTAGAAGGCCTTGAATGACACACCAGTAAGTTTTTATTTTATCCCAAAGAAAATAGGAAGTCACTGAAGGCTTTTAATCAATGGAATGATGTGGTTAGAGATACAGTGCACTGTAAATTCATCTTCGGGAAATTTTTAGAATTGACAGTTTTCCTGGTGTTCACTAGAGAACCCACTCATTGTTCCATGGGACTTTCTCCAGGTCATCTATACGCCTGGAGAGTACAGATGGATTTCAGGGTGTCCATGAATTTGGATGGGAAGAAAACTGCATCTTTATTTCGATATGCATAATTGGTTTCCTTTGTAATCCTATGGATCTTATTTTATGCATTTAGAGACATAATTCTGAGAAGGAGTCCACAGGCTCCAACAGGCTGGTCCAGGGGTCCAGGACACACAAAAGGTCAAGATTCCTCCTATCAGGTTTTTATAAAGCTCTCTGGATACCCATTCAGCACGCAAGAGTCATCCTTTGGCCTCACTCAATGAATGCTCCATCTCACCATCCCTTCATCCATTCCAGGGATGCTATCCTCCACAAGAGGCAGTAGGGGACAGTGGTTAGTCTTGGAGCTAGGAAACCTGGGTTCTTGTCCTATTTCTGCTACATATCACATGACCTGCCAGGTCACTCACCTGCTCATTGTCCCAGGCCTGCTCCAAGATTATAAAGTGCAGAGAGATTTCTTATCCATATCAATGGAGAGACTTTCTACATTAGAATTTCCCAACTATAAAATCTCAGATCTGGACAAAAACGAAAAAGTAACCTATGCTGCTTCTTGCACCAAGTCCCTGTTAGTCAAACGCTGCAGCCCCCGATGGCCCCCTTCGTCTCTCCAGTGTCCTGGGGTAAGCCCCAAATTGATTTATTCAGAGATGGTGGGAATCCATTAAGCTGTATGACTGTGAGTCTTAAGGCAAATGCTCATTGCAGAAACAGGCAAAGGAAATAATAATGTTAAATGATTGTTGGGGAGTAGAAGAAAAATGTCTCTTAGACTAAAAATTTACATGCTGGAAATTGACCTCAGTCTCCACCTCGTGCCATGATCAGATGAAGCATCATTTAGAATTGGGTCACCAGCAGTCTAATCTACCCTTCTCCTGTTGATGTTGATGATGATAATGAAATAATAATAATACTACTAGCATTTATATAGCACTTTAAGGTTTACAAATTGCTTCATGTATATTGAATCTTCCGACAGAGGGGGACATAGAGGCCAAAGGTCTACTTGCTACATGGGCTATTTTTTTTTTTTTTTGCTTCCACATATCCCTGATATTTCCATGAAAAAAGAAAAGTTCTCCTTTATTTATCTAATTGTTGACGTTGTGTGACCTTGGGCAAGTCATTTAACCTCTCCCTGCTGGGATGTATAGAATGTTCAGGGAGGACCAGCACCTCTGGTGGGAGAGCTACTGGGCCTTTTTCAGGGCTGCTCATCCACATCTGGTGTCCATCTGATTCACCAAACTCTCACCCAGGGCTCCAAGAAGCTGCAGCATTCTCAGTGGTCACTCCCCAGTAAAACCGTCTCAGCGACGGCCTAAACCAGGCTGAGGGGAAGTGACGAGGCTCAAACCAGTCAGTGTAGGGGGTGTCTACTCTAAGCACGTGAAGACTTCTCTGGTGGAATGAGAACAACTTGTTCCCAAGGCCATGAAAGAGGCTGAAGCAGTGCTGTGGAGCGCTTAGAGCTTGGTCAGACAGTAAAGACACAAAGGTCACCCACTCTATTCTGGGCCGTCGCCAATGGTCTTGAGTTTTGTCCTGCCACTGGAAGAGAGAATGAGGCCGAAGACATCGCACAGCTCTGCCTCACTTCAATACAAGTTATGTGTGAGTCAAGACGTCACCACGGGTCCACTTTGAAAATGAAGGATGAACAACAATAACCTCTGCTTGCCTCAGTTTCCTCATCTGTAAAATGGGGATAACTATAGCATCTGCTTTGATTATTGTGAGGGCCAAATAAGAGAATATTTGACAAGCGTTTAGCACAATTCCTGGCCCATAATAGGTGTTACATATATTAGTTAGTGTTGACGTTATTATTATCCTAGCAGGTACTATAAATACTACTTGTTGTCCATATTGTTATTATTATTCTAATAGGTGACATGTTAGTTTCTAATATTCCAGTAGGTACTATAAACATCAGTTACTGATATCATTCTAGTAGGTGCTAAAAAGATAAATTATTATTCTAGCAGGAGCTATAAATATTATAGCAGATACTATAAATATCAGTCATTAATATTATTCTAGTAGGTGCTAAAAAAGTTTATTATTATTCTAATAGGTGCTATAAATAATTGTTGATAATATTATTATTCTAATAGGTGCTATAAATATTAGCTATTATTCTAGTAGGTTCTATAAATATTATTACTCTAGTAGGTGCTACAAACATTAGTTGATGTTGATGTTATTATTTTAGTAGGTGCTATAAATGTTAGTTATTATTCTAGCAGGAGCCATAAATATCATTATTAGAGTAGGTGCTACAAATATTAGTTGTTGACATTATTCTACCATAACATAAAGGTGCTATAAAGGTTAGTTATTATTACTCTAATAGGTACTACAAATATTAGTTGTCGTTATTATTTCAGTGGATGCTATAAACCTTCAGGGTTCCTCCTCTAGTAGGTGCTCTAAATGTTCATTGTTTCCCTTTGTTTCAAGCCCACCACGACACCGACACCGTTTTAGTTCAATCACAGAACGCTGACAGAATCCGCGCAGTCAGCCCAAGACAGGAAGGCTGCTGGCTCAACGTCTCTTGCAGGACTCGTCCAAGGCCAGCACTTCCCAAGTTTCCTTCGGGTCTCCCTGCTCAGAGCTCAGCTGATTCCATTCCTGGCAGTCTTTGCTGCCGATAACAAGTCCCCTTGGTCCACGGTGCTCCAGCTCGGATACCCCTGGGTCACTGCTCTCAGGCGTGTGGCCATACCCTCCTGTGGTGCAGATCGCAGCCCAGACGTGCCTCCTGCCTGTCCTGGGGTATACCTGTCCTCTTCTTCTCCTACATGGGGCTGCAGGGTACCCCAGTGCGCTGGGGGAGGGGCCTTCCTCACTCTCCTGACAGATGGGGGCTCTCAGGAGGGGCGGCCTGCCTCCCTTGAGGCCAGCTCTGAGCGGTCCAGGGGCCCAGGAGCCCCAAAGGAAGCGTTGGATAGACAGGCGGCCTCATGGGAAGAGGGGACGAAGAGACCAGGTTGACCTTGACCTTGATCTTGACCACCCTCACCTGCGGCTCCACGGCCAGTGACCGGCTGCCAGGAAGCCAGGTAGGTGAGGCTGGAGCCCCAGAGCCCCAAGGCCAGCAGCATGGCCGGGATCCTCATCAGGATGGTGGCACACCTCAGGACCACCCACCCCTCCCTGCCTGCGGAAGAGGGTCCGGGCTCTGGAGCACACCAGAGAGCGGAGGCGTTCTGGTCCCTGCCCGGTGCTCAGAATGCGTGCATGATGCCATGCAAAAATGAAGTGCATGGACGAACAAATGAATGCATGGATGAACAAATGAATGAATTATGGACCAGTGTGTAGAGGGATAAGCAAACATAAATATGCACATGCATACATGTATGAGCACATGTATGTACAGGATGTCCCAAAAGTCATGGTAACCTTTTGTTATCACACACCAGCTTCCTAGTCTCATGTCTCATGAGATTCAGATAGGGTAAGGTGTTTAAAAATGTTCCTACTGTGGAGGGGGGAAAAGAGGGAGAGAGAAGTGACTTTTTTTTAAATTGAATATGAAATTATTGAAATTTAATTGAATAAAAAATATTGGAATCATATAGTCTGTTTCTGTCATCCATGTAAATCTAGTGATCCATGTCATCTCTCTATGGGACTTCAAAGTCCTACTCAGTTCTAAACAGGAATGATGATGATGGATGTAAGACAAGGCAGAAGCTTAGCAGCCAAATTGTTGCCCTACTTTTCTGTCAGGAGGTCTTTATAAGACCTACAGCATTTGCAAGAAACAGCACAATTGGCTGAGAACCAAAAGATGTGTTTCAAGAGCCTTCAGGAGCATAAAGAGAAAGTCATTATTGATTAGGTAATTGCTGACCAAGTCCTGCTAAAGTACTGCCACCTTTAAACCACCTTCATCAGTTATCACAAAGTCTTTGACTCAATTCCCCATCCATAGCTTGTTGGGGTACTGCAGATTTACAGAATACCCCAAGCCCAGTGAGATAGCTTGAGTGTTTGCTGTTCACATGGACAACAGATCTCTACTTGAAACATTTCACCAACACCATGCCAAGAACGATTGATGGAAAGACCTGGACCTTTTAAGGAACAGAGTTTAAGCAGGGTAGTTCTACCTACCTTTAAATGCATCATTATCTCTCCTAAATAGAACTAATTGCTTTATTATCTGCTCTTCCATGCCATCCTTCTTCCCACCTAGATCAGCCCTGGAAAGGATGCCAGAAACAAATGTCTCTAGTACTTGGGGGAAAGGGAGGATGGTGAGCATTAAACCATTAAGCATGAGCTTTTCAGACTGAATTGACTAGGTGAATCAATTAATATTGCCTATCTACTCTCGACTAGAATTATACAGCCCAGCTCAGACCAGCAGAGCAACCCATTGTCTTGCCTTCATGCTACAAGCTCAGTAATCAGTAATTAATATTGCCATCCTACCTTTATTCCTGTGGAAAAGACATAGAGTTGACTTTCCTATGTCAATCCTTTCCCTGGCCACCACTACCATATGCGTATTGTCTCTCCTATGAGAATATGAATTCCTTGGAGGAAAGGGCTGTCTCCTCCCCCCCCCATTTTTTTCCTGTCTATCCTTATTAATTAGCATGGGGCCTGGCACATAGTAGGTGGTGAATAAAAACATTTTAATTCGTTCATTCAATGTCATAAACCTCTAAAACTCTTGGAAATGCCTTCAAATATCTTTCCACCTACCCCTTCTAAAGTCTGAATCTCTTAACCTTAGCCTATATTTACATTTACTTTTTATTCAGTATATACTTTGTGAATAAACAATAATTATTCAATATTATCATTTTCTAAAATATTTTGTTTTGTTTGTAGTATTTTGATGCCTCATTCCCAATGTGTACTTGCTACCCAGCACAAAACTGTAAGTAAAATCTCTTCAGAGTGAGAAACAGGGGCAAAGACAAACATGGCCAAAAGAATATGGTTTTAGGATAAGCAGTGTGACGAGATGCATGCGATGGTGGTCTTGGAGTCGAGAAGACTGCAATGATCAGATTCTGCTTTGAACACTGACCAGCCCTCAGAGGCCAGAGCAAGTCACTTGACACCTCTGGGGCTCAATTTCTCCATCTATAAAATAAATAGGAATATATAGAGGAGATAAAATATCATATTTCCTTCTTGGAGTTGCTGAGCTATGCATTGCTACAGAAATATTGACTCTTATTATTTATTCTCTCTCTTCTTAGAGGTAGGATTGTATGGGAAGAGAGAACAGAAAGATATATAGCACTCGATAAACCTAAAGTCTTTTTGTCCGTGAAGCATTTAAACTATTACTTGTGCTTTTCCAAATAGTCTAAAAGGGCTGGCTCATTTATTCTAGGATACGTCTGTGTGAGGGACGGATTGTGCCTTTAGCATTTTTTGGTGAAGATGGAAGATTCTTGGAATAAAACCACATTTGATCCTCCTCAAGAAGACATGAGGGTTGATGAGAATGACACACACAGAGGCAACGAGTTGTGGGATTATCTAAAGAATATTCCTTTTTAAGGGGAACTTATAAATAGGGTTCTGACTAATGTTGTGGAAAGAAACGAAAAGAAGAACATGCATGTATAAATGAAAGGAATCCGAGACTGACAGAGGAGGTATCCTATCATTTTCTCCCTAAGCTCTGAGGGCACCTCCTGGCCCAGTACCCCTGCAGTGCCTCAGGTTCAAAGAACTCTTCCAAAACCAGTAGGCCCACCATGAAAAGAGTGATTTCTATAACCACAGAAGACCACATTTTTTCCCTAAAGTTACTGAACACTATAGCCCCAAAGATCTTTCATTAATCCAGGTTGAGCCCTGTCATCATGAGCTTGCTAATCTCCTCAATCCAAATCTCCAAATAAATCTATGTCTTCCCTAGTCTTTACTTGGGTCTCAAAGAAGGAGATGGTCCTCTAATTGGCCAAAGATTTTCTCTCCACTGATGCCCCTGAGCCAATTCCCTGTAGCTCCCTTCAGGAACTAGCTCCATTTCTTTCCTACAGCCCTCCTCCCCCACCTTCGCTTTTTAATTTCATTAGGATAATGTCTTCCAGGAGGAGAAGAGAGTGGTTTTCTTGGGGGTTTTTTGGCACCTCCAGCACGTGGGCTGTGCTTTGCATATATTGATCACTCACTTGAACAACTCAATAAAATTAAATTAAGGCAGTAAGTCTTCTAGAGAAATTGACACTGAATTTGGAGCCAGGAGAGCTGAGTTCAGCTCTTAACTTTGCCATGAGTGACCTTGGGCAAGTGACAACCACTCTGGGTCTCAGTTTCCTCATCTGTAAAATGAGTATTGGACTAGGTGGGGTCTAATTTCCCGTCTACCACTAGACATATGATTCTGAGAATTGAAAATAATTTTATTTGAAAAATCATTGAAACAAATCAATCTGTTTGTATTGGGCTGTCCTGGTGATGTTTGAGAGGTCATCTCTCCGGTCTACATGATACTAAGAGTAAGAATGGCCCATTTCTCCCTTCAACTCATTGTTCTATTATCCTGAAGACATGCAGACCATCCCCATTTGTCCATGCAGGTGTTCTGTGAAGAGCTAGGGGTGAAATCTCTACCACTATGAATGGAAACAATGACCTACCCTCTCCCAAAAGGAGAAGGTTGGAGCTACCTCCCCCCACCATGGGAAAATCCTCCCTACCAAAATGACTTGTGTTCCTTGTCAAAACCGAGCAAGGCATTCAAAAAACAAGCAGGCAAGAGCTTGAAAGCAGATAATTAAAATTGTCTTTTCAACTTTGTATACCCCACAATTTTTTCTGGCTTTTTTTTTGACTTCATAATGTAGTTAAACATGCTCTGTTTCAAGACTGTACAAAGAAAACCTGAGAAGTCTAGGGGAAAAAGCCTAAGGTGTAAGGTCAGCAGCCTGGCCTCTGCTCTTTAAGAACAGGGTGAGCTTGGGCACATGGTTTCCCTTCTCTGGATCTGAGTTTCTCATTTTTAAATGACAGGATCAGACAGGATCACCACAAAGTTCTCATCTACCTCTAATTCCCTGAGTCCACGAAATACATCAAATGTGCATACAGTAAGATTGAATGGACAGAAGACCTTTTGGGCCCTTTCTTCCTACCTACCAACATCTACTTTTCCTGGTTCCAACCCAAAGCCTTCTTTTGGGTCGACTCTAATTAGTTACCTTTTTCTCATGTATTTCTTCCACACTAATACCAATGCCTGGCACAAATCAATCGGTGCTTACTAAACAGGAAACAAGTCACATTAGGCTTTGAAAGACCAGGTCAGGAAAGGGTTTAGGAAAATTGTAACCAGCTGCAAGAGAGAAAGATCCACCTCCAGCATCCGGGTCTGAGGCTTGGTGAATCGGACGTGAGAGGCAGCAGCTCAGGGCCATTTCTGTTACCTTGCTTTAAAGGCTTGAAGAGATCAGAATAGAAATGTAGATTTATTGTTAAAGAAGAAAAGCCACATTGGGGTAATTTCTGTGCTTATGGAAATATGGACACCTGGATTTTTAAAACAATGCACAGAAAATCCCTCCAAGTGTCACAGCGACAATACAAACATCTCTTGGCCGCCTTCCTCCTTGGAAGCCTCCAGCTTGACTTTCTCAATGAGTGTCGGTTTTAGGAAAATGAAAAGCATCGTCCTACTCCATGTCTTTAGTTAAAGAGGACAAACCTGTGGAAATGTGTGGGCCTTTCCTTCGTATTTCAGTTTCCTCAACTTTCTCCAGTATTTTAATCTATTTTATAAGACTCCTTTTGACACATTCCCGCCTTCGTTTCCATGGTGCTATGTATAACCTGGTTTTCCTCCTACCTCTCTGACCACCTTGTCTCCTTTCTTGGTCCTTCGGCTACATCCAGCCTTTTAAAGGTGGGTGTCTCTGGGTTTCTCTCCTCAGGCCCTTGTCTGGTGTCTCTTTTGCTTTCTGACTTGGAGATCTCTCCTACTCTCTTTGCTTTAGCTATTACCTATCTTCAGGAAACTGCTAGTCACTTGCTGGTGATATCGCCCCATGTTTCCAGTTCCCTGGGGCACATTTCCACCTCAATATTCTACTATTTCTCCAAATTCAGCATGTCTAAAAAGAGATTTCTCTTTGCCCCAAACCACTGGCAGAGGATAGATTCAGTCTGGATTGATTAACTAGTTCTTTCCAGCTCTTCATACAACCTTGTTAATTCGCTAGGCTTCTAGTCTTGCCCCAAAGCTTTCTCACTTTGACACATTTTGCTCTTTTCACTCTGTACATACCATTCTGTCTGAGCCCTATTTAACCAAGGCTTACCCATCTTTCAGCTCCAACTCCAGCTGTCTCTAAAACCTTCCTTAGTCACCCTGCCTGAAATGATCTTTTTTTCCCATGGAATTCCTAGAACAATTACAGTTTGTGTAAATCCCTTAGGGGTTCATTATGTCTTGCCCTGAGGGTAGAAGCCAAGACTTCCAAGTGATATTAGCAGTGCCTGTTGCTACAACAGGACCAGAATCCAAGCCCTCCTCTCCTGCATCATCGTGGCATAGAGGTGACAAGTTCTTAAATGCATGAATAGGGAAAAAAAAGCATTTACTCTGTGCTAGGCATCATGCTAAGTGCTGGACATTAAAGATTTCTGTGATGTAACTTAGATCCCACTGGGGAGAGACAACACTATTGGGAAAAAGTGTCCAGGCAGGAGGGTTTCTGTCTGGAAAGTCACGGGAATGCTTGCTGTGACAACAGAATGTCAAATCTAGGAGGATGAGGAATCTAGGAAGGGTTTTTGTGTAGCCATGATGATGGACTGACCTGTTGTCACACACCAGCCCAGTCAAGCGCTGAGGCTTATCAAGAGACATGACTTGCTGTGGGGGGATGAGTTTGTTTGACCCACAGTGACTCCTGAAGTCAAACTGCTTAGTTAGGGAAGGGTGATATACTGCACCTGCAGAGGTAGTCCCCACAGGCAGGAAATTACTGATAAAGGCTCTTTAAGGTTCACAAACAAGATGTCTATTGAGCCTCTGACAACAGAGAAAGAGACCAGGCTTAAAGAGTTGCTGGGCCTGGTCCATAGTCACACAGTTAGGGAGTGCTGAGTTAGGATTTGAATCCAGAACTTTGTATCTCCAAGTCCAGTACAATACCAATTCATGCTCAAGGTACTCGAAACATTGAAGCCTTATTGTTGTGGTTTACTTTTGTTTTTATTTCTTTTTTCATTTGTGTCTGACTCTTCCTGATGCCTTTTGAGGTTTTCTTGGCAAAGATACTAGAGTGGTTTGCCATTTCCTTCTCCAGCTCATTTTACAGATAAAGAAACTGAGGCAGACAGGGTTAAGTGATTTGCGCAGGGTCACATAGCTAGTATGTATCTGAGGCCAGATTTGAACTCACAAACAGGAGTCTTCCTGACTCCATGTCCGGCACTCCATTCACTGTGGCACCTGCTTTATTATTTTCTCTAACTTAGGTCTTCCTAAGTAGATTATAATTTAAGCTCTACTACATGTCAGGCACTATGTTAAGACCTTTACAAATATTATCTCATTTGATACAACACTGGGAAGTAGGTGCTATCATTGTCCCCATTTTATAATTGAGCAAACTGAGGCAAATGGAGGTTAAGTGACTTGCCCAGGGTTGCAGGCTAGTGAGTATTTGAGATCAGATTTGAACTCATCTTCCTGATTCCAGGCCAAGGGTGGCTGTCTCTAGATGCTTAATAAAGGTTCTTGTTCTCTCCCTCCCTCCCCTATTGGCAAAAGGCCTTGACTTGGTGATAGGCTGGGGGAGGGGCTAATGAGGAATGACTGATTCCCTTCATTTTACTGTTCTTCCCCGAGCCCCACGAGCACCCCTCTTCAAAGCAATGGCCAGAGGCCAGCAGGCCCCTATTATACCTACAGACACAAAACACGTTATTAAACTATATCCATATAAGTAACACGCATATACATGTAAGAAACGTAGGATGTTTAACCTGGAGAACAGAAGTTCTGGGTGGCATGTGGACCTCTGTAATATTGTGGAAGTGTATCTGTCATAATCCCCTTCTAATCTAACTTAGCCAATAACTTCAGTCAGTCCTCAGATGGCATGGTCTCCCATCCATCACTTGGTCACTCTTCTCAAACATCTCCACTACCTCAATGTCTTTCTTGGTATGTGGTACCTAAAACTGTCCAAAGCGCCCTCTGTCTGAAGGAGAGGTTCAAGTTGAATTTCAGAGATGGGTCACGCATTGTCACACATTTTGTTATCATGGAATAGTCAGTTTTAATCAATTCTATGGACCCATCAAGAAGAAAATCAAAATGATTTAACCTGAAATAGCACTTTATCTATAATTTAGTATTGCTAAATCAGACTTCTTAATGTTTACCTATTTTATTTCATCTTATTTTTAATCTAAATTTTATTGTGAAATCAAATGTTTGAATCAAAGGATATTACATTCTTGGCACAATATTAATTTTCAGTCATTTCTGTTTTAGGTATCAATAGCTGTTTTATGTTTCTATTTTGCATTCCCAATTTAAGGAGAAGGTATTGGTTGGCAGGGGTCATGGCTTCTATCCTTCCAGAACACCAGGCGTCAGCAAGGATGCATGTGTTAACTGCCTGTTTAGAATGTTTGTGTGATGATCCATCATCTTCCTACGACATCCAGAAAAGCCTATGCAACCATAGGCTGAATTGAGAGGCATCATAGCCAGGTCTAAGATGACAGTAACTCCGCTGGGCTCTGCCTGCTCAGTCCATATTAAAAGGCCTCTCTTCATTTCTGGCTGCCACATTGTGGACTGTTGTCAATCTAGGGAGCAGTAAGAAGGATGACCAGGACAGTGAGAGGAAGGTAGAGAATGCCATAACCATCATTATCAATATCATCATTACTACCATTTCTATAACTGATAGAATATGTGTGTGTGTGTGTGTATCATAATTTAAGTTTTGTAAAGTACTTTGAATATATTATTTCACAGGGGCAGCTAGGTGGCACAGTGGATAGAGCACCGGCCTTGGAGTCAGGAGAAGCCAAGTTCAAATCTGGCCTCAAACACATAACACTTACTATCTGTGTGACCCTAGGCAAGTCACTTAACCCCATTGCCTAGCCCCCTCCCACAAAAAAGAAAAAAGAATACATTATTTTATTTTAGTCCTCATAACAACCCTAGGAGAAAACTGAGTCAAGCAAAGGTTAAGTGACTTGCCCCTGTTAATGAGTCTCTGAGGCCATCTTTGAAGTCAGGTCTTCCTGACCTCAGGCCCAAAGTTCTATACACTGTACCCTCTAGCTGCCCAGTGCTTACTAGAAGAAAGGATAATTGCAGAAGAACAAAAGATTTTGGAGATTCTTAAAAGTAAGGCAGAGGAATTTGATTTGACAAGGTTTTAAATAGAGGGACATTGGAGGTTTTCATCTCTTCACTCAACACAGTTGATTCCAAAGTCTTTATCCTCAATCCTGGCCTTTCTCCTAAGATTTGTACTCACACTCCCAACTCCTCCAGGGCATCTGTTCCAGAATCTCCCACTAGCAGCTTAAAGTGAACTGTGGATCAAACCACATTTCTCGTTTTTCCTTAAAATGTGCTCCCTCTGACGCCACTCTTTTTTTTTTCCAGTAGCATCACCATATCACCACTCATACAGGCATATTCAATCACTTACCATGATTTGTGGAATTGCTTATTCTCTCTCTCTCTCTCTCTCTCTCTTTCTCTCTCTCTCTCTCTCTCTCTCTCTCTCCCCTTCTTTCTCTCTCTCTCCCTCCCTCCCTCCCACCCCACTCTCTCTCTCCATATGTGGGACCAGGACCAGGACTGGCCTTGCCCACAGCCTCATGCTACCTGCCAGGAATAGTGCCATAGCCTCCTAACCTATCTTTCTCCTTCCAGTCTCCTTCTGCTCCAAGATATCCTTCATGCCACTGCCAAATCAACACAAGCCTAAACTATGTCAGGATTTAGAGGCTGGCACCATTAAATAGGAAACTAAAATGAAGAGAACAAAATGCCTCACATTCTAACTGGAAAGTATAAAGAGAGAACTCATGATAAAACCCTACAAATATTGGAATGCGCCTTTAAGCCCCGCCCCCTTCCCCAAAGTCTTCTCTTCTAAAATCTAAGCAATGCTAAGGAGGAGTAGGAGGAATAATAGCCTAATTCCCTTCCACATAAGGCATTAAGATTTACAAAGGACCTGCATTCAGCCAGGCAGGATCGGGGGATTACAACAGAGGAATCCTGGACTACTCCCAACAATATTCACAGCATCCCTTGGGAGTCCCTAGGTGACTCAGTGGATGGAATGTCAGGTCTGCAATCAGGAAGGCGAGTTCAAATCCAGCCTCAAACACCAGTTGTGTGACTCTGAGCAAGTCACTGAAATTCTGGTTGCCTCAGTTTCTTCATCTGTAAAATGGGGAGGATAACAGCACCTAACTCCCAGGGTCTTTGTGAGGGGATCATATTTGCCAAGCGCTCAGCACAATGCCTGACACAAAAGAAGGTGTAAGATAAACATTAGCTTATTGTCTTAAACCTAAAACAACAAAAGTTAAAACACAAAGTCAAAGGTTTTAATGCCCCCATTTTTTTAAAGTCGACATAACAGTGACTGTGAATTCTTCAAACATCCACTTCCCTTTATCGTCAGCAGATGGAGAGCACTCCGATGGTCAGTGTCCAAGGTGACCTGTGAGCACGGGCTTCCTGGCCTGGTAGCTGACCCTGCACATGGATGTTTAATTCATCCTCTCTTCCTTTGCACAGCCTGTATTTATATACCATGACTAAATGACATCATGTTTGGAAAGTACTTGGCACAGGGGAGCCATAGTAGGTGCTATGTCAATACTTACTCCCCCCTCCCTTCTGCATGTCTGGAATCCATTCCCTTTCCTCTTCTGTCCAGTGGAAGTCCGACTTTCTTGGAAAGCTCACTTCAGGTGCCATCTTTTATACAAGACCTCTCCTGATGACTGCCCAGGTACTCAAACATTCTACCTCTTGAAATGTGCTTGGGCACATGTTCTATACCTCTCCCCTGTAGAGTGTAAGCTTCTTGAGTGCAGGGGCTGGCTTGTTCTGGGAATTAGATCCCCTGTGCTTAGCACACTAGAAATTATCGAGAAATATTTGTAGGACTGAATGGAATGGAATTCCTGACCCTGCTCTAGCCTGGCACCCTGCTTCATTTATGATTTTTATTTATACAATAGTTAACCACTCACTCCATCGTGCTACATTATTAATTCATTTTTATACAATAGTTTTACATTAGAACTGTGTGAATAATATATAAGAAAATTTCCTGTGTCCTACCAAAAAAAAAGTCACCCAAAAGCCCATGCCCAAAAGGCTCGCCTCTCCTCTCCAATCAAACTCCACGTTTCTTTCCTTTACCATAAAATACCTGTATATATGTTAGAACAGTCTGTGTTCTTCTTTAATTGGTCAGCTCCCCTAGGCATGAGATCATAGGGCTTCCACCAATAAATCCTCCCATCAGACTGTGTCGTTATGGGGTGGTTTCATTCCTGGCAGTCGTAGACAGCCACCGCTTGGGGACTCTGTGGGCTTTGGACTGGCTCTCAGGGGGAGCAGCTTTCAACTCTACATTTTCATAACTGCCTGGTATGCTTTGATGCCCTTGAATACAATGGAAACGCCAAATGTAATGAAGTAGTTTCTAAATATATCTTCAGTAATTTAGTTTATAGGAAATGAACAGTGAGACAGCCTTGTGAGCAGAAATCTCTGGTAGGATTCAGAGTGATTCGACTGCCCAGAAGCACTGCCTGAGTCTGCCCAGGCTTTCATTCTCCTAAGGAGGTTTAAAGCACATTCTGGGTTTTAGTGGAAGGACAGTTTCTGGACTTCTGCTTGGGATAATCCAGGAGACCAGGGTTTCCTTCCTCAAAGTAGTATCTCCAAAGTTCTCGCTAAGCTCTTGGGGGGGGGGGTCCTTTCTCCCTTAGATGAATCTGGGCTTCCAATAATGGGTCTTTCCAACACTGAGCTTTTGGCTCCAAGAGCCTTTCTATCCGTCCAAGACTCTGAGGTGCCCCTGCCCCACCACGGTCATCTCTACTTTGCCTCCCTCTGCTCTGCCCAAAGGACAAGAGCATAAGCTCTGGCTTATTATACAGAATTTGAAAATCATTTCAGCCTGATTTGTGATATGAGAAGAGATGAGAATAATACTCTTTAGGGCTTCAGTATAACCTATGTTAGTTCTGGGGAGCTGGAGACCAAAAAAAAGAACTTTCTTACTACCTCAGTGATGAAATTAGGGGAAGCCCTTTCTCATGAAAGTGACAGCTTTCCTAATTATAGTATCCGTGTCTGATGAGGACCTTTGTGAGAAAACCTACCTTCGACATTTAGGAACACATTTCATCATTTTTGTGCCGCTAGGTGGCACAGCAGATAGAACCTCAGGCTTGAAGTCAGGAAGACTCATTATCCTGAGTTCAAATCTGGCCACAGACACTTACTACTGGTGTGATCCTGGGCGAGTTACGTAACCCTATTTGCTTCAGTTACATCATCTGTAAAATGATCTAGAGAAGGAGATGACAACCCACTCCAGCATCTTTGCCAAGCAAACTCCAAATGGGGTCACAAAGAGCCAAACACAACTGAAACGATTGAAAAGTGCTCTGATGTCAAGTCATTTTTTTCTCCAAACAGCCACATTCAATTTGAAAATGGCACAAGGGGGGCAGCTAGGTGGCACAGTGGATAGAGCTCTGGCCTTGGAGTCAGGAGGACCTGAGCTCAAATCCAGCCTCAGACCCTGAACACTTACTAGCTGTGTGACCCTGGTCAAGTCACTTATCCCTGAATAGCCTCACCAAAAAAAAAAAAAAAAGAGATGGCACAAGTGAAAAAGTGCTGCATTTTGTATCAGAAAAAGGGGGTTCAAATCCCAGACATGCCTGCAATTGCTACAAGCAAGTCCCTCAACATCTCTTGGCCTCCATATCTCAAAGTAAAAAGGAGAATGTTGGGAAAGACCTCTCAAGTCCCTCTTGACTCTCAGTCTGTGATGCTATGAGCCTCTCTCCCAAGTCTTGTCAAGTGCAGGGACTAGGTGTGCAGCCACACTTGGTGGGGATTCCGATTATGAAGAACACAAACGTCCAGAGGCAATTGGAGGCCTGTCTCCCATGCCTAGGCTTTGTCCAGGCCTCCCTCTCAAAATCCTGCTGTAATCCTTCTCAGCTGTCATTCAGATCTCAGTCCTGTTGCTTCTTCCCTATGTGACTTTTTGCAAGTCACTTAATCACTTTTAGTCTATTTCCTAAAGTGTAAATTGAGGGAATTGGCCTAGATTTTCCTCTAAGACACCTTCCATCTCTAAATCTATGATCCTATGGTCCTATAATCTCCTGACACCCTGATCAGAACTCTTTATACTTCACTACCTGGCTTCTCAGACTGTCAAGGGCTTGGGATAAGTCAAGATTGAAACCAAACTCCCCAAAAGAAGTTCCAGAAAATACTACTAATCACAATAGCTAGCATCTATACAGTACTTTAAGGTTCATAAGGCGTTATTTCATTTGATCCGTATAATGACCCTAGGAGGTGGGTGCTATATGTATTCCTTTTTTACAGGTGAGGAAACTGAGGTTCAGAGAAATTAAGTGACTTGCCCAGCATCACAAAAGTACTAAGCGTCTGAAGCAGGGTTTGAACTCAACTCTTCCCCACCCCAAGTCCACCATTCTATTAGCTGGCAAAAGCAGAGACCAGATTCATTGAAACAAGGTCATGACATTGGCCTCCTGGCTATTCCATGAACATATCGGGGCATTCTCTCTGGCTGCCCCCATGCCTGGAATCCTCTCCTCTGCTCTGACCATTGACCTCCCTGGCGTTCTTTAAGCCCCAAATAAAATCCCTTTTTTTTCTACCGGAAGGTTTCCCCAAATCCTCTTAATTCCAGCGCCTTCCCTCTGTTAATTATTTCCTATTCATCATGTATATAACTTATTTGTTTCTCCTCTGTTAGATTATATGCTTTTGAGGACAAGGTCTATCTTTTGACTCTTTTTGTATCCCTAGGTCCTAGTACAGTGACTGGCAGGTAGTAGGGGCTTTTTGTCGCTGTTGCCTAGTCATTTTCCAGTTGTGTTCAACTCTTCATAACCCCATTTGGGGTTTTCTTAGCCAAGATATTAGAGCAGTTTGATATTTCCTTCAGCTCATTTTACAGACAAGGAAACTGAGGCAGACAGGGTAAGTGACTTGCCCAGGGTCACACAGCTAGTAAGTATCTAAGGCCAGATTTGAACTCAGGTATTTTTTTTACTAGGCCCTGCATTCTACCCACTGTACCAGTTAACTACCCCAAGAAGGATCTTAATAAATGTTTGTTTATTGATTGAAGGCAAGGCCCTGAAGATCAGTTTACATTGGGGTGCAGATGATGATGTAATGCATTAACATTTGTATGGGAGAATCAAGAGAAAAGATTCACTCCAAAAATGGAATCTAGAGGTACCAGGAAGAGTGAGATATGTGATGATTGGTTGGAACAGATTTGAAGGAAAAGAACAGGACTAATTGCAAGCAGACAAATTGGAGCCATTGACTTCTCTGCCCAAGAAGGTTCTTTTGCTCCTTCCAGCATTGACATGGGTACCTGAGAGACAAAGTGGTGCCGCCCCTACTGGCCTGGGTGTGAAGATGCAGGTAGCGATATTCTTGAAGGAACAAAGATCACCTGCCAGGAAAGTGTTTGGTGGGAGGGGTGGGGAAGAAAGGAGAAAAAAAATGAGGGACTGAGAGGGAAGAGCAATGAGAAAGTTGAGATGGTTGGTCACTCCTTTGCAGAATCACAGAATCCAACAGCTGAAAGGGGCCTCTGAGACATTCAGCTCCAATTCTGTCCCAGGGACATTTACACCAGCCTCTGCCTCAAGACCTCCAGGGCTGAGGAACCTACTGCCTTCCAAGGCTGTTCATGACATATTTTTGGTTTTTTTTTAAACGTTATTTCACTATTGAAGAGTATAAACGTACAGCAGTTACTGAACATTTGTTAAACGCCAACTGTGTGTGAAGCAAAATACCAGAACACCTGTCCATTTGGCAGTCTGCCATCTGACAGTTGGTATGCACAGGTGGACCATCATCTACTGCTTATCACATTCTGTGATTCTTGTTGCCTCACAGTCACTGGAAGGTATATCGGCCAGTGACTCATTGTCACCACTAGGTCATTCATTTTTCCCTCTTAGGACAAAATATATGGACAAACATAGAGAGGATGAGATGTCATGAAAAGATTGGAACTTGAACTAGCAGAGGGGCTTGCCATGCAAAAGAATCATGGGTTGATTCACCAATGGACTGACATACTTACTTAGCCATCTTCTTAAATGAGTGGTCTGTGCTGGTCACAACTTATGGTGCTGAGCGAATTACTTGGGACAAGCACTTGTTTTGGTATGATTTCATATGTATACATAAGTGTGTGTGTGTGTGTGTGTATGTGTGTGTGTGTGTGTATGTATGTGTGTGCGTTGTAGCTCTTAAAAAGTATACTTCAATGACTGTTAGAGACATTGTAGTTGCTGTTGATATATGGAAGTAAAATGCTTCAAGAATCATTCAAATCTACAATCAGCTGCTAACTATCACTAAGAATAAAAAAAAATGCTTGTCCTGTGCCACTCAAAGCAAAGACTGGAGTACTACAGATTATAAAAGGGGAATTTTACCAATGGGCTTCAGTGTTTGATTAGAGGCTGTGCGAGAGTCACTGTTAGATATATACACACACATGTATGCATATGAACTTTTAAAAGCTGTTTATTTTCATCTGACTAAGAAATAGCTACCCCTAAATACTTGGGGACTTTTTTTATTGCTCATCATCCTGGAAGCCTTTTCCCCATTCAGGGAATGATTCACTTCAATAAATACCTTCATGCACTAAGTCAAATTGTTTCAAAATCATAGAAATTCTCAAATGGAGATCACCTAATACAACCCAGCATTAGACCACACCATATGTAATAAAAAGTTAAGAAATGTATCCAAGAAGTGAAGATAAAATGTGTGTCAATGACCTAGAAACAACTGATTAAATCCACTGAAAAGATATAGGTTACAGTATAGGGTGAAATTGGAAAAAATGTACTTTTCATTGAAAGTACACTTTTTCTCCAAAGTGATGTTGGTTTTCATAACAATGAATTAAAGAATATCTGTCAAAGTCCTGTAAACTCAATGCCAAATGATATAAAACGAGAGATTGCAGACAGAAGATGACAGATTGCATGTTAAAAGGTTTGTAAAGATGTCAACATTTGTAGAGTCTATTGTTTAAAGCAATATATGCATTTTACTTCATCCCACGTTAAGTTCAACACCACTGAATCTAAACCTTAGTCACTGACCTTACCGTTGGAGTGGCATGGGCCTGGTTTACAGCCTTGTGGTATCACAGACTGATTCTATGTTGTATTCAATGATTTTAACTCACCTAAGAGTCTATAACCAGACCTTCCTCATCAGTGTGCATGCTGGGGGTACCAAGAGCATGACTTTATTAGATCTAATGGGTCTAATAGAGTATCAGAATCATAAAACTAAGGTAGAAAACAGATTTACTTTTCTCTGGGGGGGCATTCAAATGCATCATGGAAAAAAGGTGATAATCATTTTTATCTTATAATGTGATGTGATTAGGTCATACACAGTGTTAATGTGCTTTTTCTCACTCAGCTTACTTTGCACTTCCTCTGTTCCCACAAATCTTTTCATTTTTCTCTGTGTTCTTCATACAGATTCTTTCTATGGATGTTTTACTTTCTGTATACAGAAGTTTGCGGTAAAATTATTGTATGTTCCATTTTTTAATTCATAGTTTTGAATGTTCCATTTTTTAATTCATAGTTTTCTTCTGAGAGATGTATTATCATTGCATTTTCTCTAAATATCCTCTCTGAGATCAATGGCTTTTGCTTGTAGAGAGCATATGCTCTTTTCACATTATTGCCTCTCTTCTCCCTGGTTGTGTTTTACTTGAAGACATCTATATTCCAAATTGTTTGTTCTCTTTTCAGTTCTTTGGAGAGATTTGTCACCATAGACTCAAGTTTTTTCTGACCTCATCATTATTTCTGCTGTACAAGCCATAAATTATGGCATTTGTTGCCTTCTAACTTCTTTTCTCATGGTTAACTATTTTTCTTTTGAGTCATGGAACATCCTGTTGTGATTCCATGTTCTCTTGTGATTCTACGGAGTTCTGTATTTCTTTAGGCATTGGTTCAATTTCATTTATCTTGCTTTAGAGAAGTTTGTAATTATTCTTTGTGTTCTAGTACTCACTTTCTTCTAATTTTAGAATTCTCTATTGATTTATCTACTTGTCCTCTATGGTTGTAATTCAGTTTGACTCTTTTTAAAACCTTTGGTGGTTTTAGTGTCTCCCACCCCTTATATTCTTCCTGTGACTCCCTTTATGATTTCTTCCCTTTTTATGGTGGGGTATACACTTGGGACTGAACTCCAAATCAGCCTCATCTCCTCCTCTTGTTGGGAAATTTACTTTTCATTGCCTTGGTTGAGACCCTACATGACTTCTGGGGAACAGGACTAGTTTCAGTGAGATTAGAACTCCCTTTCCTTCAGGTCCACTATAGCCATGAATGGTGGACTCCTGTTCCAGGTAAAACTGTTCTTTAGTTCTCTGCCTATTCTGGGCAGAATCTCTAGAGATTTTGGATTCTCTTTTGTAGAGACTGTTCCAGATTGAAAGAAATCTTATTCTTCTCCCCTTTCACTTTCCTCCTCTCTACTCCACACTGTGGTTGGACATATTCAATATCTTTTTTTTTTAATTGCAACAAGGTAAGGGAAAAGCAAGGTAGTACTGGACTGAGAGTCTCTGCCACCGGAGAGGAATTTCTAGGTAGGTCCTAAAGATAAGCCTATAGGTTGATTCATGTACCTCATCACATGGAGGCTGGTGGGAGAAGGATGCCAAGTGAATGAAAGGATTAGTATTTTTCAATGTTAATTTATAAAGTAATTATGTTGTCTAGCTTCTTGCTTTCTTGTCCTCTGGAATCAGTAGTAATTGTTTTACTTGCAGCGCATGAGCTCTCCCCCACCACTGCCCCACTGACCCCCTCTCTCTCCACCCCACCCCTCTCAGAGAGAGAGTGAACACTGGAAAAAAGGTCTAGTCCTCAATTTTGTACTTTTTTTAAGTGCATAAGTGATAGATAGGTCTGTGAATTGACTGATATAGGGAACTAGCAGATGAAGAAACTCCTTCTGCCAAAGAAATTAGCATCTTCCTTGAAATTTGTATTCTTAGAGGGTTGACTAGAGCAACAAGACTGTGTGACTTGCCTAGGGTCACAGAGCCAGTAGATGTCAGAGGCAAGACTTGAACTCAGGTCTTTCCCAGGGCCAGGTCTCTGAGAAGGTGGGGGGGGTTAGGGGAAGGGTCCTAAGTTCTGTTTTGGACATACTGAATTTAAGGTGTATGCCAGACATCTGGTTTGAGGTGTCTGAGAGGTATTTGGAGATGTGAGATTGGAGGTGAGTAGAGAGGTTGGGGAAGAACAGTAGATTTGAGATTTATCGGCATAGGGATAGTAATTAGATCCATGGGAGCTGATGAGATCACCCAATGAAGGAGTATAGGGAAAGAAGGGAAGAGGGCCCAGGACAGAGCCCTGAGGGACACCTATAGTTAGAGGTCATGATCTGGAGGAGGACCTTACAAAAGAGCCAGATCAGGAAGGATCAGAGAGGTAGGAGGAGAACCAGGAGAGAGGGTGTCCCATAAACTTAGACAGAAGAGAATATTAAACAGGAAAGAGTGGCCAACACTGTCAAAGGCTGCAGAGAGGTCAAGGAGAATGAGGACTGAGAAAACCAAGAAATCATTAATAACTAGAGAGAGCAGTTGCTGTGGAATTATAAGGTGGAAAGTCAGATGGTAAGGAGTTAAAAAAAAGCATGAGAGGCTAGAAAGTGGAGGTATCTGTTGAAGATGGACTTTTTTGAGGAGTTTAGCTACAAAGGACAGACTAGATGTAGGACAATAATTGGAATAGTGATAATAGAAGTATCAAGTGAGGATTTTTTTCAGGGGAGACATGGGCATGTGTGTAGTCAGAAGGAAATAAGGCTGTAGAAAGGGAGAATAAAAACATGTGATAGAATGAGAGTGACAGAGGGGGCAATGTGTTGGAGGAGATGGGATAGAATGGGATCACTTGTGTAGGTAGAGGGGTTAGAATTGTATGGAGTCAGGCCACTTCATCATGTGAGATAAGGGTGAAGGAGGAGAGAATGGCAGAATGCATGTGAGTGATATGTGATAAGGCAGAAGGGGGAAGAGGGAGTCCACAGCAAATGGTCTCATTTTTTCCCTGAAAATATGAAACAAAGATCTCAAGTATGTGTATGTGAGGGAAAACCATGGAAAGTTTGAGGAGGGATGAAACAGTTTGGAAGAGCTGCTGTGGAAAGTGGGATATTGAGTTGAAATGAAGGTGTAGTAGGATTTCCTGGCATCAGTGAGGGCCCAGTTAAGATTATGTAACACAAAGTTATAATGAACCTCTCAGAATGATTGTGTGATATTCTCCACCTTTGTCTAGCAGTATACGTATAGAAGCTAAGGCAACAAATGATGGGAATAATCCAAGGATGAGGTTTGGTTGGGCATAATCAGTGTTATGATTGGTGAGTAGGGATTCAAGAGAAGAATATTGTGTAGAATTGAATTAGTTCACCAAGGAGTCAAGATGGGGAGAAAAGGAGAGAGAAAATAGTTTGGCAGAGACAGCCTGGGAGAAAATTGAGGGATCAAGGGATTGGAGGTCATGCTGTGGATGAAGAGTTGGGTTTTGTAATGAAAGGCAAAATGAGAAGTAAGAACACAATAAATTAAGGTCAGATAAAGGGATTTCCGAATTCTTAGACATAGAAGTAGTACATTTATGGGTGACAGCAAAACCAAGAGTGTGATCATCTTTGTGTGTAGCTGAAGTCGGGTTAAGGAGTAACTCATCAGACATTGGTACGTTGAAGAACTGAGTGCTTAGAACATTTGAGAGCTCATCAACATGTATGTTGAAGTCTCCTAGTATGAGGACAAGAGTTGGGGAGGTATAGAACTCATTGGAAAAGGAAGGTAAGTAATCTTGGCAATCTGTAGACAACAGCTACCAGGATTTTGTTTGGGCAGTAGATATGAATAGCATGAATATCAAAGGAAGAGACATTATTGAGTTATGGAGGAAGGAGGAGAACCTGAAAGTGACATTGGGCAGCAAGGAGTATTTCAACTTGTCCACCTCAACCAGTGACCTGAGGAGAATGCATGAAGGTGGAGCCAGTACTGGGAAGGGTGGCCATGGAGTCTGTGTCAACATGGGTAGCCAGGTCTCAATGACTGCTAGAAGAGGGGGAGAGTGAAGGAGTGGGAGAGAGGAAAAAGATCTAAGATGAAGTCAAGTTTGTTGCCTATGGAATAGGCATTTCAGAGGGCACAGTGGAAGGGTGGTCTAGGACAACCATACTTCACATCCCATCAGGCTGTACACATCAGTCACTATCTTACTATCTACACGCCCCCACCACATATGCCCTTCCACTCTCAGCTTTCCTCTTCTTTCTCTGGGAATTTTAATCAATCCTATGTTTTATGGCCATTGATTCTAGAAAGGTACTGTCAACTTTACTATGTCTTCATTCACCATCCCTCTGACTTCCCAGACTACTATTCTCTTTCCAGGACATCATAGCACACTGCCACCTTTGATAGAACACAAGTTTTTTGAGGGTAGGGCCTAGTGCACTTTTATTACCAGTTCCTAGCATCATGACTAGCACATAATAGATTATGGTCAAGTAAGGTAAGATAGATGTAAATATAATCAGCTAGGTGCTTAATAAATATCTTCATTCTTACAAATATTTTCTTTCCTCCAAGTGTAATGGTTCAAATATTTTATTCCCATCCTACAGTTAAGGAACCTGACGCTCAGGGAAGCAAATTGATGTGCCTCAAATCATGTGTTAATCAATGTCAGCACCAGACTTACCCAATGGCCCTTCCCCTTGCAAGTCTCAGTCTTCCCCCACTGTTCTTCAGCTGCCTCTGAACTCTTCCTGACACAGGTAGCATGATGGATAAACAATATAGCTTCAGCCTCATCACGATCAGAGTACTTTGAGGGGGTGTGCCTTGCATTTGTAATGAAATCCTGTTCCTTCCTACAAAGTGTCATGCCAGGAATTATAATGCAGATAACAGAGCAGCAAATGAAGATGTCACACTGAAATTTAGGGAAATATGGGCAGTGATGCAGGGCAAACTGAGTCCCAAAGAAGGAAGCTAATCTGGATAGACAGAGGATGAGGAAAGGGGAAGAAAGTCATTAGCATGTTTTAAGAAAATGCTACTAAATTATGGTTAATGATAAATCCCGATCCATGCTGTCTAGTCAAAGAATAGCTGCCTATTCCAAGTATTTACCAAGGTCTGTTTGTATGTGTGTACATGTGGGGAGCAGTGTGTGACCCAATTTCAAAAACACTGAGGGAGATATTCTCAAGTTCTTTGAAAGGAAGGATTTCAGAAAGACAGCGAGTAGATAGTGCTAGTCTTGGACTCAGGAAGAACCAAGTTCAAATCCTGCCTCCAGAAACTCATTAGCAGTGTGATCCTGAGCAAGTCATTTAAGCGTTCTTGACCTCAGTTTCCTTATTTGTAAAATGGGGATATTGATAGCAGCTATTTCACAGAACTGTTGTGAGGATCAGATGAGAAAACACATGTAAAGCACTTGGCAATCTTTAAAGCACTTTACATGCTAGCTTTTATTATTAAACTTTTCTTTTTAGACTTTGTTACTTTTTATTATTTATTATTTTTATTATTAATAGAGTTTATTACTAACAAAGGTGTTCAAGGAAGTATTAGATTTTACCAACTCATATACCTACTTTCTCATATACACAAATGCTTCAAAAAACTCACAGTGACACAAAAGCATGTTGAATGAAGGCATAGCCAAGAAACAGGGAGGCTCTCTCCAGTGATAAATGACAGGGCATTCCATTGCTTAAGTCACACCAAAAAAGTTACCGAAAGGCATACAGAATAGAAGTTCACACTATGTCTATTGTTTCTTGACTGTTAGTATTCTTTAAAAAAACAAACTCCCATTTGATTTAGCTGAATGCGACACAACCTCAGAGACTCCCCTACGGTCAGATGTTTCTTTTTTACAACCGTACAAAACCATTTACTGCTTTATTAAACCAAAACCATTTCCTCGATCGTTTTAAAAACAGAAAACCTTTGTTCAATGGTGTTCTGATGATGAACAATAAACAAACAAACAAAAACCGGGGATCTATATTTTGCCAAGGTATTTGCCTTTGCCAAGGTGTTGTTCCATCATGGAGGAAGCCATATGCTTGCACTGGCCAAATGGAAGAAAGACTCCCTACAGAGGATGGGTTCCATTTGATTCACTTTTTGTTTTTTCAGATGGCATTATACTGATTATATCAAACCATGAAAGTCCACTTAATGTAGATATATACTCCCTCAGAAGATTTGGCATAATTATCTATTCAAGAAGAACCAAGATAATGAACAACGGCTGTTGTCCAAACTATTGTATGCAATTAGATGAAAAACCAGAGAATTTATTCACAGTACAAATATCTTGACTTGATACAATAGTCAATGGTCATTAAATTTTTATTAAGTTCCTATTATGTGTCAGATACAGTGCTAAGTGCTGGGGACACAAATAAAATAAAAAAGAGATAGTCATTGCCTCCAAGAAACTTATTCTCTAATAGGGGAAGATAATACACAAAAGAAAGTAGAAAAAAGGGAGGGCACCAAAAGGTATGTGGCACACAGGCATGGTGCCCATAGCATCAAAGCCAAGCAGAGCCTCTGAAGGGAAATGAAGGGAAAGGAAATTATGCTTTCTATAGACAACTTGGGACAGAAGTGACCACAAGTAGGGGAACAGCTTGGATTCCTTTGGGGAAATTATACTTTACTCTTAATGACCATGAACATCTCCTTGAAACAAAAGCCCATCTTTTTAAACAGTAGTATTTTCCCTCAATGATGTGATGTGGTTCTGAGTCATAGAATATCATAGTTGACAAAGAAATAGATTTGAGGGTCATCCAAAGGGCAATGGAGGGGTTCATGGAGGGTATAGAAGACTGAAATCTATTATGAACCATAATTTCTGCTTAGAGGAGCAGCGTAAAAGACATTGTCAGAGAGGATGTATGATCATATTGAAAGTTATGTTGACCCAGTGACTCATTGCTCTCAGCCGTATTTGTTAATCAGCATTGATGGAGGCCCTGCTGAGGAAGGAGACACCAAGTCTACAGCTTTTTGCATTGCCTGTTCTTTGTCACCTACCCCCTACCTGTGACTTTTGTCCTCCCTAGCTGAAAATTGTCATGTTCTTGCTACCTTGGGGAGGAACTGAGATGTAAGGGCTCAACTTCTTCTGCTGAGACAGACCTACCTGAATCATCTTACGGTTACCTCGAAAAGCTGGCCCCACCTTGAATCCCCTGCTAATCTTCAGTGATCAACCTGCAAAGTGTTGCTACCTTGGCGTACTCATAATAAAATCCTTTTAATTCTCTTTGTCCTGAGTTTTGCCCCATTAATAATCAGGGTGAAAAACCCCAATGAAGAAGTTTCCTTTTCAATGTTGTGTGCAGGATGTTGAGTGGACACCTCCATCCCTGATTTGTACAAGATAAATGGGCCAGGAAGGCCATGAGTCACACGGTAGAGGAGGACATGCGTGGTTATATCTACACCAATGAAGGGACTAGTTGCTTCAGTGAGATCTCTACCCTGTGAAAGTATTAGCTCAATTGTGTAAAAAACAGAGACATTCTTAAATATAACTGATCGAATAAACATCATACATATTTCTTCATTTAATGCCCATGATAGCCCTGTGAAACAGCCATAAAGGATAATCATTCCTGTGCACAGAGGAGCAGACTAAGACTCACAGATTAAATATCTTTCTGATATTCCACCAACTAATCAGTATCAGAGGTGGGAAACACACTTAGGTCTTTGGGGACTTCAGATCCCCACTCTTCCCACTACTTCGCTCTAATAACCAATGAGAATTAAAAGTCCACCTGTGGCTTCATCATTGCAAAGGCCCTTTTTGTTGATTGGCAACTTGGTGGAGGAGGGAGAAAGGGGATTAATATTTATATAACTCTGAAAGTTCTTTTGAAAACTGAAGTTTACATGAATAATTCTTGGTCATAATCACAGATACAACACAACGATCCTCTTGTTCAGACCATTTTTTATCCAACTTGAATCAATATATCTATTTTCCACCAAGAAAATCACTTTTGGTTTCTGAAACGGGGAAGAAGGCTATGAGAAAATTAAACTCCTGCTGATTCAATTTAATTCACTAGTGATGTACTAAGGGCTTACAATATTGATCCTAGGGATGCCAAGAGAAGACAGATATCGTGTGCCATCAAGGAATTGACAATCTAACAGTGAAAATGGGGGAAATATGAACAAATCACTGACATAAAAGGACATGTGACTTTTGTAGATGTTCACTGTGGAGGTAATAATAATAATAATAAAATAATAATAATAATAATAACAATAATGTCAGTACTTAGCATTTAATAGCACTTATAGGTTTTCAAAGTTCTTGAACTTCAAATCTATCTGTTTTGGGGAGGCAGATGAGGGAGAAAGAAAAGTCAAAATATGGCTCCCAGTTTAGGAGCCTTTATGACTAGGACAATGGTGATGCCATTGAAAGCCACCGAGTTAAAAGGAGGAGTGATAATTATGACCGTCATGGTAGGGGAGGAGCTAACCCAGGGAGAGACCTTTTGGGATGCAATCATTTTTGGAGTGGGAGGATGAAGGGTGAGTAATGGAGACCAAAAATGGATGGGATGAGTTAGAAAAAGAATGATGAGAGAACTGAGCCATGGAAGCCTCCAAAGAGAGTATCTGAAAAGGAGTTGGTCAGCAGTGTTAATTTTTAATTCAATTAAATTCAATAATGCTGCATTAAGGGCAGCGGTGTTATACTTATTCATTCACTTAAATAATCAAGAAGAAGCAAAAAACATCGAAGACATCAAGAGGGATGTGGACAATTGGTTTGTCAATAAGGATGATATGAGTGACTTTAAAGAGAGATTTTAGTAGTGATAGAGAATAAAGTCAGATTACAATACATCAAGGAAAGAACGATTGAAGAAAAAAAGACAGAGAGCAAAATCAAGCTTTCTCAAAGTTGAGCACTTAAAGGAAGGAGATTTCCAAGAGGTGAGGGTCTCGGGCACAACCCTTGAGCCAGTCTCTAGAAGAAGAAGTGAGAGTGGGACAAGACAAGAGGCAAACCTGGTACTGAGCGTTGTAGATACTTCATGTTTGTGCATTTCCATCTCTTCCATGATGGTTTGCCTCTCACACTGATGAGGAAGGACTTTCCCTTCTCTCAATCTAGAGCATTCATTGTGTTTTTGTTCAATTTACATTCAGTCGTAGGAAGATTTACGACATTTCTTGTCCTAACTTTTATTCTATTGTTTAACATTTACGTGGGCACGTCTTCTGAACTAGACTGTAAGTACTTGGTGGGCAGGAAGTGTACCTCTCAGAATCCCCACACCACATAGCTTGGGGCTACCTAAATTCCTCAGGGGCATTGGAGTGTTACATTGCTATCTTTGTATCCTTAGTATCTCCCAGAATGCCTATCCCAAGGGTGGGTAACCTGTGGCCTTGAGGTCACATGTGGCCCTCTAGGTCCTCAAGTGTCTCCCTTTGAATCCAAGCTTCATATAACAAATCTCCTTAATGGAAGGCTTTGTTCTGTGAAGTTTGGAGTCAATCAAAGGGCCATACTTGAGGACCTAGAGGGGTCACACATGACCTCGAGACAACAGTTTCCCCACTCCTGGCCTGTCTGATAAAAGACGCTTCACAAATCCTCCTGAAATGAAATAATTGCCATTGAAGGCTGAGAAATGGTGATGAATGAACTTGGCCCTAAAGTAAAGATGTGATAACATACCTATCTCACCTTTCTTTGTAGAGGTGGAGTACTATGGGTTTGGAGCACTGCATACAAAGTCGGATGACTGGTATAAGTGACTTAATTTTACTGAAATAATATATTTTTTTTTCCTTTCTTGTAAAAGATGGCTCTCAAGGAGGAGATCAGAGGGGGTAGAATATATTAGGAAATATAGGTTAGATAAAATATTTTTACAATAATTTTAAAATACATTTTGAATATTTAAAAACATGCTTGTTTCTTGATCATCAATTATTAGTTGGATGAATGAAAGAAGGTAGGATATGATCAATAAATGTATGAAAGAATTAATATTGGTTACCTTTAGTGGATGAGTTGTTGGTTTTTTTTTTTTTTTTAACTGCAGAATGAATGAATCAAGGAATTCACAAGCCTGGGTCACTTGGCATTCACCTGCAAATGAATCCAAGTGTGAAGAACCAGTTTGGTCCTGAACTTTAGACCCCAAGGTTCAATGGAAAAGAGGAGGATCAGGCCCCTCTCTCCACTCTCCCCACAGGAACATCCTAGGATTGGGTTGAAAGCATTTGGGCAATACACAATCACTTGAAAACCTGGATACCTGAACTTCCTCCTGTTTCTGTCTCCCCTCTTGTATCACTTTCTATTTTTTTCTTCTTTTCCTCTTTGTCATAGCACAGCTTTGCTGGTTGGGGCGGGGATAGGAGGTACAGATGAGTAGTGGGGAGGCATAAGGTTTGTACACTCTTGTTTTCCTATTTATGGTGAATGGGCTGTCTGGGGTTCATTGATGGACATGACAGGGGGTCCTAGATTCACTAGAGGGTCACCCTACTCACTGTGAGATCTGCGTCAGCTCCTCATCACCTGAAGAAGGCCAAAGACAGGGACTGGCCAATCAGAGAGGTCAATTCGAGCCCTTCTGGACTGACATACCGATAATGCCTTGTGATGCTGAGTGAACCCAAAAATCCTTCTGCCACATCAGCAACCACAAGACCAGATGAAGCTTTCACAGACTTCCTGAGTCAGGGGCACTTCCTTGCTTCATGGCTTTATCATCTGTGTAGCCCAATCAAAAGTGAGCTCAATTTTGACTGCAGCTCCCATGCATGCCCACCCACATTGAGAGAAATAAACACACACACAACTTAATTCTGTTTGTCTTTCTTAGACTGATCTCTGGAGGTTGACATCCTCCACCCACATAGCACAGCACAGAACACATGATTTTGTAGTCATTTTGCTACATTCTTTTGGCTTTATTAAACTGTCTCAAGAAAGGCTATATTCAAATAATCATAAAGATAAAAGGGACCTTAGAGTTAACCTCGGTCAGTTTTATCTAATTCAATATTTATTAAGCACCTACTGTGTGTAAAGTACTGTGGATTCAAAGACAAAAACAAAACAATTTTTGTGTTCATTAAGAAGTATCCCTGAAGTTCTACTTAGGGGACACAACTGGTGCACAGATAAAGAAATACAAATGATGTATCATGGGTTCTCAAGCTGGGCCCCACAGATGACTCCTCCCAACAGATTCATAGCTAGATCACAGTAGATCATGAACTTACAGGGGTGGAAAAAGTATATCACTACTTGCATTAACCTGTGTTTTCCTTAGTAATCTTATATATTTTATGCATTTAAAAATATTAACATGAGAATGGGTTCATTGGCTTTCCCAGGTGACCAAAGGGGTCCATGAAAAAACCAGGGGAACACGTCCTGTTATATATAAAATGATATCAGTTCATTGTAAAAAACACAGAGGACGGGCACTTTGGAGGCAACAGGAAAATTCTTGTGTGTACAGAAGGTGGAACCCAAGCTGGAAGGGAGGGGTGGGAATATTCCAGATATAAGCATCAGTTTCTGCAAAGACATGGGTGCATGAAATGTCACACACAGCAAATGCTTGCAGGCCAGTTTAACTAGAAAGGACAATGCATAAAAGTGGGGGAGGGTTGATGTGAAATCAGCTGGGAATCCTTTGATATTACTGATGGTGTAAAAGAAACTCTGTCCTAGGACCCAGAGTGGCAGAGTAAAGCCAAGATGGCTGCTGGACTTTCTGATCAGGGCTCCTGCCACTGCGCAGTACTACTACCTCTTCATTCAGTGTTGTTTGTCCTTCATTCTCAAAGAGGACCATGACATGCAAGTGAACTGGATTGAAGTGAGAGAGGGCTGTGGAAAGTCACCAGCCTCAATTTCTCCTCTGGAGCCATCTGGGTCCAGCGGCAAGATATAGACCTTCAAATGGAAGGAGCAAAGGCAAATACCCTGCTTCTCTTCACCAGGGAATGAAGTGGCCACCTACAATTTCTTTTGGGGGCAAAGGGAAAAGATGAGAGTACAAGTGTAGCCAAATAAATTTCCTTATGAGGAAATGTTTATTGACTAGAAAAAAAGATCCCCCATTTTATTGCAAGCTCTTTGAGGACAACAACAGTGTGTTTTCACTTTTATAACCTTAATACCAAGTAAAAAATCTTGCACACTGTAATTCCAAAATGAATTTTGGTAGATTTTTTAAAATAACAAATTACACATTTACAGCTTATTTTCATGGTATCTAGAATGTAAGTCCTTTGAAGGCAGGACTGATGTGCTTTATTTTGTTTTGAGCATCTTGCTATCTTTAGTCAGCCATGTCTAACACACATTAGGAGCTTATTAAATGCTTTTTGAATTGAATAACAATTTGCCTTGGCAAGTAGATGAGGCCATAGTGCATTGAGAGCTGGACCTGGAGTCCAGGAACTCAGGAAACCTTGAGTTCATATATACACTTATTAGCTGCCTGATCCTGGGCAAGTCACTTAACCTCTTCCTGACTTAATTTCCTCAAATATCAAATGGGGAAAATAATAGTACCTATCAGCCAGGGCTGTTGCAAGGATCAAATAATGTATTTGCAAGAGGCTTAGCGCCGTGCCTGGCACATAGTAAGACTTTCATAAATGCCTCTTTCCTTCCCTCTTCCCCATGCAGAAAAGAAGCAGAATGAATTTGGTATAGATTAAAACTAAGGAAGATCTTTACTTTCTTTCTATTAAACTAAGAAAACCAGGTATTGGCATTCCAGGATATTTAAAAGAATCTACACAAATGTCTCTCAGAGAAAATAAAGGCAGAAAACAATGCTTCCAGAATTCATGTATTAACTCTAGGAAGTGTAGGGAGAGGTGAGCCTCCAACCTTCTTACCTTGTCTGGCTATCAGAGCTCTTTGTAGTCAAATAAGGTACGTAGAAATAACCCTCTCTATCTCTTCTTGATAGATCAGAAACCTTGCTGTAATTCCTAACTCAATTAAACCAATTTACTTCCCTACTTTTGTTAGAAGAATGGGAAGAGGACAAAGATCCCCATAGAACAACATTAGAAACCCTGTTTCCAAGGCCACCTGCATCGCGAAATATGTGGGGGTGATACATCATAATGGAAAGAATGTGACACGAGGACACTCAGCAAGTGCTCTGCAAAGCTGAAATTCTGAAGAGAAAATGAAATAGCAAAGTGAAATCACAAAACTGGTGGCCTTGGTGCATGGCATGAAATGAGTATATTTTAAAAGCAAGAAAAAAATGAAGGAGGAAGTCATTTGCCTTCTACACTGCAGAGCAATGCACGTCCAAAGAGTTAGAATACCGAACAAAGTTCAGGACATGCTACTGAGAATCGTATTTTGTGCATTGGCACTTAATCAGGTTAAAAGCAGAACTTGGTACTAGGTGACTTCAAGGTGAAGGAGATAAAGCAGGAGAACAGCAAAAAAAAAGTACGTTGGAAAAGAAGGTTTGCTATAAAAAATGAAAGGGATTAAAGTTTTATACAATAGTCAGTAGTCTTGTGATTGTATATCATGAACACTTTTTGAAAAAAAGAATTAGAAGGAATTAAATCTTAGAATATCAAATGACAATAAAAATGACAAATGACTATGTCTTAAATGATAGAAAAGCAGCTGTCATTGACCCAGAAATATTTTCAGAATCAGATATATGCTGTAAACTCTTTTGAACAAAGCAAATATTGTGGTAGATGTGCCTGTGTCTTCTGTCTCTAATATTGATAGAGACATCAAACAAAGCTCCCTCTGTTGTGATGTCTTTAAGGAAATCTTGCATGATTATGAAATGTGCTAGGAAGACATGTTGTTTCAAGGGAGCCTGTGGGATGGCACTGCACTCTAATAAATCACGGGCTTCTTTAATGTCAATAGTTAAAAAGCACAGGAAGATTTTGTATCGTCTGAGTGTTTTCTTTTCTTCAGCATACTTTATGACTGTAAAGATATGGTCTGCTGTAGAATCCCTGCCACCACCTATCCCACCCCCCAAGTCCTAGGGTCATGGCATCAGAAATGGTGGCAAAGGTCAACCATTTATTTAGTCAGTCAGTAATCATTTACTCTGCAGCCGGGTGGTACAGTGGATAGAGCACTGGACCTGGAGTCAGGAAGACCTGAGTTCAAATCTGGCCTCAGACACTTATTAGCTATGTGACCCTGTGCAACACACTTAAACCCATTTGCCTCAGTTTCCTCATCTGTAAAAGGAGCAGGAAAAGGAAATGGCAGACCACTCTAGTATCTTTTCCAAGAAAACCCCAAATGAAATCAGGGGGAATTGGACAAGACTGAAATGCTGGATCACAACAAACATTTATTAATCATTTATTGTATGCCAGATATTGTGCTAAGCATTGGGGACACAAAAAAGGCAAAGAAAGATAGGAAGGCTAGCCTTTTTTCCCCAGCCTTATAGGCAGATGATAAATTATTAAATTTTTCATTAAACAGAGCCAGTCCTGAATTGCAACAAGACTAAGGAAGCCATGTATTCTGTAAAGAAAAAAGCAATGGCTAGTTATCCATGGACAGAAACAAATGTCCTTGGTACGTCACTGGCATCTTTGGTAGAGTACACTGGGCAGTGTTTGAATGTGGAGTGACAAAGAATGAAGTTTGGGGGTGGGGAGGGGATTGGAGGTGATGAAAAATAAGATCATCTAGACATTTGGCAGTGCCTACAGAGAATGGGAAAATTCCCCAGGAATACCAATGACTGTGTCCAGAGACCAGGGAATGGCTTAACAAATCATGTTATGTGAATACAAGAGAATAGGACTGAGCCATAAAGAATGGCACATGTGGGGAAATCAGATAAATGTGGGTAGAAATGTTTAGAGCAGGCAGAAGAAGACAGCAGAGCATGAAGAACAGACTATAGAATGCTGTAGTGGTGCAAAGCCAGAGCTTTAGAGAAGAAAAGGACTTCAGAGGTCTGCGAGCCTACGCCCTCCATTGGGAGATAAGGAAAACGAGGACCAGAGAGAATAAACACCTCGCCCAAAGTACCAGGGGTAGAGATAGGGTTGGAACCCAACTAGCCTAATAGGAAGCCAATGTTCAAATCACTGCTTTATGTACAACATCAACTAGAGAGGCAGCAAAGCTGTAGTCATCAAGGCAACAAGCATTTGTTAAGCCCCTGCCAGGCTCTATGCTAATTATTGGTGGTACAAATCAAGGCAAAAAGAAGGTCCCTTCCCTCATAGAAAGGAGTATACCCTTTTCTCAGCTATACATGGCACTTCAACAAAAATTGATCATGAATAGAGCATAAAAACCTGACAACCACATGCAGAATGGCAAAAATATTAAATGCACCTTTTTCAGACAATGCAATAAAATTACATTTAATAAAAGGCCATGGAAGCTAAATTATAGCTTAATTGGAAACTAAATAATTTAATCCTTAAGAATGTATGTCAAAGAGTAAATCATAGAAACAATCAAAAATTTCATTAAATACAACAATGAGACAACATATCGAAATTTGTGGGATGTAGCCAAAGAAGTACTTAGGGTAAAATTTATATCTCTAAATGCACACATCAATAAAAGAGACAAAGAATAGATGGATGATTTGGGCATGCAATTTAAAAAATGAGAAAAGAATAAATTTTAAATCTCCACTTATATATGAAAATGGAATCATGAAATTAAAAAAAATAAAAAGATTAATAAGACTGAAGGTAAACAAACAAGCAAACAAAAAAAAGCACTGAATTAATCAATAAAACTAGTTTTCATTAAAAATAGACAAACCATTTGGTTAATTTGATTTAAATAAAAAGAAAGAAGAAAACCAAATTGCTATTATCAAAAGCAAAAAAAAGGTGAATGCATCAACAGTAAAGATGAAACTAAAGTAATTATTAGGAATATTGAAGCAGCTAGGTTGTAGGACAGCTAGGTGGCACAGTGGGTAGAGTTCCAGCCTTGGAGTCAGGAGGACCTGCGTTCAAATTCGGCCTCAGACACATAACACTTAGTAGCTGTGTGACCGTGGGCAAGTCACTTAACCCCAACTGTCTCACCAAAAAAAAAAAAAAAAAAGGAACAGCTAGGTTATATAGTAGACAGAGTGCTGGGCCTGAAGTCAGGAAGACTCATCCTCCTAAGTTCAAATCTGGCCTCAGACACTTCCTAAGTATCTTTGCCAAGAAAAACCCAATTGGGGTCATAAAGAGAGTCAGATATAACTGAAATGACTGAACAATAAAAATGAGACATTCTTAAACTATATGCCAGTACAACTGATGATTTAATTAAAATGGATGAAATTTCTTAATGACTATTGATGCAAAAATTTTAAATGAAATACTGACAAGGAGATTATAGCATGTATCATGAAGATCATACACTATGATCAGGTGGGATTTATACCAGAAATTCAGGGTTCAATATTAGGAAAACTATTGGCATAATTGACAATAAAAAAGTACATAATTGTATCAATAGATGTAGATAAAGCCCTTGAGAAAATACAACACCCATTCCTATTAAAACATTACAAAGCATAGGAATCAATGAAGCCTTTCTCAAAATCATAACTAGTATCAATCTAAAACCAAGAACAAACATTATCGATATGGGTATAAACTGAAACATTCTCAATAAGATCAGGAGTAAAGGAAGGGTATCCATCATAATCACTAGTACTCAATATTGTACTAGAACTGTTAGCTATGGCAATAAGATGAGAAAATGAAATAGAAGGTGTAAAAATAGGCAATGAGGAAATAAAAGTATCACTCTTTGCGGATGATATGATGGTATACATAGCAAACACCAGAGAATCAACTAAAATCTAGTTGAAACAATTAACAACTTCAACAAAATTGCAGGATATAAAATAAACCCACACAAGTCACCAACATTTCTATATGCTGCCAACAAAACACAAAAGGAAGCGATAGACAAATTCCACATAAAGTAACTGCAAACAATATAAAATACTTAGGACGTTACCTGCCAAGACAAACTTAAGGATTATAAGAACATAATTACAAACCACTTTTCACACAATAGAGTCTAAACAATTGGAGAAATATTAATTGCTCATGGGTAGGCTGAGCCAATGTAATAAAAATGAAAATTCTACCTAGCTTCCTTATTCAGTGCCATACTCATTTAACTACCAAATAATTATTCATAGAGCTGAAAAAATATAGTAACAAAATTCATCTGGAAGAACAAAAGATTAAGAATATCAAGGGAATAAATGAAAAATAATGTTAAGGAAGGTGGGCTTGCAGTTCCAGACTTCAAACTGCAATAGAAAGTGGTAATAATCAAAATAATGTAGTACTGTCCAAGCAACAGTAAGGTAGAGCAGAGGAATAGACTTAGTATACAATATAGGGTAGTAAGTGACCAGAGTAATCTAGTTTTTGATAAACGCAAAGACATAAGCTTTTGGGGTAGGAACTCAACATGTGACAAACATTTCTGGGGAAACCAGAAAGCAGTTTGGCAGAAATTAGCCATAGACCAACATATCACACAATGTATCAAGATAAGGTCAAAATGGATAAGTAATTTAGACAAAGGGTGATTTAAGAAAATTAGGGGAGCATGGAAAAAATGTACTTTTCAGGTATATGGATAAGGGAAGCCTTTATGAACAAACAAGACATAGAAAGGATTATGGGAAGTAAAATAATTTTGATTACATGAAATTAAAAACTTCGGCACAAACAAAGCAATTGTAGCCAAGATTAGAAGGGAAACAGGAAACTAGGGGACAATTTTACAGCATTTCTTTGATAAAGTCCTCATTTATGAAATATTTAGGGAAGTGAGCCAAATTTATAAAAGTAAGTTATCCTACAGTTGATAAATTGTCAAAAGGATATAAATAGGCAATTTTCAGAAACAGAAATCAAAGCTATCAATAATCACATAAAAATGTTCTAAATCACTATTGAGTAGAGAAACACAAATTAAAACAGCTCTGAGATACTACCTCGTACTTGTCAGATTGCTAACAAGACAGAAACGGAAAATGACAAATGTTGGGGGGGGTGGGAAAATTGGGGCACTAATGCACTGTTGGTAGAGTTGTGAACTGACCCAACTATTCTGTAGAACGATTTGGAACGATGTCTAATGGGATAACTTTGCATAGGCTTTGATCCAATAATACCACTACAAGGTCTATATTCAAAAAAAATTTTTTTTAAATAAGGGAAATGGACCTATTTGTACAAGCATATGTGTAGCAGCTCTTTTTGTGGTGGCAAAGAACTAGAAAGTAAAGGGATGCTCATCAGTTGGGAAATGGCTGAACAATTTGTGGTAAATGAGTGTGATAGAATACTCTTGTACTATAAGAATTGATAAGTAAGATGATTTCAGGAAAAAAAAACCCGGAGAGATTTATATTAACTCACTCAAAGGGAAGTGAGCAGAATCAAGAGAACATTGTACACAGTAACAGCAATATTATAAATAATATTAACTGTGAAAGACTTAGTTACTCTGATTAAGACAATGACCCAAGTCATTGCAAAGCACCCAGGATGAAAAATGCTATCTACTTCCAGAGAGAGAATTTACAAATTCTGAATGCAAATTGAATTATACTTTAAAAAAAAACTTTCTTTATTTTTGTTTTATTTTGTATTTTTTTTTGCAACATGACTAAAATGAAAAAATGTTTTGTGTGATTTCACATGTATAATTTATATCAAATCCTGGCTTTCTCAAGGAGGAGTGGGGTGGGAGGGAGCAAGAGATTTTGGAACTTGAATTTTTTTAAAAATGATAGTTAATTTTTACATGTAATTGGTAAATGTTTAATGAAATAAAAATAATTATTAAAATTTTGAAAAGTCCCTTCCCTCACTTGTGAAGTCACACAAAACATGTTTTTCCATATTAGCCATGTTGCAAAAAAAATACAAACAAAATAAAACAAAAATAAAGAAAGTTTAAAAAAAGTATTCTTTAATTTGTATTCAGAATCTATCAATTCTCTCTGCATCACATAGCCTTTGTCAGAAACCAGATTTGAACCCAGATCTTTGTGGTTTTGAGGCCAGCTCTCCAGAGATCCACCACTCCATGCTGCCTCTCTTGACTTAGAAAGCCATTTACAAGCTAGATCAAGAGGTGAAGGAGGGGGCACACACCAAAGAGGAATGATCATTGATTAGAATGTTGGAAGACTACTAATATTACAAATACTGATGACCTTTTGTTAACATCCAGCTATTCACAGTAGGGATGTACTGTTACCTCCCTTTCTTACCTCCTTCTCCAATTGTGACACTGTTTTAGTGTTAGAAGAATTCAGGATTCCATTGGTGCAAGCCTAAAGCATCCATCTATACCTTAGCAAATGACCTTTGGAAATTGTACTGACTGAGGACTTCCTCACCATGTGTCCAGCCTCATACGCTGCCCTCTCTAAGTTTAGTTGGACCGTCTCTCGTAGGAAAAAATACCATCCATCACTGGGTATAGCCTTTAAGGTTTTCCACTTTGGGAGGATTTACCAGAGTCTGCTTTTTTTTTTCTTTTATTTTCTTTTTCCCCTTATTTGGTCCTTTATTTGGTTCCTGAGTTTGATCAAGTTTACTTTTTTTGTGTTTTTTTAAGACCTTTATTTGCACTTGAAAGTTTCTAGAAAACTCTAGTCTCTTGATCAGAATGCTTAGAAATCCTCTGTTTCATTAAATATCCATTTCCCCCATCCCTGTAGTATTATACTCAGTTTTTTCAGGCAGATCATTCTTGGTTGTAAGCCTGTCTCCTTTGCCTTTTGGAATATCATATTCCAAGCTGTCTACTTCTTTACAATGATAGTTGTGAAATCACATACGATCCTGAATATGTCTCCCCACTTTTTAATTCCTTTCTACTGGTTGCTTGCAGTATTTTTCTTCTTTAACCTGGGACCTCTGACTTTTAGATATAAAATTTCTGAAGGTTTTCATTTTGGGATTTCTTTCAGGAGTTAAGTGGATTGTATTTCTACTTTGCCCCCTTGTTATCAGAGATCGGTGAAGTTATTTTTTATGATTTATTGAAATATAGTGTCTAAGTTCTTTTAAAAATAAATTTTTGTCACGGATTTCAGGTAGTACAATGATTCAGACATCTTTTCTTGATCTGTTTTTAGGCCAGTTGTTTTGATTATGTGACAATTTATATTTCCATCTATTTTTTAATTTTTTAAACTTTATTTTAATATTTCTTATTTTCTCATATAGTCATTATCTTATATTGATCCTTCCTAATTTTCAAGGATTTTTCTTGTTTTATATCCTCCAAGAATTCTAATTGACCTATGTTTTCTTTGAGGCTTTGCTGGTAAGTGTTTCAGAGTCATTCACTCCTGGGTTTGTGTCCTGAGAGTCTCTGTCATTATGATATCCTTTTATGAATTCATTCCTTTTTTCTTGCTCATTCTTCTAGCCTACTTACTAACTTTGAGCATTATGTTAGAGCTAGATTTTGTGTACTTCTGAGGCAGGGGAAGTTTGGGTTGTTGACCTTGTAGCCTCTCGGGTCCTGATGCTACTTTCCTGGGGGTATTGAATATGGTATAATTCCAGGATCTCTGGGACAGCACAGGCTGGGGACCTACAAGTTTTAAGTGGGTCTGATACAAGGCAAAGTTTGATCACTGGTCCCCTGGTTTGAGTTCTTAAAGTTTCTGATCCAGGGTTTGTGTCTGCATAACATACCTCTGGGCTTACACCTGGTTGGAGTTCCAGAAGATTTCTGCTGGATTCAGCCACTGTCAGCTTACTGTGAAGCTCTATTGGTTTAGAGTGACAGAACTGCAGGATCCATTTTGCACTGAATTCCTGCTCTGGTTATTTTCCTGCAGGTTCCAGACTGGGTTGGAAGCTGGAATTAAAACTGTGCTTTGGGGGATGAGAGTCATAAAGGTACTGCTTGCTTCTGAACTTGCTCTCAGCTCAGCACACAGCCTAGAGACTGTAGCTGCTCCTCACCTCAGGCGATGCCATACGTAGGCACAGATCACCTTCTCAGTCAGCCCTGGATTTGTGACCTAGAACTGGCTAGTGAGCAACATAGCTGTCAGGTGTTACCTATTCCTGCATCCTGTATAGACACCTCTTTGTTGACTTTGTGGCATCTTCTTCCCTGTTGTATAGCCTCCCCCTGGGATGGAAAGCTTTATGAGGCCATTCCTGACTAGATCCCATCCCTAGTGTCTGGATACTTCTCTATTTTGTTATACTGACCTGAGCTGGAAAAATAACTGATTTTTTTTTTGCATGTCCCAATTGGGACTTTATCTGGTGCATTTTCTAAACCTTTGTGGAAAAGTTCCAGGGGTAGTATAGCTCAGCTGTGCTATTTCTTGGTACCCTACTTCTTGGATCCATCCTAGGAATAGGTTCTATTTTCCTTCCTCACAGGAACTGCAGAGGAAGTTCATGCTCCTCACTTTGAGAGGAGGCCCTTCATCCATAGATACGTAGCCCAAGAAATAATCATACCTCTTAATTTGTCATAGAAAGGCAACTAATAGCTACCTTTGAATGCCCTTGGCAGGTACTTACTGACCATGAACCACTAAAAACTCATCTATTCTTCCTCTGACCAATACTGGAGGGTTCCTTTCCTGGTGGCACACATCAATTCTTATTGTCATTCTTTATAATACAAGATAGCTCTTTCTCCTTAAAAAATCAAGTCCCTCCCTCCAAGGATATAGCTGTTACATAGCTCCATGAATTCCCCTGCTTTCCTTCTCTGTGGTACTTAATTCCATCGTTCAATTCCTGACCTCAGCTAGCTTTTCTCTCTTCCTTTTTATCCCCTTTTTTAGTGCTATTTTCCCTGGGAAGTAGTACTAAGTCTTTGAAGGAACATGCCATTCTCCTGACAGTCTGAAGAGCAGAGAATCAATTTTGCAGGGCTTTGATCTTCACTCTTGTCAGGAGAGCCACCTCATCAAATTCAGAGGCCTGATGGAGGAATGGCCTTTGTAAACTGAAATTGTGAGTTGCCATTGGCCAGGCGTACAACGGTCATTGCTTTTCATCTGGGATATTGCAAGAGCCTGCTGGTGGGTCTACTTGCTTCAAATCTCTCCTTACTCCAGTCCATCCTCCATTCAGACACCAAAGTGATTTTCCTAAAGTATAGATCTGATCTTGTTACCCTGACCCACCTGTAGTAAACTTCACTGGCTCCCTACAACCTCCAATATCAAATACAAAATGCCATTTGGCATTTAAAGGCCTTCATATTCTTCATATCCCCCTCCCACATTTCCAGTCTTCTCCTACTTAACACCCTGAGATAAGTACTTTTCGATCCAGTGACTCTGGCTTCCTTGCTGTTCCAAGTACAAGACACTCTATCTGCACTTTTTATCTGGCTGTCCACCATACCTGGAATGCTCTCTCTCCTTAACCCTTGTCCATTAGCTTTCCTAACTTTCTATAAGTCCCAGTTAAGATCCCAAATTTTACAAGAAGCCTTTCCAAATCCTTCTTAGTTCTAGTGTCTTCAATGTGCTAATAATTATTTCCTAATTATCCCACATACAGATTGCTTTGAGTATATTTGTTTATATGTTGTCTACTCCATCAAATTACAAGCTCCCTATGGGTGGGGACTGTTCCATGTCTTTTTGTATCCCTGGCACTTAGTACAGTGCCTGGAACACAGTAGGTGCTTCATAAATGCTTATTAGTTGATGGCATGATAGCTCTTTATAAAGACAAGCTCATAGTAGAGCTCACAACCCATCCACAGAGTGTGCCTGCCACAAATGGCTTGGCCTGACACCATCCTCCCCATCTATTCAGCCTGAAATAGACACCATTTGAGTCACCTCTTCGAGTGAATCAGGTGAATGAAAAGTAGGGAGAGAGCTGTCTCTGGACGACCACTGCTAAGAATGTACATTAGCCAGGACAGGAGGAAGAATCATGACATGTCTTAGGATAAAGTAGAAATAGATCCCGAAGCCAAATTTCCACTCTGCTTATTTAATGCTTGTGGGACTGTGAGGGAATCACTACTTCTCTGGTCCCCATTTGCATCAGCTATAAAATGAGAGAGCTCAGCCAGATGATCTCTAAAATCACTTCCAACCTTAAACTTTGTGCACTCTCTAGTCCTGTCCCATTTACACAACTGATTTTTACTAGATTATCTAATTGTTAGCTTAGAAGAACTAAAGAGATAAAGTAGAAGAACATTAAATTTCAATAGAGTGAAACTAGGGGCATGACAGCAGGGAGTGCTGGGTAGGCAGGGTACAAGAGTGGGAGCCAATGCCTCAAGAAAAGGCTTTGATGGGGATCCCTTGGCAGCTTGGATGGAACACAAAGACACTGTTCTAGAGAGGGGAGGGCTGAGCAATAGGGTATTGAGGGTGGGTGCCTGTGGAGAATGGTGCCTTTGGGAGGAAGAAAGATAAAGGCACACTTTGCTTACTTGACACGTTTGCCTAAAGCCTGCCTCCCCTCCAAATTCTTAGTGACACCTTCCAGGTCTCACCATCTCTATATCAGATATGGGGAACAAAAAGCAATTCCAATATGTAGAGTATTTCATAAATATCTCAGGAGCCACTAATTAGAAACTAATTATAGGAAACATGAGCGAAGCTTTCTCTGATCCCCTAACCAAATCTGATCCCTGATCCCCTGCCAAACTTTTACGTGCCTCTCTTAATCTGTCTTGTGGTAAAGTTATTGTTCCCTGAACTTGTCACTCACTGTAGGCTAGTTGTTCCAAACCCTTCCTTTCCTCAATACCCATCTTCTTCCCCAACCTCCCACTCCCACATAAAGTCACCAAAGACAAAACCAAAATCGTCCAGGCTTTCAGCAGCTACTGTATATGTAGTGGGGGTGATGGAGCGGGAACAACAGGTATGCACATAAGTGTAGTAGTCAAGTTAAGTCAATAAGCAATCATTAAGCACTTAGTATTGCCAGGCACCATACTGAGCACTGTACAAATAGGAGCAAAAAGAAAGAAAATTTCTTCCCACAGAAAGCTTACATTTTAGTAGGGGAAGAGGAGTGAAATAAAGCCAGGCTGGCTACTTCCTCAAAATGGAGGTTCTGAGAGGAACTCACATATAAAAGAATGGAGGCCACAGAGGGGTATCCCAGGGCGAGAAGGCAGTTTGAGGCATGATGTTGAAATCTGGAGTCAGAAGGGGAGCCAAGAAGTATAAGCAAACTGAGGAAGGAGAAAGCATCAACAATTGGAACAACTGGGAGATCAGAGAAGGCTTCATGGAGGTAGTGATTCCTACTACGCCTTGAAGAAGGACTTTGAAAGGGAGAGATGAGGGAGGGAATGAAATCCTGACATGGGTCATGATGTGCATACAGCAATGTGAATGATTATGGAGCATCAGACCAGAGTTGTCAGACTGGAATGTAGAGTATGAACAAAGGCTGAAATGGTAGGAGGGAGCTAGTTTGTGTAGAGCCTTCAGTGCCAGGCTAAAGGAGTCGGCATTTTGTTCTAGAGAGAATAGGGAGCCCTGGACGTTTTCCAGCAGAAAGTGACAGTGTTCAGATCTGTGCTTTGACGGCTGTGTGGAGGAGGATGGAGAGATGAGAGACCAGAAGCAGGAGCCTGTTGTAATAGTCCAGTTGAGAGGATCTGAGGGCAGAGACAGCATGGCGGTCATGTGAGTGAAGACAGGGTGCCAGCTGCCAGAGACATGGGCAGTTATTGGCTAGAGGGGGACGAACTGTGAAGGAGACAAAAGAGGTAGGGATAGCTCCAAAATTACAAATGCCCTCCTCTAAACTGGATTTCCAGTAGAGAAGACTTCAACAGCTCTTATCTCACTTCACACCCAATCAATGAGCTTTTGCCTCCTGTCTCCCTTCCCCTGACTCCTTTTCTCAAATATCCCATGATCTTTCTGGTCACTTCTCCCAAGGCTCTTCTCTCTTGCCTACTTTCTGGGTTGCCTGTGAGCTGGCTGCTTCCTATGCCCCATGGTTCTGACACAAAGTTTCAAAGAAGAACCTTCTGACTTGATAACTTATTTACAATAGGACTCTTCTCTAAATGTAACCAATTGTCCATTATCTGGGACGGACCACTACTACTACCACCACTACCACCAGCATAGATATAGCATCTACTATGTGCCAGGTTTTGTGCTAAGCATTTTATAAATATTTGATCTTGTGAAGCAGAATCTATTATTATTATTCCAATTTTATAGTTGAGGAAACTGAGGCAGACCAAAGTTAAGTGATTTACCCAAGGCCACTTAAAGAAACTGAGGTGCAGAGACCTGAAATGATTTACCTGGGACCTATGTATCTAGTGAGTGGCAAAGCTGGGGTTCAAATCCAGTCCTCTTGGTTCTTTGAAGAGGCAGGTTGGCAGATGAGCCAAGAAGACTTGTGTTCAAGTCCTCTCTTTGATACATGCTGGTCCTGTGATCCTGGGCACATCATTTTATCTCTCATTCATTCATTAAACATGTATCAAGTGCCTACAATGTGCCAAGCACTAGGTATAGAAAAAAAGATAATTGCTGCCCTCAAGGAGCTCATAATATAATGGGGGAGACAATATCTCACTTTAGGTTTCAACAAGAGCTTATGGTCACCATGACCCTGACATCCTGAAGGGAGGCAGTAGAATACAGAGGAGGCTAAATAAAATTATAGTTATCAGAGGACTTGGGGAAAAATCCTGCCTTTGCTACTCTCTGTGTGACAAATCACCTTAATTTCTGAGACTGTTTCTCCATCTGCAAAATGATGGAACTGGACTATCTAGGATGTCTTCTGGTTCAATATTAATGGTCCTTTGGTCCCATAAAGAGGCATTTCCTACTTGAGCAGAAAATAAAATATTGACTGTTCTCATTATACCTACTTGGAAAGGGTCATGGAGGTTGGCTAGGCGACTCTCTAACACCTCACACAATGATTGAACCTCTTCCACAAAATCCCTGACCAATGGTCATCCAAGGTCAATTTGTTCCACTTTAATACATCTTAGATTTAAGTAATCTACATGTGGGAAGATCCTGTAATTATTCACCTATGAGATAATTAGGATGGGAAGGGAATAAAAAGCATGGGAATGCCACAGTATGAGGTGGTGCTGGGATGTTGGTATGCTCACTTGAAGTAGATATCCCTTTGTAAAAGCTAAAAAAAAATCAAAATCAAAATCAAGGGAAATATTTGAGAGCTATATTTCAGGAGCTGTCCGTAGTAATTGCCTTTACTTTCCTTCCTCTCAGTCCTCAATCCTTTATGTTCTGCCTTCTGACCTCATCCTCTACTGAAGCTTCTCTCTTCAACCTTATCAAAGCTCTCTAAATTGTCAAATCTTTTGCCCTTTTCTAAGTTTTTATGGTTCTTGGCTTCTCTGAGGCAATTGACCCTCTTGACTACCTTCTCTGCCTGGGTAGTCTCTCCTTTCTGGGTTTTCATGACACTGTTTTCTTCTTACCTATCTGAACTACTTCTTTGCTGGACCAACATCCACATTCTGCCCTCTAATCACTGGTGTACCTCATGTCTCCGTCCTCAGTCTCTGTCTCTCAGTAATCCAATCAGCTATTAGATCCTGGAGAGCTGGGACCATTTTGATTTTGTCTTTGTACCCCCAGCATTTAGAACAAGGCCTGGCACAAACTAGGTGCTTAAATAAATGCTTGTCAATCAACACACTTTCACCTGCTTTTAACATTCAGCTTACTGGACAAATTCCAACAGGAAAGCTAAACAGAAGCATATCTTGACTTGGTACCACAGAATGTCTTGGACATTTTTGGTTTCCCACTCTACCTCCCATCCTTATTTTTTTTTCTCACTGTTCCCCACTTCTTACTCTTGAAACAAATCTGATCCAACATCATGTTAATGGAATTCAAAATGAAAAACAGGAAGATAAGTTGTACCAATCCTTCTGGATGCTTTGTGAGGGGTCTCTTCACAAGTCTCCAAAGACCCTGGGAGGTATATCTCTTCCCATGCTGGGAAGAGAGGAAGCTAAATCCAGATCAAACAAGGGGGCTGAGTTTTCTCCCTTACTTCAGCCGAGTGTGACTGGTGCATGTTGCCAACATATCCTTTTATTTTATTGAAGACAGGATCTGACTGACTTTATTTCTCAAAAATCCTGGTCCTTTGCATTTCCTTGTGTCCATTGTTCATGGGATGAGGGTGTAAGTCAGTCTTGGGAGCTGCTCAGGTGAAGGCGACCTTTCCTAAAGCAGGACCTCAGGATCCCAACCCAAGAGTTCTTTGTTAGAGCATCTTCCTGAAATTGTAGCATAGCTATTATTCATTTGTGTTTCATGACTTCACTTCCAAGGCAGAATTGCTCTGACCATCAGATCTGCCCCTGTCAAGAGCAGAGACCTAAACTTGATGCACCCCCTGGTCTTCCCTAAGGAAGACCTTTTATTAGGAATCAAACCCGACTTAATTGCGTTTTAATTTATGCCTGAGCTTCCTGTGCCCTGTTCACCTAAACATGTCTTTCTTATTATTATTGCTATGATAATTAATAACAATAGTGATAATAATTAAAGTAGTCTATATTCATATTCCACTCCTGTCTCCTCTTTTAGCTCTGGATTGTGCCACGATGTCTCAGTAGCCTTCTCACCCTGGAACATCCCTCCACCCCTGTAGCCCTCTTCACTCATTGATGAGTTCCTCCTGAGGAGTGAGAGGGGGGCTGCCTTCATTTTGGGGATGGGCCTATGCCTGTAAACTTTCATCCCCTTCTCGACTCTACTTCCAATTCTCAGGACCTGGCCCGTGATGTCATGTGACTACCTTTGCTCTCCTCCTTCATCCTTCTATCATGTTGCATTCCCCCATTAGAGTGTAAGCTCCTTGAGGGAAGAGGACTTTCTTTCTTTTTATTACTATTTGTCTGCCCTTTACTTAGCACAGTCCCTGGTACATAGGAAGTACTTACTAAATGCTAATTACCTGACCTTTTATCATTGCAAGGTTATTTAACATTTTATTTCATTTGATCCTCAGAATAATCCTTTAAGGTGGTTGTGGCTATAATTATAATGATTATCACCCCCATTTCATAAGGGAAGAAATTTGAGAGGTTATGTCACTTAACCAAGTTCACTTGGCTAGGGAGAAGTGGAGTTGGGCCCAAACCCAGGTCTTCAAACTCTAAGTTGGTGCACCATGGTCATCATTGGTATTTGTATTCATATTTGTAGAATCATCCCAGGGCATCCCAAAGGACTTTGTGCAATTTGAAGCTTCCAAATCCACTGGGACTCTTGGGACTCCCCATCTAGGACTATGGCTTTTGCAAAGGGCTGTTCGCGTCACATTATCTTGTCTCCACATCATCATGTTTGCAATTCCCCCATTTTCCCTTAGAGTCTCCCTTGTCACATGCTGCAGGCTTCAATCTTCCTCCACTTCTTTCATGCAATTATTTCTTCTCTTAGCTCCAACATGTACACTATTCTTAGTATAAAAGCTCATTTTGATTTCAATATGCTTCCTACAACTGTGGATGTTCTTGGAGGTTAAATTTAGCCACGGGGAATCACTCCCCAGCAGTTCTTACACCAGTAGCAATCGCTTTTCTCCTCACCACCTTCCACAGTTGGCAATTCACAATTAAAATCCATTAAAAAAGAAAAACAACTTTTCTCATCAACATGGCCTAACAGGGTATGATCTGTTTCCGGGGGTGGGGGTGGTCAGCAGGACGATAAAACCAAGCAGCCTACCCAAAGTGATCTAAAAATGGAGAAAATCAATGAAGCTCTGACAAGTGACATTTAGAACAAAATATATGTTGAGCTCAGCTGCCCAAACACCATGATTAAGTTCTTCAAGGACCTGCACAGATGCCATGGGAATTTATTACAAGGCAGAATTAGGCCAAGGACATGGAGTTTTTGGATTTCTAGTATAGGGTTGGTCACCTCTAGGCTGTAACAAGCTGTCATGGCAGGACTTGTAGAGAGGGCTTAAGCCACATAAGTAAGGGAAATAAATAGTTAATGGGAAAAAAAAAACTGGCAAACTATATCATTTCAATACTTAGCATTAAACAACAAAAAACTGGCCTCGTTGAAGCATTACCAAGCCTTAGTCCTGATGACTGAGGGAAAACAGCTTCAGTCAGAAAAAGGTGAAGCAAACAGGGAAACTCCTCTCAAAACTCTGAAGGGAAATCTGAGCATTTTCGAGGACTTGCAAGAATTTTGGCACTCAGTCCAACCAAACTGCTCACCAATGGCTTTGCTTTTTCATGAAACAAATATTAATAGTGTCAGTCATATCAGCTTGTTTTACATTGATTTTTAATTCACTGACAGAATGAAAAGAAAGGGATTTTACCAAAATAACTGGGTAAGAACTATTGAAAGAAAGGTAAAAAAAAAAAAAAAGAGAATAAAGTGGATAGATGTGCTTTCAAGGGAGGAGATCACTTCACCTAGGATTCCTTGGACTCTGAGAGGCTCCAAAGAATGCAACAGAAGAGATGATCATATGGGTCAAGGACATAGGAGAAATAGAGCCATTAGGGATGGATAGATGGATGGATCTAGATATATACATAAACATCTATATCTGTATCTATACGTATGTATCTAGATCTAGATCTACATATTTATATCTATCTAGCTAGCTAGCTATCTATCTACACATACATATTTGGAGAAAGGCAAACCTAAAGTTGAGGAGGCAGGGGATGAAGGAGGCATTAACCTGGTACAAGGGAAAGAGCCTAGGACTCAATGTCAGAGGAAGCCTGTCCCAAACCCTCTAATTCTAGTGTCTTCCTACTGTTAATTATTCCTATCTATCATGTATGTAACTTGCTTTGTGTATATTTGTTTGCACGTTGTCACTTCAATTAGATTGCAAGCTCCTTGAGGGCAGGGGCTGTACTCAGCGCAGGGCCTGGCACAGAGTAGGAACTTAATGAATGTTTCTTGGTTGATTATTGGACTCAAATCCTTCAACTTAATTACACAAGCATGAGTACGTTGGTCATATCGCTGGCCTTCATTTTCCTCATCTAACTTAATTTCCTTTTATGAGGGCATTGAATGCCCAGAACACCCCATATATATTTATAATAAAACAAGACAATAAAATCTAGTCTATGCACTTTATGTATGTGGTTGAAAAACAATGGGAAACCACTCATACCGATTTTTTTTCCTCAGTCTCTCTGTTTCTCTGTCTCTCCCTCTCTCTCTCTCTCTCTCTCTCTCTCTCTCTCACACACACACACACACACACACACACACACACACACACGCCAAATTGGACGTCAAAAACAGAATCAGATGACACCAAATCCACAGAAGCCTCTAGCATCTGCCGAGCTGTTTTCTCAACACTGGTACCCAGAGCCAAGGTAAGAACGAGCCTCCCAGCATCCAGTATGGACCATGTGCAGAGACTCCCTTGGCTAAATGTCTCACAATCTGCCCTTAGAAGCTGCTGTAACACCAGAAGGTTAGCACTTGAAGCACGATTTTGCTTCAGAGGCCCCAGGGGGGAGGAATCCCTCCCTAAGTGAGCAAAATCCCTCTAAGAAAAGGGGAAATTGGCCCATTGTGCCAAGTCTCCTCCATAGACCCAGAGGCCAGTTTCTTTCTTTTCAAAATGGTATATTCCAGAAAGATGACTAAAGAGGACAGAGCAGGGAAGCTCCTCCACTCTACCCCCCATGCACACCTTGGCCAACATCATTGCCCAGGAGGAGGGAGGTGAGCAGGGAAGGGGCTCCCTGTCCTGCCTCAGCAGGGATGGAGGCTCCAATTCCTGCAGTTTCTGGGCTTTCTCAGGCCCTCCTGCAGCTAGGAAAAGTCTCTGCCTTCTCATGTTACTAACAGTTAGTTTCTATCAGACTTGGAGGTTCCCATGCAACAACCCTGTGAGAGTCAGAAGGAATAGAGGGTGTATCCATCAAACAGATAAGGGCAGTAAGCAGGGAGAGGTTAAGTGATTTACAGCTACTAGAAATTCTAAGTGCCTGGACAACAACCACTTTATCCCTATTTTACAGATGAGGAAACTGAGTCTAGGAGAGCTGAAGGCATTTGCTCTGTTGCACAGCTTTTAAGACGAGGAATGAGGATCTGAGTGTACGCTCATACAGTCACATTTACAGACAGGGTGGTTGCAGAGACAAGGTCCCTCTAAGATAGCACAGTACCAGCTTCAGATTTTTCTCTCTCTTTATCACATGCAGTGCCTAGCACATAGGAAGTACTCAGCATATATTTGATGAATTCATCAATGAGTCTCAACTATTCAAAATACATTGGTGGCTTGCAAGGGGAGAAACCCAGATTAACGCCTACAATGAGTGGGAGCTTTGGAGAAAGTGTCCATGCCCCAGCAGGGCCTGAGAGACCCAAAGATCATCTGTTGAGGAGTTCACATCATCTCTGAGGGCTGTTCAGAGCATATACTGGGGGGATAGGAGGAGAGGATAAGCATCACAATAGAATCTGAATCCAAATCCCTCATATTTCTATAGCTTTAGGAGGTCTGCTTACATGAGAAGCTTAGGCCCAGGGATGTTCAGCCCCCTGGCCCAAAGTCACACAGGAAATGAATAGCTATGGTGGAATTTAAACCCAAGTCCTTGACATTCAGCTATGCCACTCTTTCCTCTATGCCACAGTACAGAGTAAAGGAATGGAAAAGGGCAGGGTCAGATGAAGAAAGAAGAGGTGGTAGGTCACTTTGCAAGTAGTGACAGAGAGTAAAGAAGATGTGATAGCCAGACCACTGGGATTTAGGAATCCTGGGTTCTAACTGATGGTCTGCTTCTGGCCAGCTCTGTGCCCTCACGCATGGTGTTCAATCTCTCTGGTCCTCATTGTCCAATGTTATTAAAGGAGTGGGATTGAACAAAACTATGTGTAAGGTTCCTTTCTGTTCTGAAATGTTGTAATTTTGTGATTTTAAGGCATTGTTACCTATTTTAGAAGGTACCACTGAATAATGGAAAGACTGATGGACTTGAAGTTGTGGGTTCAAATCCCACCTCAAACACTGATTACCTGTACGACCATAGAACAGTCATTTGATGTCTCTGAGCTTCTGTTTTCTCCTGCGTAACATGGGCGTGATACAAATGCCTGTAATGCCTACCACCCACAGTTCCTGGGTATGGCGAGGGTTTTGTATGTTTTCATGTGTATGCTTTAATGTGCTAAAGGTGACTTATTGCTGTTGGAAACAAAAGCACCTTCTCAGTAGAATCACCAATTCCATTTACATCCTGAGCTTCAACCTCCAGCTCCCTGAGGCTTGTGCTCTCATCCACCCCCTGAAAAGAGAACATGGCTGAAATTAAATAAAAAGAATTACAAGGAAGCAGCATGCGGTGTCAGTTAACGAGCTCATCGCAGATTATTGGCAAATGTTAAACATGGGAATGGGCAACAAGCCAATGGAGGCTGATTCCTTAGTGTTTCTTTAAAATCCATCCTTCCCTCTGCCAGGGCCTGGGGCACCTGCGCATGGCTCACTGCCCAGTGACGCGGGAATCCGACTACAGCCCAGCCTCAGTGGTGTCCACCCCCACACACTTTGTTAAGCCCTCTTGCCAGCCAGGACTATAGGAAACAGCTCAGATATTCACCAAGAACCCCAGATCCTCTCCAGGAATGGCCCCATTTTAATCTACTCCAGAAAGAAGCTTCCTAGTCTCCATTAGTGAGAACTCAAGTCCTTAGCTGCTGCGCGGCATCTATTACGTCCTGAGTGCTGAAGATGCAAAGAAAAGGGGCAACAGTTTCCTGGCCCAGGTAGCTTAGATTCCACTAGGGGTAGCTGGTGATGCAGAGGGTAAGAGCTCTGGACATGGGGTCAGGACAACCTGAGTTCAAATCCTGCCTTAGACTTTTACTAACTGTGGCTTTGGGCAAGCTCCTTAACCTTTCTGTCTCAGTTTGCTCATCTGTAAAATGTAGACAGACACCAAGGCCGTCACAGGGCTGTGCTGCACTTCACAAACCATAAAAGGATGAAAAAAAAGATAGTGATTGTGGCTGTTGGTCGGGGAGGGGCTAGGGGGTTACAGAACTTAAACAGAGAATAGATCCAGGTTAATTTAGAGCTGAAGAAAACATTAAATGGGGCCATGAGTGTGAGCTTCCTGGAGGATGTGCCCTATGGACGGACCCTGGAAAGAAATGAAGGCCTATCTTGGACACAAGGGAGGGCTTTGTAGACTACAGATGGTGGTCCAGGATCCCTGGAGAGAGCGCTAGACCAGAAATTAGGGAGACCTGATTTCAAATCCAGCCACAGAGACTCATTAGCCTAGGCAAGTCACTTCACCGATGTCTGCCTCAGTTTTTTCACATGTAAAATGGCTATAATAATTGTACTTGCCTCCCAAGGTAGTTGAAATGAAAAATCAAAACTCCACACATACTTTAGTGTTAAAATGATTATCATTGTGGAACATGTTTCTTCAATAAGCAAATTATTTCCTTTTTATACTGATTCCTTACCGTGAAGCATCATCTACCCATTTTTATCATTCTCTGCTCTTATTTTTAAATCCCTCCTTCACACTCAGGTGTACATGTCTGATATCAATGTGTCTGGGGGAGCTCAGTATTTTAAGAAGTCTCAAAGGCTGTTGCAGGGACCAAGTTCTAAAAGGTCAATGTCCCCGAATGACAGACTTCGGCCATCTAATTAGAGAATATGTTTAGTAATCTGGTCTAGTATTCACAGAAGACAGCTTTGCACAGACCTTGAGGAGGACATTATTAACTTAATCAAATCTTTGCAGTATCAATGGCTAATTAAAAGACAGTTTAGTTAACTTTACTTTTGAAGTCATCTGAATTAAAATTCCAATAATCAGATGGGTTTCTGTCTGACAAAATTATTAAAAATCATTAATGCTCCAGAGGACCAGCCTGTGGGACAGGTGAGAACCTCAAAGGTACAGGAATATTTCAGGCACTTTTCCTCACAAAGGAAGGAAGGCAGGAGACAGAGATGGCCAATTAAGGAAGCAGAATTGGCAGCCCAGTCACTAATGCCCCCTACACTTTCCTTGGTGCCCCCAGGCTTCATCACATCAACTACCACTTCTGCTCCAATCTTTCCTTCTTCAAGGCAAAGGGCCTTCAAACCTTTTCCTCAATGCCTCTAATTAGGGGAGGGATGGATTAAACATACAGTGAAGAGACTGAATACAACATGAGCATGACAAACGGATCGTCAGAAAAGAGCTTGTTATGGAGGGTGCTTGCTGAGGGCCACAGGGACGGCCCGACTTTACAGGAGGCCAAGTAGCTGTTACCCTTTTCTGAAGATCAGTCGCCACAATTGACCCTCTGGGCCAGAGGAAGTAGGAGCATATAATGTCTTTGCTTCTGAATCCCGGTCAAAGCATCCTTTTCTTTTCTTTTCTTTTCTTTTTTTTTTTCATGTGTATTTGTTTCTTCCTATAGTTTTATGTTTGCCCCCTTTTCTTCACAGATGCTGTTTTGAAAATATAAAGCAATTTAGAACTGACAGCTGAGAAGTACAAGCCCTAATTAAAGGGAGAAGAGGATTTGTCCTGCTGGGGAGGCATCTGAGGCTCCTAAGTTGAGAGAGAGCAAGAGAGAGAGCGAGACAGAGTGAGAGAGCGAGAGAGCGAGAGTGAGAGCGAGAGAGAGAGAAGGGAAAAGGAGAGACAGAGAGGTATAGGGAGGGAATTAGAACAAAAAGAGAAACATAGAAAGATGAGGTGAGAGGAGCAAGGATGGATTCATGAAGACATATAGAGACTGAGAGAGAACCAAAGAACTGGAGAGAGGAAAGAGGAAGTGGAGGGAGAGGGAACAGGGAGGGAGATGATGAGAGAGGAGAGAAAGAAAGAGAGAGGAAGAGGGAAAGGGTGAGGGGAGGAGGGAGTGAGGAAGGTGGAGGAGAAGAGAGTGAGAGGGAAAAGGGGAGATGGAGAGGAGAGACAGGCAGAGATGGATATAGACAGAAAGAGAAATAGGGAAGTGGAAAGACAGAAAAAACCAAGAAATACAAATAGTGGGAGTTCAGACAGATTCTTTTCCTTTGGAGAGAGAAATGATGACCAAAGCATCCTGAGCAGACTGCTCTGGGGACTGTGGCGCAATTATTCAGGCAAAAGGATAAACTTGAGCACTCTGGGGATTTGTCAAGTTCTTTATACATTTATTATTACTCTAGAAACAGAAATTTGTTCCACGCTATGCACAAGTACTGGTTCTCCTTATTGGTGAAACCCTCCTCATTAGTAGAATCGATTAGGCCCATTCTCCCCAGAGCTATACCAAGGTATGCACCAAGACACTTATGCTGGCTAGGCCCTGGTCTCTGAGAATGCACAAGAAAACATGGCACAACAGCCAGGCAGCCTTCCCAAAAAGCGAGAACTACTACTCAAAGGGGGCATGAGATGCACCAATGTATGGTGGCCCCCTTCCTCTAGACACACACCATTGGAGGTCTTTTAGCAGAAGCTGAATGATCACTTGGCAGACATTATGCACAGATTCAAGTAGGGGATGCTCTGCACGGATCAAAGAGCCCTTCCAGCTCAGAGATCCAACAGTCATTATTTGTCCACATATAGCACCAGTTGGGTTTCCTTTGATTGCCAAGTAAATAGATTTGCCTCAAGTCTGTCAAATTCAGTGTCCCAGACTCGTCTCTGTCTTTCTGGACCTCTCTTCAAGGTCTGTGAAGCCTTTCTTGTCCCCTGCCCCACACCCATGTTCTCCTGTCTCAGATATGAAATGATCTTTTCAGTTAGATGAAATAGAAAAGTGTTTGTGCTAACAATCAATGCAACTAGGATAAAAAGGAAAGCTGTTGATTTGGAAAAACAAAGCAATGTTTAATTAAGTGTCTCTGATACAGGTCCAAGAAGCAGGATATGTAGAAAACTTACATAAATATAAGAGCAAAAACCATCTCCCAAAGGATAAATGGTTAAAGGATATGAAGAAATGGTTCTTAAAAGAATTCCAAGCTATTAAAATTCATAAAAGGTATCGCTCTAAATGGCTAACAATAAGGAAAAAGTGAATAAAAACAATTTTGAGGTTTCACCTGAGACCCAGAAAATTGGCAAAGGTAGCAAAAGGGAGCAGTTATCATTAAGAGGATCGCACAAGGCACAGGCATGCTATTGAAAGAGTCTAAACTGCTCCCAACACTCTGTCTAGTAATTGGAATGATGCTAAGAATTTGACTAAAATGTCCTTTGGTTTTCTGCTATGCATGTATTCCAAGGAGGTTAATGACAAAGAGAAAAGTCCCATATACACCAGAATGTTTATATCCACATTATTTGCAGTAGCAAAGCAAGTAGATGGCCATCAACTTGGGAATTGCTAAAGAAGTCATGGTGCATGGATGTAACAAGATGTTACGGTACTGTGATAAATGATTAATATGAAGACTTCAGAGAAATGTGGGGAGATTTATATGAATAGATACATTATGAAGTAAGCACATAGTGAAGCAGGAAAACAACATATACAATGCTTCAGATGGAAAGGACAACAACAATAAAGACAGAACCTGAAATGCTATGTGATCCTTTTATCTACTTTTTTACTCTCTATTTTTTAGCCTGTTACAATGTAAGATCCCTGAGGTTAGGAACTGTCTCTCATTCTCATATTTTTATCCATATTACGTAACACAGTGTCTGAAACTTAATAAATACTTGTTTTTATTTATTCCTTCAAAGAAAAGATGAGAAAATACACCATCTCCCTTCTTGTAGTGGAGGACTTGGGGGGGGAGGGTTACAGAACCCACACACTGTAAATACTGTCATATTCAGTTGACATTTTGATTGGTTTGTTCTTTGTTATAAGGGCTGGCTAGCTGTATAGGGGAGGGGGAAGTTATGTTCAGAAATGAAGGTGATATAAAAACAAAAGCTGTGAATAGAAAATGTAAAATAAACAATAAATCCTGTTGCTTGCATAACAATGCATTGCAGGACAAAGCCACCCCTTTTCTGGACCTCATCTTCCTCCTCTGTAAGATGGTCACACCTAATCTTCCTATCTTGCAGAATTTTTGTGAGGCTAACAAGGAAATGGGCAGAAGCTTTTTTTTTTTTGCAAACCTGGATGCATTATGTAAACATCGGCTATTATTGTTTCTGGGGGGAGTCCCATGTATCATTAGTATTGTCCCTTTTGCATGTGAGCAGTTTGGTTGATGAAAAAGGAAAAAAAGAAAGAAAGAAAAAAGGACTTTTTCTTGGGTAAATCACTCAAACTCAGAGCTTCTATTCCCTCCTCTATAAAATGATCTGCTCCCAACCAGAATAGTGAAGAAAACATTTTGTCAGGCTGAAAGTATTACATAAATAGATTGTAATGATTAATAGCATTTTAATTGTTTATAATAAGATGAGCATCTAGACTTTAATAGACTTAAAACTACGAGGAATTAACACTCTACTACTCTCCTTTTCTTGTCCTCCATTTCCTCATCTGTGAGCTGGCATTTAGGGACTCCAGAACCATGAGCTAGGTCCATGCTGGCTCTAAGGTCTACAACGTTTTGCTTGTTATACGATAACAGAGTATATAGTCTGGGTCCAGTAAAAACCATCTGAGGTCAGCTGGGCCAACTCTCATTTGAAAGATGGGGAAACTGAGGTGCAGGGAGAATTAATTTCCTCAAATTTGCATGCCTAGTAACTTTACCAGTATCAAAGTACTGAAACAAAATCAGCCTATCTCTGTTACACTAGGTCTCTCTGCACATTATTGACCAAGATTTATCTGACTGCCAACTAAAGGATCCCCCCGCTCCACATATACCCACACATACAAACACACATACATAGAGCCCTTGCATAATTGAATGGTAGTTCAATACAGCCATTATATATAGCCATTCACAAAGGGACTCATTTGTTCATGCCAGTAGAAGAAAGAAATAGAGCAGCCTGTGTATGGGACAGCCAAAGGAGGTGATTAATAATACAAGGATTATCTCTGATCCAGAGGTGGGGCTTGTGATGGGCTGGGATATGAGGATATCTGCAAAGCCAGACTGTTTGGTGAGAAGAGGAGCCAAAGGAGATCTCACATATCCCAGCCTTGGGAGATAAGTTTGGTCAAATATGGAGCTGTGGTATTTATGGCTATGGAAATATCCCAAGGTTTACCAAGAGTCCACAGTCTTTCAAGTGACATGATGGATAAAAAAGAGCCGTGTCCTTCCTCCCATTCCCCATATTCCAGGGTAAAATCAGTGACATCCTCTCATTCCACAGGGAAGGGAAGAAAGGAATGGTCCCACGTGTACACGTGGGTTACCTACAGTATATGTCTGTTCCAGATCCCCAAACCTCAAGGCATAGCCCACAGATTTAAAACCAGAGAAGATTAGAGAAAGGATACCTGCTGGGTTTGTGTGAGAGTGAAGGTATGCATGTCTATGTGTGTGTGTGTGTGTTTGAGTGTGAAGATATATATGTGTGTGAGGGTACATGTGTGTGTGAGGGAGCAGATGTGTATGTGAGGGTGTGTATGTGTGAGTGAGAAGGTATGCGTGTGAGCCAGGATGCATATGTCTGCGTGAGGGTTTATATGTATGTGCATATGTGAGTGTGAAGGTATACTTGTGTGTGTGTGTGTGTGTGTGTGAGGGCGTGAATGTGTGTGTGAAGGATGCATTTGTGTGTGAG
>NW_020954577.1:16464055-16529007 GCF_900497805.2 Vombatus ursinus | reverse complement strand
GTGTGTGTGTGTGTGTGTGTGCATGTGTGAGTAAGAAGGTATTCATGTGTGCCAGGGTGCATGTGTCTGTGTGAGGGTTTATGTGTATGTGAGGGTGCACATGTGGGTGTGAAGGTATACGTGTGTATATATGTGTGTGTGTGTGTGTGTGTGTGTGTGTGTGTGAGGGTGAGAATGTATGTGTGAAGGGATGCATTTGCGTGTGAGGATGCATGTGTGATTTTGAAGGGTTGCATATGTGTGTGAGGGTGCACGTGTATGTGTACACATACACAGTTTGTACTTGCCAGAATCAAGGTTTGAATTGGCTGGAGGACTCGGTATTCTCTGAGTTGGAGGGGGCTGTGCCTCCACTGGCCCTGAGCTTTGTACTAGAGAAGGGATGAAGAACGCCATCAAGGCTCCAGTTGACTCCATGGTCACCCCTTTTCAAGTTCTCTAGGAACATGAGCAGACTGCCAGTCAGGACTTTTCAGCCCATCCAAAGACCTTGGGGAAGCTGAATCTGTGCTTGGATAGAGAGAGAGCTGAGGACTCTGTACCTGAATCTTCTACCCTCCTCCTGGAATCCCAAGAGGCAACATCAAACTTTACCGGGAAGGTCACAGTGCAGTGCTCATCCCTCAATATCTTTATTAAAGAAATTGTGCTACTGGAGAGTGAGGGTTAGGTCCGATGATAGCCCAGGCTCCTCCAGCTCTGTGAGCATGAGGGGAGATATGGCAATGTTGGGTAGGATTAAAGGTAGCCATTGCTCAGGGAAGCAGGTCTGGATGTCAGAATCAGAGTGGGGAGATCCTGCAGAGCTTAGGGAAGCAAAAAGAAATCAAAGCTTTGCATCGGGAAGGACATGCAGAGTGCAGGAGAGTGAGAGCAACCTCATCACTGGCACTGGCATTCGTATACGTCACGCTGACTCATGGTCTTTCTTTCTGAGGCAGATTTATCCAAAACAAAAACAAGATGATTTTGAGAATCTCTGGGGTAGGAAGTCATAAATACAGTAGAATTGTGGGCTAGCTGAAGTAGGACTGAATTTCAGGTCAAATGACCTGGCTATGAGTTCTCTGATTCTTACTGCCGGAGTGGCCTTGGGAAAGTCATTGCATCTGTCTTGGCCTCATTTTCCCAGCAATGGCTATCATTTATATGACTCTTACTATATGCCAAGCCCTTTACAATCATCATCTCATTTGATCCTTACAACAGTCCTAGGAGGTAGGTGCCCACCATTTTACAGAGGAGGAAACTGAGGCAGACATGTGTTAAGTGACTTGCCCAGGGACACGCATCTATTAAATATCTAGAGCTAGAGCTGAACTCTGGTCTTCCTGACTCCACGCTCAGAGTTCTAGATAATTTCTTTAACTGAAAAATGAGGCAGTTGGATGAGGTGAGCCATAAGTTCTATGATTCTATGATCTCTGCAGTAAGGCAGCAAGGTGAGAAGCTCAGACATCAGAATGTGAGTCAAGAACTTTGCAGGCTTTAAAAGTGGGTGCAGAAGCAGCGAAGAAGGTGATGGAGAAGAATGGGCATATCTCAGTGAACCACAGTCTATCAGACCCGAAAGTGAAATGACCAATTTCCAACCATTTTTAGATAATGCTGTGCCTTGCTAGAAGAGATACGTCTTATAGCGTTATAATAATGAAAAAAATACCTCCAATCCAAACCTAGACCAGTTCTAGATTGTTAAAGACCATCTGGCTTCTGAGGAATATTACAGGATGGATTTCTCCTTGAAGCAAAGAAGATTAGATGAGTTTTGGTCAACAAGACATTAGAATATCAGCCAGGGAATGGGAAGTCCCAAGAGCCCTGGTTCAATTTTTTTTTCCGTAAGATTTGATGAAATTTAAAAATCTAATGACTCAGGACAGTGGGTAAAACCAGCTTCTGCCCGAGAATAAAAAGTGTGTGCATATGTGTATATATAGGCATGGGTGCATGTGTGTGTACTATGTACATGTGTATCTGTGTACTTTGTATATGCAGGTGCATATTTCTCTATACATGAGTGTACAACTCTGCTTTTGCATCTATCACATGTATACACATAGCCGCACAGAAAACAAGAGAGACAGAGAGCATGGGTGCAAAGGCGAGGGAATGAATGAGGAAGAAGACGGGAACCAGAATGAGAGGCTGGACCAAGGGAAGGAAAAACCGAGCACTTCCTCTACCCATCTGGAGCCAACGGCAGGGCCAGGGTCAGAAAGCAAGAAACTGGATGAAGACCCCACTCAGATGCATCTCGGCTTGCAGAGGTAGAAGTGATGGTGAGCATACTGGAGAACGAGTCAGGGTTCAAAAAATAATCTGGGCTAGAATTAGAGGCTGACTCTAATGATATGAAGTTTAGTAGTGGTGGTGATGATGACAAAAGCAGCTAGCATTTCTATAGCTTCGCCACTATCTGCCTCAGTTTCCTCAACTGTCAAATGGGAATAATAACAGCAACTCCCTCCAAGGGTGATTGGAAGGATCAAATGAGGTCATACTTATAAAGCACTTAGCCTAGATCATGGCATACAGCAGGCACTTATTAAAGGTTCATTTCCTTCCCTCCCTATAGTGTTTTAAGGTTTGCAAAGCATTTTTCAAATGCTCTTTCATGTGTCGCTCCCAATGCCCCTATGAAGTAGGGGCTATTTCCATACATTTTATAGATGGAGAAACTGAGGCTTGCCCAGGGGCACACAGCTAGTAAGTATCTGGGGCACAATTTAAACTTGGGCGTTCCTCCCTTCCTGATAACAGCAATGTCTTTCCCTTGGGGTTCACAATGGCCACTTCCCAAGTACTGGAGACCAGGTATTTTAAAGGACTGCAAACTCAATAAGATTCGATTCAAGTGTCCCATGGCAACAAAACTAACAAGTGGCATTGTAGGCTGCATTTAAGAGATGAATCGTGATCAGAATGATGAGAAGGAAAGACCTTCGGCATTTGTCCTGGTCAGACCGCTTGAAGAGTGCTGCACTTACTTCTGGGGGCTGAATTTTTAGGAAAGGCTGGATAATTGGGAGAGGGCCTTGACAAGGGCCACTGGGGCAGTGAAAGACCTTGCTTGGGACCATGCCACGAGAGGGTCCACTGAAGACCTTGGGAATGGTTCTCTTGGAGAAGACTTGGAAGCACACAAAGAGCTGTCATTGGAAAGGGCCCTACGGCTTGATTTTGTTTGCGCTTTCTGAATGGACTTCATTAGAAGGAGTAAGAGTAGGGGGGTGAGGGGACCTGTGAGAGGCCATCTGATGTGAGTAAAGCATCCTGACTGCCAACACTGCCCTCAAGATGAATGGGCTGCCTCTTATGGCACTGGAGGTCTCTCGTCAAGCAAAGATTGTTCCAACACTTCTTGGGAGGAGGGGAACGTTAGCGGGACAAGATGGCCTATGGGACCTCTTCCAACTGAGAAGTTTTGCTTCTAAAGTCCTTAAGGACCACGAGGGGAAAATTGATGGGATTGAGCGGCTTAGGACAGCAAGGGGTTAATTGTGGGAATTGAGTGAAGCGCCTGATTCCGTCTTGTGACTCAATTCTGGAGCCAGCTCAGTTTCCTTTCTATTCAATTATGGATCAAGTCCAAATTCTGTCCTGTGAGAAAACTTTATTTAATTGTGGGAATTGGGAGAAAACCTTATTGTGTTTTTTGAACTTAGCCCTGTGCGGTTGGGAAACTGGACCTCTCCTACTTGCTGCTTAGAGACCTTTAACCAAGGACCTCGGTTATGCAGACCAGAAGCCCAGTCACATCCAGAGGCTAAGGGAAGTTTTCTCACTATTCTACATCTCAAGCAGCCATATGTCTCATCTGAAAACTGGCCCTGTCCTGATCAGTCAGTTATTGTCTCCATATCCCTTTGATCGTTTACAGACATTGGCGGGAGAAGGGGCGTAGGTAGTGGGACACTTCTTTTTCTGAATGCAGGGAATTGTACCTGCTTACTTTCCCCCTCCCAATTTGGAAAGTCCCTAATTTTCATCCAATTAGAAATCAGATTACCTAATGTTGTATTGCTTTTTTTGTTTCTGTTTTTGTTTTGTTTTGCTTTTGCTAGGCAATGGGGTTAAGTGACTTGCTCAGGGTCACACAGCCAGTAAGTGTCAAGTGTCTGAGGCCAGATTTGAACTTAGGTCCTCCTGACTCCAGAACTGGTGCTCTATCTACCTCTCCATCCAGCCGCCCCTGTTGTATTATTGTCTTTTAATTAATTGGCCTCATTTAATTATCTGTGAGGTATAAATGTATCTCCCTCTGTATTTCTGGTTCAGGACTAAACCAAGGAGGTCTGGTCCCACTTTGTTAGGCAATTGGTATTTATTCCTTAAGAAATCCACGTGCAAAAAAATTTTAAAAAATTTTAAAAGAGAAAATAAAGAAAGAAATCCATGTGCTTGGAAGACCAAATCTTTGTTTCTTCAGTCATCTCAACTTCCACCTGCCACCAATGTCAACAAAGGACTTTGAGGACTGAAGACCTGGCTCTGTACTGACTACCTGAAATACCTTTGATGAGTCCCTGAAATTTGGAGCCTCAGTTTCCTTATTTGTAAAATGGGGGTATTTCCAATTGTGTTAGGGTTGACATGAGGATCCATAAAGGAAATGCATGAAAAGTTCTGTGTATTTTATAAATGTCAACTGGTATTATTATTGTCATTCGAGATCAGTCAAGTAGGTTCTAAGTCCATGTACCAGGTCAAAGTCAGAGCTAAATGAGATGGAGTTCTTTGGAGCCCAAGATCCCCAACTAAGGACTTATGGGAAAGGCCAGGTCCAGCTGAACAAGGAGAAGAGAGAGGCAGGAAGCCTGCAGGGCTGGGGCCTTTGAACTAGAGCTCTCCCTTCAAGGAAGGGGCTGTCCAGGCATCTTGTTCTTTGAGTGGAGTAGCCTCCATGGGAAGGAAGGCCCAGGGTTTGGCCAGGACCCACAGGCAGAGGAAGAACCTTTATCGACCCTCATGACACAATGTGATACAAGTCTACAGTGACTGAGATGATCAATATTTAAGCCAGTTGAAGACAGCAAGCCCTCTGATTGCTCATCCTTTGTTTTTTTTTTTTTGTTTTTTTTTTTTATCTCTGAGGCATTGCGCAGCTGGATAAGCCATGCTATGAGTTCATAAGTGCATCTTGAAGGCAACAGATACCAGTTTACCCCCTACCTCCACCTCTTCCCCAACAGTGCCCTGTCATGCCAGCTGCTATAAATAGTGTAAAACTGATGAGAGTTCTCGAAGCTCTCCCACCATCCCGTCTATGGCATTCTTCCTAGATAATGCCCATGCAGTAGACTTATAAATAAGCTAAGCAAATGAGAAGCAATCCTGAGTGGCAATAAATGGATGTATAATGAATCACTTGGAATCATCATAAAGACTTCCCACAACAAACATTATGATAAATGGAGAAACAAGCCATGACTGGGCTGGGGGAGGATGGAGCATCCTTAACCTCTTCCTGTCACAGTGAAGGCTGAGAAATAGGTAAGAAGGCTTCTGGCTAGTGGCCCAGAGGGAACTAAAGTCTATGCCCTACAGAAGAAAGTCAGCCAGTCTCACTGGCATCAGCTTGGCCAGAGCCAAGGAGTCACATGAAGAAAGGGCAGGAACAGGAATGATACCCTGAAGAGAGTGGCTCATGGAGCCACTCAGCTTGGACACTCACCCACAAGTGAAAGGGGCAGCAGACTCTGAGGGCCAGGCTCTCAGCCTTGAATGTCCTCTCTTAGCTCTTGTTTAAAGCCACAGGAAAGTTGGGTCACTTAGGAAACTACTGCCTACCTTGAGGTGAGAAAGAAAAGGGGGGAAGGAAGGAAGGAAAGAAGGAAGGAAAGAAAGAAGGAATGAAACAAGGAAGGAGACAAGGAGGAAGAAAAGAAGAAAGGAAGAGAATGAAGGAAAGGAAGGATGGAGCAGGGAATGAAGGAGAGAGGGAACTCATATTTGTAAGGTACATTGAAGCATACATATAAAACCCTGTTCCTCATAATGACTCTACATTGTGCATTGTACTAGTATTACCAATTCATCTCTGAGTCCAGAAGTTAAGTGTGTTTCCCACAATCATTCAGCTAATAACTATGCAAATTGTGATTTGAGCCTCAGTCTTCTGGGTTCAGAGCCAGGCTCCATCCACTACACCACCAGGGTTCTCAGGGAAAGCCCCCAACATAATGGATTGATATGTGTGCCAATCTTTGGTAAGTGGATGATTTTTCTATTTATATTTTCCAAGTGTTTGTTCAACAGAAGTCAATCTCCACGTGTGTAAAATGGTCCCTTCCAGCCCAACATTGTAGGTGTTATACTTTCACTTCCTTTACTTGTATTAAAGCCCACCTTCAACTTCACTGCATGTGGTTAAAAATCTTGAAGTCGAGAGAGTGAGCTCACCATTGACAGCATTTCCCTGACTGTCCATGGTGGGCCATGCCTTACTGAGAGTGGGACTTTAAAAGCTCAGAGAAGAAAGACATACATGTGTCTGATAAACCCAAGGACTAATCACTGGAACTGCTTTGTTCAGGAAAATGTTGAAAGACTCAGCTGGAATCCCAATTCAAGGGAAGTTCATCTATAATGGCCATGTCAGGTAAGCAGAGAGGCCAATCAGGGGTGACTTCCTTCTCTAACTACATAGGAGATTGCTCAGGGGAATCATTCTAATACTTCCTCTGCTATTATGCTATTAAATAAATGGAAGCAAGCTTAATGACAAATGAGGAGTCACTCTGCTTCAATCTCAGTTAATTCGTTAGCTCGGCTCTTCCTAAGATTAATTTTAATAATGCTACTTAATGGCACAGTTTTCCTGTGTTCTATAGAATTTATTTTACCATGATTTATGCTAATCTTCATTTCCAAAGCCACATAATTTCCTATGTTATAGACATTAATGTTATAGCTCATTCTACACATTTTAAAAAAATCTTTATTCTATAGATGGAATAAAAATGCTTCCCAATTGGCTAGAAGAGAAAGAATTGACTTGCAAGGCATTTAATTCTCTCAGGAAAATATCTTTCCATATAGAGCCCCAAGTTAAGTTATTGGGAACATTCTAATCCAGATAACTTATGTTTGAACTAATGATGTAATTTTCTCATTAATGATTTTTAATCAACTGCTGCTTAATTTATTCCCTAGATTACTAGAGAACAATTTCTTTTAAAGAATCTAGGGCCCTTTAGTCAGCATTTGAATGCCATTATCATCAATCCAAATCCAATCTATGGAAAGTTCAGCTCTTTAAATTAGTCCCCAAACCAATTCCTCCTCTTATCGTCCAAATTCCTGTCATGGGAAAGCTTCTATCATAACAAAGGCTATTGTCAGATCTTCATCAGCTGCTCCTTTTACCTGGAGTGCCCCGTCCTCCCTCCAAGCTCCCCTTCTTGTTGGTTTAACTACTCATTTTTTTTTAATCCAACTGCCTTCCCTCATGCTTCTCTCACTCCATTCCTATACCTCACCCAGGTAAGTACCAATCCCATTCCTCAGATTTCACTCAGGACCTTTTTTTTCCAGCTTGCCAGTATGTTTTCCATGCACTGTTGGCATGGCACATTAATCAAACAATAAGCATTCATTAATTGTGTGTGTGTGTGTGTGTGTGTGTGTGTGTTGTGCTTTGTCACTGTAGGCTAAAGGTTGCTAACTTTTGTGTGTATCCTGTACCCCTTTGGAAATCTGGGAAAGCCTACAGCTATTTTCTCAGAATCCTGTTTTTTAAATTCATGAAGTAAAATACAGAAAATTATAAATGATATCAATTGTGCTGAAATATAGAAAAATACATTTTTCTTGACTATACATATTTGCAATGGATTTTGTTTTTCTTCCTTTCTTAATGAGTAGGAGAGAGATGGCTGGGTGGGGGGGAAGAGAATTCAGAACTGAAAATAAATAAAATTGAATGTAAAAAAGAGAAAAGAACCTGTACACTCAGGGAAATTTTGAGCTGAATGATCAAGGAACCTCTATCATTCTAACTTTATTTCTCTTCCCAATGCTCACTACAGTGTTATGAATGCAATAAGTACTTAATCAATGTTTACTGAATGAATGGATGGATGGGTAGCTGGATGACTAGAAGGATGAATGAATGAATGGATGAATGGATGAATGACTTTAGGAGTATGTGTAAGAGTGGGAAGAGGGATAATAGCTGTCTTCAAATATCTGAGTAGCTGGCGCATGGATGAGGGATAACACACTGTGTTTACCTCCAAAGGGCAAAAATTACAAGGATAGAATTGTCTGCTCCTTTCCCATAAGACCTTTGGAATTCTTAGGTGTCACTGTAGGCCCAAGTATTAAACTTACTGAATGCAAGACCCAAGCCAGTCTGGATTACAATTGGCTTAGTTCTAGCAAACTCAATTCAATTGTTGTATTTAGTTGTTTCATGGAAACTGGGAGAGCCATTCTTTCATTTTGTCCCGACCCAGGCTTGGCAGGGAAAGTGCCACATTTCAAGAATGGATGACTGGTTATATAGGACCAAGGAAGACTGGAGAGAGAGAAGGAAGAAGGAGAAAAAGAGACAATAATGAAAAGAAATGCGGCTAATGCTATGAGATAAAGGAAAGTTAGAATCCAAAGGGAGAGAGGCTGATGACAAAGTATATCCTAGGAACTCTATGTGATCTAGTGATTGGGATGGGGGTGTAGTTGCAAACTTGTGGGCAGGGAAATTTAGGGGAAGGACACAGAGATGCTGGAGTGAGTGAGTAAGTGAACGATAATATAGGAGTATGCCTGTGCTTATCCTAGGGAAGGCATAGAGGTGAGGTCCTGCGTGGTCTCTGAGAATTGACTTCTATTTTGAGGAAATGTGTACCCCCCCCCAGAACACAAACCTAATTAAGCTCAGTCACATGGTTCAGGAAAACTGCTTTGATCTATCTTTGACATTGTCAGGCCAAAAATATGTTATTCCATGATCCTAACTCTCTAAAAGAAATAATATAGTGATGATCGTGGATTTCAGGTTAACATTAGAGCTTCCAAAATATGGACTTGACTGCTTTGTCAGGGAAAATTTTCCTTCCTTGACGATGTTAAGGTGGGAACACAGAATCCTTTGCCAAGTCTGCTATGGAGAGAGTCATTCTTGTGGAGACAGCACTAGGCCGGGACTCAAGAAGACCTGAGTTCAAGTTTGGCCTCAGACACTTATTAGCTGTGTGACCCTAGGCACGTCACTTCACCTTGTTTGCCTCAGCTTCCTCATCTGTAAAGTGAGCTGGAGAAGGAAATGGCAAACCACTCCAGCATCTTTGCCAAGACAACCTGAAATGCAGTCGTAAAGAGCTGGACAAGACTGAAAAATGACTGAACAACAAAAAAGAGACTGAATTAAATGACCTCCGAGTTATTCTCCAGCTGCCAACTGACTCCTTTTCTCCCTGTACCTCTCTCCATCTCACTTTTACCTCCATTTTCTCCCATGTCTCCTTGAATCTGTTCTTTTACCTCAGTTGGTACTTGAAAATATTACTTGAAAATGTGGATTCTGACCCCCAGAAAGGAAGCATCCATAGCCTACCCATACCTCCTCTTTCCCTGATGGGCCAAACTTGGATGTTATTCATTAGTAGATGGAAAACAAATGGAGGGAATAAAGTGTCAGATCACAACAATGATGCCCACTAGAGGTTGTGTAGTAAATACCAGAAAGACCATGAAGGACAGGAAAGAAGTTGGACTGGCTATGTTGGGAGAGTTTGGAATGATAGATGGAAAGGCCAATTGTTGATTCATATCCACAGAATGGTAAAAATAAATAAACTAACAGATAAAATAAAGCTGTCATCACAAAGAACAGAGCATTCATGAGGGGATTAGGGAAGGATCATGAACAAAAGCAACACAGGGAAAGAGGCCAGGTTGATCCCTACAGATGAAAGGAATTCCTATGCCAGTGAGTTCTTAGAATCACACCATCTTATATTAAGAGCACTGGGGGCTCTCAGAGGCATCCAGTCTAACCCCCACATTTTACAAATGAAGAGACATAGGCACAAAGAAGTCAGAAGACTTTACCAGCCCAAGGTCAATAAATGTATTAAGGGGCAGAACAGAAATTCAAATCCAAGTTCTCTGATCTGGTCTTCCCATCTCCCATGTTGCCTCAACAGCCTCAATTAAATTGACTTATCATCAATTTCAAAATGTCAAGGTCCTAGATACTTACACTCAGCATACTTCTGGAGCTGAGAGAATTCAGAAGGACTAAGGTGAGCCCACTTCTCCTGGTTCGTCATAATGGCTTCCAAGTTCCCTGTCACATATCAGGGGACTTCACAAAAGCTGGGTTGCAAGAAGCCTGTGCGTTAGTGATTCCACATGATCAAATGGTCAGATGATAATTCCAGACAGTAAAATAGATGATGAGTTGGTGCAAGATGTGTGCTGATGCAAGTCTTTCCCTCTAAGGACAGGTGAAAGCTCTGTAAAAAGAAAAGAGAAAAGGGATGATTTGAAGCTATAGCCATCACATGGCACTTCCTGATTACCAAAATGACATTTTCTGTTTCTCAATATAATGTTCTCTAGTTGCTGATGTTCTTTGCATTACAAAGATCTTTATTCCTTTGGCATATAATAATTACTGCCTATAATTTTAAATTTCACAAAGCACTTTTCAGATAATATCTCATTTGAGAGGCAAAAACCTTGTGAGATACAGGATGGTTTTGTAACCGTTTCTCAGCTAAGGAAACTGAGGCTGAAAGAAGTAAATTATTTGCTCAGGCTTACAGAGCTGGTAATTGTTATGGGGTAAAATCTGAACCCAGATCCCATGTCTAATGGCTGTATGGTTAAAACAAAAACAAAACACTGAACTTGGGAGTCACAAGAACTCAGTTCAAATTCTGACTCTCCACTGTGTGACTAGCAGAAAATAAACTGAGGGAGTTGGACTAGATGACTTGTAAGGTTTCTTCGAACTCTAAATGTTCGGCCCTGTGCTTTTTATTATCGTTCAGTTGTGCCCAACTCTTCATGACCCCATTTGGGGTTTTCTTGGCAAAGATCCTTCAGTAGTTTGCTATTTCCTTCTCCAGCTCATTTTATGTATGAGGAAACTGAGGCAAAGAGGATGAAGTGACTTGCCCAGGGTCACATGGCTAGTAATTGTTGGAGGTCAGATTTGAACACAAGGAGATAAGTCTTCCTAAATTGAGGGTGGCCACTCTCTGCACTATGGCGCCACCTAGCTGCCCCAAATCCTATGCTTGCAGCCCCCTTAAAAGGAAGGGATTTCATTTTTACCTCCTGTCACATAGTAGAGGTTCACTACATGCTTTACCAATTGAATTTAATTATTAGATGGGGTAAGGAACTATTATAACACCAAAACCAGCAAGTGAGAGCTAAAGTAACATCTGATGCGCTAACAGGAAAGATATCAAATCTGAATGTAACCCTACATGTGAGTGAAGCCAAGGAGTTAGTGGACAGCTGGATGGGTCAAGTTTAGAGACCTCAGGAAGAGGAACAGGGGAAATTGTGAGCTTTGAGATTGTCCTCATTGTTTTTTTTTTTGTTTGTTTGTTTTGCTAAAACCCAAATCCTATTTTGTAAACCTCCTTTCCATAACTTGAGATAAAAAGAAAGGCTTGAAATGCAAAGGACTAATTGAGTTCATCTGAGATCAGTCAACAAGCAGACAGGCTGCTACTTAAATGAGAATGCAGGAAGAGACTAGCCTCTTAACAGGAGGGAAGATGCTCTCCTCACCCATTGATGAGTGCAATAGCTTCCTAATGCCCCCCCCCCACAAGAAGGGCCCAACGAGCATAGAAGAGGGAATCTCCTGAGAAGGGAAGGAAGGGGATTCCCAAAGGAAGAGAAACTCAAAGCCCTGTCCAGTTGGCTTTCCCTACCCCAGGCTCTAAGAAGGGGGGCAGCAAGGACTTTCTGCCAACCCTCTGCCCAGAGAGTCAGTCCTGCTTTATAGTTTTTGTAATCATGATTTTTCTTTTTTTTTAATGCAGCTGACTCCATAAAAAAAAAAAAAAAAAGAAAAAAGAAAAAGCTTTATTTCCCAGGAATTCTTTAATCAAAGTATCACTGGACCAACTCACACTCATAAATAATGCACTTGGGCTTTGGGACTGATCCTAAATACATTGTTTCCAATATCATTTTACAAAAGAAAAAGAACATGACTTTCTTAGAAAATTTTTACATCAATTTGATGCATTAACTCAAATCTCCCTCCCTCCCGTTTTTCCCTAACAACCCTAACATGCCTTCTCCGAACTAGGGGCAGCCAATTTGCATCCTGATGAGAAAGATTTCCAAAGTAAAGGCAACACTGTAGGGCTCCAAGCAATTATGCTTTAGGTCTGAAGCTCGGCTCAATTCCCTTCAGAAAAAGCAGTTCAAAGGACGTCTTGCTCCCCTTTCCTCTCTACCCCTCCCCATCTCCTCCTACACGCCAGAAAGGAAGGCCAAGGATGGCAGAGGGGAGGGGCGTCCACCCTTGGCTCCTAAGGCAGCCAGAACACAGAGTCCTTTACTGAGCCCTGGGTCCTGAGAGCTTTGGGAAGACTTCCGAAAGGAAGACAAGGGTTATTCTTGTACTTGGAGTCTTCCCCACTCCCCAACATGAAGGCTGAATGAATGACCACTCATTGGGCATGTTATAGCAAGGATACTTTGGGGAGTAAAGATTGGATTAAATGATATCGGGGATAGAGCACTGGACTTGGGGTCAGCAAGACCCGAGTACCTAGTAGCTGTGGAACCCTGGGAAAATGTCTTCATCTCTCTGTGCCTCAATTTCCTCATCTATAAAATGGGAGTAATAATTCTTTAAAGCACTTTTCAAATCCTAAAGCACTATATAAATGCTTACTATTATTAATACTGATATTGTTATTATCATCATCATTGTTATTGTAGTAGAGCAGATAGTTGTTGGATCTGAAGTCAACAAGAACCAGCATTCTACCATTGAAAGTTATGCTGACTCAGGGACTCATTGCTCCCAGGCCTGTGTGTTGATCAGTGTTGGGGGAGGTGTCACCCAGTCCCCTGATATTTGTCACATAGTCAAGTCACCCGTGTCAGCACATGGTCATGTAGCTGCTACCTTGGGGAGGAACCGAGATGCAAGGGCCCAACCTCTTTTGCTGACACTGACCTATCTGAATTGTCTTTATCTCTTATCACCAAAAGCTGGCCCCACCTCTAAGCCATCTCTGATCTCCGTTGATCAGCCCATCAGTGTGTTGCTACCTTGATTTACTAGTAATAAGCTACCTTTAATTTTCTGTGTCCCGAGTTTAGCCTTGTTAGTCAGGGTGAAAGCCCAAACAAAGAATTTTCCTCTCAACACTTTCCTGACTCAGACAATTACTAGCACTCTAACTGTAAGCAAGTGCTTTAATTTCTCTAAACTTTTATTTTCTCTCTCTCTCTCTCTCCTTTCTTCCTTCCTTTTTTCTTTTCCAATGCATTAAAAAAAGCCTACCTAGATACTCAAATGCTAAATCCCATGGATTTGGAATTTCCTCCCAGTACTGTAAATCCCAACCTATCCATGCCCACCCATTCTGTAGGATCCTCAACTTTATCTTCCCCCAAATTCCCCACAGGGAAGTATGGCTACACGACATGCCAGATGCCTTCCTCTACTTCCGTCAACATTGCAAGGGTGCCAGGGGAGCACTTCAGCCATCCAACACCTTGACTCTCTGGATCTCTTTTGTCTTTCTATCTTCAGCATCTAAGCCATCTTTTCCTGCCATACAAGTCCTAATAACCTGTTCTTCTCCAGAGTTCCTCATTGGTTCCACGCTACAGTCTACTCACAGCAACCATGGACTTTCCTCCTCTCTGAGTGATGTTCATATTCAGGTCTTCAGAGGCATGGTGGTCAGGGTCTCACTCTACATAGCAATATGAGTAAATTAGTTGTAGTGGCTAAGGCAGTTGCTTTTATGGGAAGCTTGGAAAGAGTAGAAATGCTTTGCCATTTCCCAAAAGCAATCCAGTCCATTATCTTCCTCATTTTCAGTTCCGGGCTCAGCCTATTGTCTATCTTTATTTTTCATCCCAATCACACGTACTTTTATACAAGCTCTATTGGGTACTCATTCTGTTGCATATTGAAATCTGCACGACAGACATTCTTTGTCCAGTTGGTCTTTACCATGTGCATGGACAGGCTAAACACCTTCGGGTGATTGTTGATTTCTTCCTGGAGACTTCAGTGTCCTGAGGCCTGATACAATGAACCCCATCCACAGGAAATCAGTGGTTGTCTGGGATTCTGCTTGGGATCCCCTCCATTTCTATGGAAAATTCTTTAGTAAGCATATATGTCCCTCTTTTATAATTAATCTGATGTTTATTATCAGAGGATTATTGAACAAGGCTATATCAGTGATTGTGTCTTCCAAGCAATTTTGAATGCTACTGATGTGGGAGATCCCCTGCTATGACAAAATTTCTAAGGTGGAAGTTTGGCCTACTCAGTTGAATTTTTTAAATGATAAATAATTAGCACAACAGATTCTTATAGTGTCTGCCTGTTTCAACCTATTTGGAGATAGCAAAGATGTCATCCATCATTGACTATCACTTTGAAAGTCTGCTCATTCCTTAGTAGTGGCCTTGAGGACTCCCTCAGCACCTGCATAGATGACCCTCCCAAAGATAGCGATGGGAGAGTAAGCACACACATTGGTTGTTGTTAATGTTCATTTTCTCAATCATTTATTTGGGGAACTAAAAAGGTTGGAAATTTTTTCCCAGGCTTATATCTTTGCCCCTTTAGACAACTTGCAAATTAGTTCTGTGATATCCTCACAGGCATATCCTCTAGCACGGGAGGAAGGGAATAAGGCAATACACATTTACATAGTGGCTAATATGTGCCAGATACTTCCTAAGTATTTTTTTAAAATATATTACTTGATTTTCACAACAAACTTACAAAGTAAAGTTGCTACTATTATCCCCGTTTTACAGTGGAGGAAAGAGAGGCAATCGGAGGTTAAGTGACCTTCCCAGGATCACACAAAGTGTCTGAGGCTGGATCTGAACTCAGGTTTTCCTGACCCAAGGCCCAGCACTCTACGTACTGTGCCACCAGCTGCATGGGTTTACTGCACACATACGTGGTTGATCTGGCTACTTTTCCTATCTTCATTCTCTTTAGCCCCATGTACTTCCTCTATAAGTTCCCTTAGGGACTGGGACAGTCAGGCCTAATGGAGACAGTTCTACTATACTTGATGGAGAAATCCATTTGTTGTAATTTTTTTTTTTTGCAAATCTTTTCCATTTTTCTCCTGATCATATAATTCTTTCCACTTTCACTTATGATGGCCATTGGGGTGACTTTGCTAAATTGGATTTATCACAAAACTTTTTTTATTATTGTTATACCCACTGAGTTCCCTTTCACTCCTAATGGAGTTATATGGAGAAAAAAAAAGGATAACCCTAAAAAAGAGGGAGAAGTCTTGACCAGGGCTTGACTGACTGACCCATCACTTCAGAAACATTAACAGCAATGTCTTCCTACTCAATAATATGATATCTCAAAAACTGGGGCCTTTCTCTGCTAACATAGATGTGGTCACTTCTATGGTTCAGGACCCTGTCTTCACTGGCAATCGCACCTAAAATGCATTCCCAAATAACGAGGTAAGGATGTTCTTGTCCAAAACCTCGGGATTCTCCAAGCAGTGGCTCCCAGGGACCAATAAAAAAGAACAGAAGTGAAGAGAAATTCATAAGCATTACTTCTTGTAAGGTTAAAACAAGAACTGACTTTGGGACAAAGAATGAGGTAACACTCTGGATCTTAATTGCATCCCCCGGTATTAAAATAAGCTAAACACTGGAATTCTAATTTATCATCCAGGGCATTTCCTGAGAAATTAGGTTGTATTCATTTTGTACATATTTTGTAGTTACTCATCTGCACGCATGTTGTTTCCCCCAATATAATATAAACTCCCAGAACTCAGGGTCTCTCGAATTTTTGACTTCCTGTCCCCAGCATCTAGCACAGGGCCAGGTGTATAATAGGTGCTTAATTCACGCTGACTAAAAGAATGAAACACATTTTCCTGTAACTTATCTTTTAGTTGCTTTTGTAAAAGAAGAGTGTAATTGAGACTTATCTGGATTATCTCAATTAGGTCATTGATATTATGCCTAGACTTGTTTAGTAGAATGAAGAGAGAAAAATCTTACCAGGGGTCACAGTGATAAACTCATAAGAGTTCTCTGACTTTGGGGAAACTTTCTGCCTTGGAAACAGCCCAGAAGGGGCAGCAACGTGATGGAGAATGAACTGGTCCTTGGAAATAAGTATCAAGGTAGACATAGGGCAAGATGTAGCAGTCAAGTGCAGGATAATGGTGGTGGCCTGAGGTGGTCCTAGGTTCTCCTTCCCTGTGGGTCTTAATCCAGAGAGCAGAAGACCACTTACTGTGGGAAATGCTATAGATGGGAATGTTGCTCGCTAACGACTGCAAATGAGAATCATGGGGATAAGGGACTTTCCTGACTCAAAGTGTTCCCTAAATGTGACTTGCTTTTTGTATCATTTTTCCAATGGTAATAATAGTGGCATGTTCAAGCCTGGGATTTCATAAGTGTAGGGGACTCTTGGTATGGGAAAGAGTCATAAATGTATGAACTCCTTTTGCAGTGTGTTGAAATCCAGAACTCCCTAAGAATAATGTTTTTAAATTTATAAAAGAAATTACATAGGATTATGAAGGAAGCCAATTATATTAAAACATAGTTATAATACATATATATAATATACACAAAAATATAGATAGATAGATGTAAATATAGATATAAATATATATATATATATAGATAGATAGATAGATAGATACATATATTTCTTAAAGCTCATAAACCTTAAATTAAGAACTCATGTTTTAGTTGTTGAGATCACTGAGAGGTTAAAGGAAATGTTCAGGGTTTGCCATACAGCGCGAGGTGAAGTCTGAACACCCAGGTCCTCGTGTCTCCAAGGCAGGCTGTGTATACCGTATTATCATACATCATCATTGTCATCATCATTAAAGTCCAGCCATCCCCCACCCTTCAGGGGGTGGGGTGGGGTGGGTGACAAAGAGGGCTTTTCCAGGCAAAGTAATTTACAACAGGACCTCACATCTGACACTGAAGAATGATTATTCTCCCTCATGTCTTAAGATTGAATCATTTATGTATTGTTATTATAATTACTATTACTGTTATTATTAGTCAGGTACAGGTTACACTAAACAGCCTCTGAGCTCTTTTTCAGTTTACAGAGTTTGTGTAATTTTGTAGCTTCATTCTGTTAGGTCAGCTTTAATAGTCACATGAAATGCATAAAATTCTTCCATCTCCTTTTCTTGTCTTTCTCAGGGAAAGCTCCAGTTCCTTTGAAGAACAGCTGTTTGGTGTGCCCTTCAAGATCCTTCCCTCCCCCTTATCCACAGGCTGCCTCAGAAGTCCCCATGTTGAGCAGCAAAACAGAGCTGTGGAGGTGGGGATGTGGGAGTGGGGAGGGGGGGTGAGATTTGCTCATTCCTCTTACACGTTCATGCATGCCTAGGGCTGCTGGGAGCTGAGTTCAGTGATTCCGGGGTACTTTTTAGCTTCACCCGGCCTGGCATTTGCATTATTATCTGCTACAAGTCAGTGACTTGTTTCTAAGCATGATTCCTGTTAAGTTAAATTCACCCATGGCCCTAGTGTCTTCTTGGCCATGGAGCAGAGCCAGTAGAAAATCCAGAAGAGGAGACAAGGAAGCACCTTGGCCAGTCAGGAAATATACTTAAATGTAATGCTTGGATACATGCTTGGATGAACTTTGAGTGGTTGTCTTTCATTGATTTCAGAGGTTAATATCCTTTAGCCATTATCTTTTTCTCCCTCCAAAATGAGTCCTAGAAGGTAATAATGACCATGACCAGAGGATCAAGGGATCCTGGACCAGAGCTAGAAGTGGCCTCAGGTATACAAACAAGGAGACTGAGGCCTGGAGGGTTTAAGTAACTTGCCCCAGGTCACACAGGCAGAGCAGGGATTTGAACTCAGGGCCCTGACTCCAAGGTCAGTATTCTTTCTACTATACTATTCTGCCTCCCTGTGAATTGACTTTTCAAACATGTATCTCCAGCTGCGCCAAAAAATGTATTCCTTCATTTTTCACTCAATAGATATAGGTAACCACCAACACAGCTGAATAGTTGCCTTCTATACACTTTTCAAACCCTAAAGTTTCAAAGGAAATAAATGTATTGTGTGCCAGATAGAGAGTAATTACAGCTGACTAATGATAGCATCCATGAGATAAGACACAACTTTTGCACAAGGTAAACTTTTCATAAATTAACATCAGAGAAAGTTAATAGCCAGAGCTATTGAAATCTGCCCAATCTTTCCTATCCTTGCAAGATGTGGTACACAGTGACTCTGTCCAGGCACATGACTTAAAGGAAGCATGATGGGAGGATCCCTCCCTCTGCTCCATTTCCCCAGATTCCACCATAATTAGTGCCAGATAAGATTCTTCAGAAGTAAAATTGGTGCCATTCCTGATTCCACATAGACTTTTTCACCTGGAAATGCAGGTTAAAGAAGTACATCTGTCAGTCCATAAACATTTATCAAGCACCTACTATGTGTTGGGTTATTGTGCTGAGCACTAGAGATGCAAAGAAATATAGAAGACAGTCCCTGGCCTCAAGAAGCTCAGTCTAATGAGGAAAAACGATATGTGAAAAGAAGCTGAAAAGGGGGGAGGGCCGTACCTAGCAGATACCCAGCACCCAGTGGCACAGGCATCTGAAGAAGGCCTTCTGCCAAGAGGGAAATGATGGGGCATCTGCTCTGAGAGGCCTCCTTAAAGTGAGGATCTGGGAGGAGCTCTGAAGTCTATCTTCTACCCTCTTCAATTAGAGGGAGAGAGGTCCTGAGGAGATGTAAGGTTCAGAGGTAATTTTTAATTTGGGGGGGAAGATGAATTTGTGGAGAAAATGGTATAGTCCAGGTGAACAGCCAGGTGGAAAGTGAAACACATTTGGCATACTGAGTTTCCTAGATGAACTGTTTATCAAGAAGGAAACAAGGTCAGCTCTTCTGACGTTCTCACTGTATAGGTTATCAACATCTCTCTGACATGGGAAAAAAATTTAGTCACTATCAGAGGCAAATGACTTCTGGAGGACCAGTAATGGCATGTGATGATAACGTTTCCTTATGACTCTGGATTCCAGAAAGCTGAGGCAGTGACTTTCAACTGGGACAGAGCTTGGCAAGGTTGCAAACACTATATAAATGGGGTCTATTTGGCTGACACTGGACTTAGAGTCAAGAAGACCCAAGTCAATATTCTGCCGTTGTGCTTTACGAAGTAGACAATTCCAGACAGGTCACAACATATTGAAGCCTCTTTCTTCCTGCAGAAAATGCTCTCCATTTATGACAGAGCCCTTCTCATGCAGATCACCTAGATCTTAACAAGAGCTTCCTCACTGGTCTCCCTGCAGAAAGGGAATAAATCATCTCTCACATACCTACCCCAAAAGGCTGTTTGAACCTCCAACCAAAGTGTATAATTTGAAAACCTGAAAGTCTGCTGTTGCTAACATGTAATTTACTTAAGATCTCAGACTACCTTGAACAAGCCCCACACGTAACTTTGATGTAACATTAAAAGAAAGTGAAATACTGGTGAACCCAAAGGACCCTTCTTTCTTTGTATCCCCCTCCCCCACCTCCCATCCACTGCAGGCTGAGTTTCTTCTTAGCTTGTGCTGGGTGATGTTCATCTGCACATGGAGGGAGAGGGAGGGAGAGCCCTTGCAATGGTCCCAGGTCAGAGATGCCCAAAAGCACAGAACTGGATAGAGGTTGAGAGATCATCTTGTTCAAAGCCTTCATTTTATAGATCAGGAAAGTGAGGCTAATGGAGTTAAAGTGTCTTGATCAAGGTTACGCAGATTTGGAAATTGTTGAGGTGAGATCAGTACCTAGATCTTCCTACCCCAGAGACAGTTTCTACCATGCTCAATAAAGGCAACCTCATCTCTCCTTCTGGGGGACAATGGGATGAAATATTGCTTGTAGAGGGTAGTCATGTCTCAACCTCACAAGGTCATTGTGAGGATCCACTGACGTAGGTCATAGGCTTCTTAGGTCTCAAGTTTCCTCATCTATAAAAATGGGATGGTTAGATATAATGATCTTGAAGGGGCTTTTCAGGTCTAGCTCTATGATCCTAGGATCCACATACATGTTGGCTATATCTAGGAATTTGCATGCAGTTGGATCCCAAACACAATGACCAAATGTCTCTACTCTTGCTTCCATCTTCTCCTGGTGGTTCATAATAATAAGTCCTTAACTATTAGCAAACACAAAGTTAATTTCAGACAGAGAATTATCTTTGCACACTAACCTAAATGAAAAATGAAGGATGCTGCAATTATTCCTTTTCTTTTTATTATTATGATTTTAAATAATTGAGCCACAATGGTGGATGCTGGAGGCATTTTCTAAGAGTTTATGGCTGCATGGGAGTAACTGATGTCCTTCGAACTTAAATGCTTAAACAATACTGAGTGCCAGGGGCTCCCTTTTTGCAGGATTGGCAGATGCCCCAAAAAATCCACTACTTGAGAGGGGCTGGGGGGTTGAGGGAGATTTTTTTTCTAATACGGGTGACATTCAAAATAAGAAATACATTTAAGAACAGATAACACCACGTGGAGCATAATTACATTACTAACTACCAATATAAGGAAAGGTTGGAGATGGCACCTAGGGTTGTATTCTCTATCAGAGGAACACCTCCTTTGGAGTTCCTGTTTCTATTGTAAATGGCCCTTAGAGTGTGCATTCCACAAGGCATACCCATACACCAAGGGTGTGTCAGACTTTAACTGCCTTTTATTTTCTCTTGGATGAAAATAAGAAATAATTAAGCACCCACTTATAACTATTGAATTATCAAAACTCTAGACTTCATTGTCTTGGGAGTCTCAAATGTAGGGATCTCCCCTCCATGAAATAGAAGGAATCCTGTGATCTTGACTAGGTGGTGTGACTAGAGTATGGCTTTGTTGTTTTTTGAGCTCGCCATCTCTCTCCCCAGCTGAAGCCCAAGGAAGAAGGCATTGCCTCTGCTCCTACTGCCATTCCCTCTCCCCTCATTCTCAAGGTTCCCCATAACAGACAAGTGCTATTTACTCTGCACCCACACTAGGGCACACTCCCAGACACATTCAGGTTCTTCTACCCTTTCTGCTTCCGCACAATTCTGTTCACCATGCTCACCCTTTATCTCTTTGGCTCACACTAATTATCATCTCAAGTACAAACAATACCTCTTAGTTCTTTCTCTGTACATCATTTATCTCATATTCCCAATGGCTGCCTTTGCCACATCCACTCCAGTGAGCACCAGTAACTGGGCTGGGGTAAGTAGAAGGTATTCACCTTCCATGCACAGCCATCTGTCTTTCAAGTAGGGGCAACCCAGAGTCTTACACACAGTGTGACATCACACATGGGCCATACTGGAAGGTTTTCACCATAGCCCATAGAGGGACCCTTCAATAGAAGAGCAGAACCCCCATCTCTATTAGGAATTTTGTGAAATCTCCGTTTCTTTGCAACAAAAAAAAAATCACATCTCTCTAAAATCCTTTGATTTAATAATATGAAATAAATTAAAAACAAAAACAAAAACAAAACAATAAATAACAACCCTTCTTGTGCCTGAGATACATGGAACAGAGGCCAGAGTACACTCTTTCTGAGTCATCCATCCAACACATGCAGCACTTTCAGAGAGTGATTATTTTTTCAATTATGTTAAAAGTCTAATAGATGGGTAAATAAAACTATAAATCAAATTCTTGAAAGTTTTATAGTAGTATCCACTTGAAAAGATTGTGAGAAAGTTGGCATACTGTCACAGGGTGCTTCAGTTGAGGGGCTCATAGTGCTGGGTCGCAATAGTTTTATTTGTAAATACATCATCCATAGAGTCAGCAAAGTGATTCTCTCAAGGTTGAGATTTTTCCCTGTCACTCCCTTACTCAAGAAACTTCAGGGGCTCCTTATCAATGCTACAACAAAATGCAAACTCCTCTGTTGGTCACAACCAGACTCCTTCCTGACTTCCCAGGTCTACTCCTCTTCACACACTCTGTGGTACAGCCACAATGTTCCTCATGTGTAACTGTCCATCTTCCATCTCTTTGCCTTCCCAGTGGTTGTTCCTCATACCTAGAATGTTCTCACTTCCCAAACTTCCATCTCTTGGAATACATAGTTTCCTTCATAACTCACCTGCAAAATCACCTTCAACATTGTCCAAGGACATTACTGTACCCTGTGCTCTTCTGGGCATGCCTACATCTACTATGTAGGCACCCTCAAGGGGCCTTTCAAGCATGTCCAGATTTCCCAACATGGAAGCCTACACTCCCTTCAACTTGGGTGGAGGTAGTTCCATTGATTGGCTGCCTGCATCTTCAAAACTGGAGAGACTGAGCCATTCTCTCTTTTTCTGATTTTTTTTCCTATAACACTTATCTACCAATTCTAGAGGGCGAAGATCCTACTTCATCCCTGGCATGGATGCTGAGCTGAGCAAGTGAGAGGGAAAGTACTTCCTTCCCCTGCTCTCCCTCTTTCTGTGGCTCAGAGAAATGGTCCTGTAGGTGTTATTTATGTTCTGTGTTGTCTGTTCTCCTCAGCTTCACATGCTAGAGGTGATCCTAATGGGACCTGGGAGTGAGAAGTAGGAGGTATTATACAGCTAGCTATGCCAATATGGAAACACTGAGAAGCCAGGGTGCCTGGGATTTGAGCCCTAGGTGGGATTTGCACTCGGACATGGGACTATGCTTTACAGATATGGAGCTAAACTATGAACCTAATTCCTTTCCTTCCCCTAAAGACTGAAGTGGTGCAAAGAGGTAGAGGGGTTATGGTTCCCACATGTAAGGAAGGTAAGTTTGTATAAATATACACATAATTATAAATATATAAGTAATAATGTTTTTGAAGGACTTTATGTCTGTGTAAAAGCAAATCTAATCATTCATGCCTATATGGAACTTGGGTGCAGGAGAGATACCCCTTACAATAGAGGTAATAATTATCAGTGGGGATTGAAGCCATTTGAAGAGCCTAGAAACCCCCAATTCCCCTTAAGGGTGCCAGAGAACCCTGGGGAAGTGGTGAAATGTAAGCTACCTGACCTTTAGTCAGTGGGGGGCCATGAGAGTCTGCCTTACATTATTTAGTATATATTTTTTGTTTTGTATAGGACTACGTATACATATATAATCATCTCTGTTAGTGTGTCATATCCCAGAGAGTAAAGACTGTTTTGTCATTGCATTTGTAGTCTCAGGTTCTAGTCTAGGGTTAGGCACATAGTAGGTATTTAATTAATGATTATTGACTGATAGATGAAGAATTCATTAGAGAAACTTTTCATGTGACTTTTCCATCTTCCTGGCTCTGTCTAAAGGGGTCTGAATCTTCCCTCTAGACTTATTTTCAGTCTTTGAGTTTTTGGTCCTTCACAGTTTTTACCTGGGGAGACTTCAAAGTATTGAAACAGTATATTGAATAGGATTAATCCCATCATAACTTATCACAGAAATAAATCATGGTGAAGAGATAGTTTAGGCTCTTGCCATTAGAGGCTGAGAAAAATGAAGCCTTAATATGATGGGTGGATGATAAGGGTTCACATTTCAATCATGACAGAATTTCTGGAAAATAATCACTTTCTATTTTTAATCTGATTTAGTTTGTCATTTTTGTCTTATGGCCAGAAACTCTTCAAGGTGAGGGGTTGGTTTGGATGGAACTGTCTCCCTTCTTTTGCCCATGTATAAGGGTCAGAGAAGAAATGTGCCTGCCAGGTGCCTGGGTTGGGACACTCAGGTCCTTTTCTTGGTGAAAAAGTCAGAGGAGGTTGGTTTGTTTCTTTGTTTTGGAGGGAAGGTTGTTGTTCTAACTAAGAGTGTCAAAAGAGTAATGGATGGCTCTCTTGGATTTCTGATCACAGAATGTACAGAAGCAAGTCAGGGCAGAAGAAGACAACAGAAGGTGGAAAGATTATAGATAGCATCCAAGGCAAACTTCGTGAGGTCTGCAAAGAAATGGGGCAAGCAGAAACCATGAAGATATATAGTGGTTCTAGACTGTGTGTACATAAAGAGATGCCCACATATGCAAGCAGAGATGATCAGAGCAGAAAGGCCATGCCAATGGGAGCTACTTGACCTTTCACTGAATTCTTTAGCATCAGGGACCATCCAGGAGACCACTCTAGGTACAGAGAGACACTGAACCCTTTCCATCTCTAACTGGAGCCAAGTCTTGTAGGAATTTGCTTCTTAAGCTGCTCTTAGAATGCACAGTGGTCACATATTGTACTTGGTTGGAAACACGAGGGATGTTATTTTTTCTGTTGATCTATTCTTCACTTTTGTCTCAATTAAATGATTTATTATATTAATGTTGCTTTTTGCCTAGGGCTGTTAGTATGGATAGAAATGGAATACCTAGGTCTAAATTAACTGGGTGGAGTGAAATATTCCAGAGAGATGAACTACCTTTTCAAAAGTCTGGTTAATTTGGATTCATGTCTCAAAGTTTCCAAACTGGGTGGGATTCATAAGAAGTAGATTTTTCATAAAATAAATCATGTATAAACACTTATTAAGTCACCCCAATGCTCCAAATTATTCAGAACCCTAATTTATGTCTCCTGTCTGCCTTTAAGTCCCAGATAAAACTCTACCTTCTTTATGAAGTCTTTTTCTTAATGCAAGGTGACCTCCTTAATGCCAGTGCCTTCCTCTAAAATTACCTCCAACTTACCCTGTATATATCTTGGAAACACATATTCTCCTGATTAGAATGTGAGCTTCTTAGAGGGAGAGATCTTAACATCAATAACTATGGTGGTGCGGTTACTGATGTAGAGCCAGACTTCCTAGAAAATGAAGTCAAGTGTGCTTCAGGAAGTATTGCTAATAATGCAGCTAGCGGAGGTGAGGGACTTCCAGCTGAGCTATTTAAAATACTAAAAGATGATGATGTTAATGTGCTGTACTCAGTATGCCAGCAAATTTGGAAAGCTCAACAGTGGCCATTGGATTGGGAAAGATCAGTTTACATCCCTGTCATAAAGAAGGGCAATGCCAAGGAATGTTCAAATCACTGAACAACTGCACTCATCTCACATGCCAGCAAGATTATGCTTAAATTTCTGCAAGGTAGGCTTCACAATGTATAAACCAAGAATTACCAGAAAAGCAGGCTGTTTTTCAAAGAGGCAGAGGAACTAGAGACCAAATTGCCAACCTTCACTGAATTGTGGAGAAAGCAAGGGAGTTCCAGAGAAATCATCTACCTCTGATTCATTAACAACACTGAAGCCTTTGACTGTGTGGATCACAGAAAAATGTGGCAAGTCCTTCAAGAAATGGGAGGACCAGATCATATTACTTGTCTCAAGAGGAACCTGTATGTGGGCCAAGAAGCAACAGTTAGAACCAAACATGGAACAACTGATAGATTTAAGTTTGTAAAAAGGGGTACAACAAGGCTGCGTATGGTCACCTTATTTATATCACTTATATGAAGAGTACATCAAATGAAATGCAAGGCTGGACAAATAAAAATCTGGAATTATGGTCACCAGGAGAAATATCAACATCCTCATATGTAGATGATACCAATCTGATGGCAGAAAGTGAAGAGGAATTAAGAAGCTTCTTGCTGAGGGTGAAAGAGGAGAGTGTAAAAGCTTCATTGAAGTTTAACATTAAAAAAAAAACTAAGATCTTGGCAACTGGTCTCATCATTTCCTGGGAAATAGAGCAAAAGAGATGGAAGCAGTGTCAGATTTTATATTCTTGGGCTCAAAGATCACTGCCTATGGCAACTATAGCCATGAAATTAAAAGACACTTACTCCTTGGAAGGAAAGCTATAGCAAATCTGGACAGCAGACTAAAAAAGCAGACATCACCTTGTTGGAAAACATCCATATAGTCAAAGCTATGATTTTTCTAGTAGAAATGTATGACTGTGAGAGCCAGACTCTAAGGAAAGCCGAGTGCTTCAGAATCGGCGCTTTTGAATCGTGGTGGTGCGGGATTATCCATTTGAGAGGCCTTTGGACAGCAAGGAGGTCATCAGTCACCAGAAGGTCAAATACTGAAGATGAAACTTAAATACTTTGGCCACATAATGATAAAATGGGACTCATTGGGAAAGACCCTGATATTGGGCAAGATGGAAAGTAAAAAGAACAGAGGAAGTCAGAGGATGAGATGGTTAGAGAGTGTCATGGAAACAATGAACATGAACTTGGACAGACTTCAAGAGACAGTGTATGATACAATGGCCTGGCATGCTTTGGTCTATGGGGTCATGAAGAGTCAGACATCACTGAATGACTGACTAACAACCACAAAAAGGTCTTTGCTTGTTTCCCCCACTATTGTGAACTAGTTTAGCAAAACAAATGGGCCGATGATAAGTGTTTGTTGACTGACAATGGATTCTGATTACCTACTTGTACTTCAAACTCTTTTTGTGTTTAAGGATTATTAAAATCCAAGGTCACTCTATTTTAATCTTATCTCCTATTATTCTCTTCCAAGTACTTTAAAGTCCAAGTACTTTAAGACCATTGACAATTCTTTATATACATCCTCTGTTTTCCCACCTCTGTGCCTTTGCTGACATTTCCTCCCCATGCCCAGACTCTTCTCTTCAAACTCTCAGTGTCTCCACCTACTTTTTAAAATTCCTCTGATCCTTTAAAGCCTAACTCAAATTCAAAGCTTCCATGAAGCCTTTTCCCAACTTTTCTCAGTAATTGTCTTTTAACTCAGTGGGTTTCATATTGCATTTCCTCTATAATCATTTTTGTCCCTAATGCCAGAGGCCAAGGCTGGGGAAACAACTGCCCTGGGGTATCCCTCTCCTACCTGGTGCCTGTTTCTCCCAGAGCACTATGTCAGAAAAGTCCTAAGCATGATTCTCTTCACCCTCTCCAGTTCTGCAGCCATGGATTTTAATCAAATTAACTCTGCCATTCTCCTGGAAGGGATATATCAGTCTACTTCCCTATGGCTTCACTTCCATCCTTGTAAATTTTCAAACCAGAATATTTTTCCCTTGGGGCACTACATGTGTGTTTATTATTTCCTCATTTAAATATATGTTCTTTGAAAGCAGGAGCTGTCTTTACTGTTTTTTTTTCCCCTATTGGCCCAGACTTAGATTGTTTAATGAATTTTTTTGTTCATTTCTTCCTTCATTCACTTTTCTTATGTAAGTAGGCATTGCATTATGTTGAATTATTGTTATCTGTTTATTATTCCCATTAGACTAGAAGATCTTTGAACATAAGGGTCAAGTCTTATCTATACCTTGTGTTTTCTACAACTTTTAGCACTGTTCTCTGTACCCAGAAGGCATTTTCCACTCACTAAAGTCTTCAAATGTCTGGGTAACAATTGTGAGGGAAACTGGATTCGGGATTCTTGGTTAAGAATGAATTGATCTAGAATCTCTGGTTCCCAAAGTATGTACTGGATACTTCTGGGAGTCCCTGAGACCCTCTGAGGGGTCTGTGAGGTCAAAACAATTTTCACAATAATATTAAGATGTTTAATTTCTAATACAGTAAATATTGATAGATATAACCCAATAAATAAAAGTTTCTTGGGGTGTCCTTGGTAATTTTTGAGAGTATAAAGGAGGCCTGAGAACATGCACTTTGAGAATCAATGCTGTAGGTGATAGCTGAGGTTTCTTCAAGCTCAGGGATTCATTAATCAAAGACTCAACTCTGTGTACCACCTACATGGTAATATGGTATCATTGGAAGAGAAGCACCACTACAGTCTGTCTGAATGGGAATCTCAACTCTGCTATGGAACCTGGCCAAGTTAGTCGTCTTCCCTGACTCCCGGCTTCCTCATCCGTGATCTAAGGTGGCTGGATATCTGATGTTCGTGTCAGTTCTAAATCTTATGGAATTATGGCCAATTACTATCTAATATGAATAAGCTATGACTTGAGAGAAATGCTCTACTGTGAGCTAGACTTCAGCTATGTCTGAGAAAACACTCCCATGAATCTATTCATCTTAATGGTGTAGAACAATGCAATACAACACATTCACACACACATACATGAATTAGTATAAAACATGTAAAACACTATAATACACTCTGATATTTTATTATCACAGAAACTTAGAGTTTGAATGGACCTTGGAAGTCAGCTGGTCTGGTGGATTGTTGAGCGACAATTCCCTCTGGAATGAATCAAAGTCTTCATTTAGCCTTTATCTGAAGAATTCAAATGAAGAAGAATCCCTAGGCAAAAAGGTTGCACAGTGGATAGAGCAATGGCACTGGAGTCAGGAAGTCCTGAGTTCACTGGTTAAGTCACTAATGCCTACCTGCCTTAGTTTCCCTGTCTTTAAAATGGGGACAATAAAGCCTAGTTTTTGAGGATAAACTAAAATAATATTTTTAAAACTCTTTGAAAACCTTAAAACACTATATAAATGCAACTAATCAAATAATAATAATCATAATAAGCATAATCATAATGATCTTCCAATGTACCATTATTAATTTTCAAGAGTCCTAGTTATGGAGAAAGATTTTTTTATTTGTTTGTTTGTTTTCCCCTTCCTCTCCTCTCATACAGCCTAAATCTGCCTCCCTCCAGTTCCCTTCCTTGGCAATCTTGACAATGATGGTGATTTATAAGACTAATTTATGGGGTTCTAAGTCCCCATAGTCCCCTAGTACTCACTTTCCTGTTTATGCCCTGGATCACCCTCTCCTCTCTTCCACCTCACCAATACCATTGCTTGAATCAGGCACCTAAACATGGTCACTTTTCAAGATGGTTCTGACAAACCATGTGGCATTCACAAGCTTTTCCCACATGAGGCTCCAGAGATGCTTATTTCTACGAATTCCAAATCCCAGATGACACTTTGGACATTTCCTCTGAGAAGCATAAAACATAAAAATATGGAGGAGAAGCCATTCATCCTTTGTGTATATACACACATACACACGTGTGCACACATGCATGCCTCACTTGTGTGTGTGAGAAAATAGAAGACATTCTTCCCCAAACTTGACTTTGCTTGGTACCTACCCATTACAACCTCCCCAGCTTTGAGAATTAGGGAAGGTAAGGTCTGCTGGGCCCATTCCAAACAACAGACTGCTGAATTTCAATTTGGGGATGTGATCTCACTAACAATTTGCTGCAAAGGGTTCCTTCATTGCCACCCACCAACCTTGGGACTTGAACAAAAAAAAAAAAAAAAAAAAACACTGGCCCCAAAAGGGGAGTGTTATTGGAAACACAAAAGTAAATAGAAAATTTCCATTGGACTCCAAACTCTAGTTTTAATTAGCTCTAGGTCAAAGACCTTCATCAATGGAACACCCTTAGCTTCTGTAATATATTCTGCCTGTGCCCTGTATAAGCCACTAACTTTAATGCTTTAGGTTTGTTAATAAAGCAATAAGCCATGATGAAGTGCAGCTCTGTGCCAGGCACTAAGATTACAAAAATAAAAATGAAACAGTCCTTGTCCTCAAGATGCTTGGTGGGAGAGTCACTTTGATCAATAATTGCATACACAATGTATTTAATATACAAAATATACAATGAAATGCAAGATAATTTGGTGGGGGTTCAGATGATACCAATGTGCTTGACACCTGGAAGAGGAAAGGGGCAGACATAAGATAAAAAGCCAACCTTGGTGAAGACCCAGTTTTCAAGTCCTGACTTTGAAATGTATGACCACCCACTGCTAAAATTACAAGTGTAGACCAAAGTAACAAAAGAAACAGCAACTATGGAAACAATGAGTCTATCACTTTACAATGCTGTGTTGTTCATGAAAGATATTCAAACAAGCTTTTCTCAGTGTGAGATACGAGACAACCCAGGGAAGAAGGTTAAGCATGTGTTATCCCCAATTAACAGGTGAGAAAACTAAGGACCAAAGAGTTGATGACGTCCAAGTTCACAAAACCACCAACGTTCAGAGTCAAGGGTTAAGTTGGGGGTCTTCTGCCCTCCGAGGGACAGAAGAACATTCCTATGCGATACCCTCAGTGGAGATCCTAAGATCAAATCTCTGGAAGGCCAAGAGGCTTTATGATGAGTTTTCCCACTGTGTACCTGTGGGCAAATTATGACGGTTTGTCAGAGGCAGAAAGAGAAATGAAAATGAAGACCAATGCCTCCTGACTTTCTCACCTGTCACTCGTCAAAAGGCATCAACCCAGAGAGCCCCATGGTGGTAGCTAGGAAAAAGTCTGAAGGTGGCATCTCCAGCTCTGAGGGAGACATCCTGTCAAAAACTGGCAGATATTTTCTGCCCAGATGCTTTGGTTCTCTGATTAAACACAACCTGATTGACAAAGATGTACAATTCTCTAGCAATGTAATCTGCCCCAGGAAGTGTCCAATCACAAGAAAAAGGACAAAATTCAGTATCAAGAAGCATTTCCTCACACCAAAAATTTTAAGTTAATAGAATGTCATTCATTTTCTCATGCCAGAGTCCTTTCTTTCACCTTTGAATTGTGCTTCCTGAGTCCACTTTTGTCAGTAATGTGAGCCATAGACTCTCCTTCCCCCACTCCTTTCGTCCATCCCTTCCTCCTCTCTCTTTCTCGTGTGTGTGTGTATATGTGTGTGTGTATACATGTGCACATATAGGTATGCATATGCATATTTACATACACATACTCATATACCCATGTGTGTATGTCTGTCTATATACATAGTAGTGTGTGTGTGTGTGTGTGTGTGTGTGTGTGTGTGTGTGTGTGTGTGTATGAGCTAGGTGGAGCAATGGATAAAACACTGGGCCTGGAGTCAGAAAGATTTGAATTCAAATTCAGCCTCAGACACCTATTAGCTGTCTGACCTGGGCAAGTCACTTAACCTCTATTTACCTTAATCCACTGGAGAAGTAAATGGCAAATCACTCCAATATCTCTGCCAAGAAAACCCCATGTACACTATTGTTATGCTATGGTCCATGGGGTCATGAAGAGCAAGACACAGCTAAATGAACAATAGTAACTACATATATGTGTGTACATGTGTATATATGTATGTATGTATGTGCTTATACATATCTTAACTTGCCACCTAGTCCATTTTCTTATGAAAAATGGGAAAAAATAGAAGTGAAGAGGGAAGATGGTGAAAGAAGGAGGAGAAATGGTATTTCAGTGTCATTTATAAGGTATAATGATGACAGTCACTTACTATTATTGCATGAACAATAACAATATTAAAATCTCCAATGTAATATTCAGTCAGAGGAACTTTTTAAAGCCTCATCATGGGTTTCATCATTTGTTTATTTATTTTAACTTAAATTTTAGAGAGAATGAGGCAAGTAGAAAGACTAGAAGCAAATCAAGATGGGAAGGATGCAGTAAGTATCCCAAAGGACTCTCCTAAAAGGCTCTAGAGTTGGACCTCCTCATGTACCTTCCATGGTTAATGTTTCCAACAATCAGACTAGTTTTCATTTTGAACATTTCCTAAAGGGGAGGAGAAAAGCTAACATCTCTCTCATCACAGAGTGTTGTGACTTGAGAATAATTCCTTTTATTCCATAAGAAAGGCTCCTTAATAATTTAACTCTTATGCTGGTAACAATTTGCTGCCATTGATAATCAAATACAGAGCAAAGTACTGTGTAAAAGTGGAATGTTGTGAATATCCAATTTCAATAAGTAAGTGAATTTAAAAGAGTGTCTACAACCACAATTGACATCCTAAGTAGATGACAAAGATGCCAATAAGTGGCTGTTATTGTGGATTGGTTTTCTGAGAAATGAATATTTCTCTCTTATATTTAAGAACTATTTATCGTATTAGGGTCAAGATTTTTTTTCCTTTTTCTACTTCTTTATCTAGAAAACAATTAGTGTAGGAAATCTCTTAGAGATTTACGCAGGTGAACATCTAATCAGACAGTAAAAGAAATTCTAAGTATGGTTAACGCGTATTCCTGCTCATTGAGTTTGCTCTGACAGGTTGGGGAAAGGTTGATTCTCCCTTTTTATCAAGACAAGTGATACGGAAATTGATATCTCTTTGACCAAGATTTGAGTGACCTAAGTCAGTACACCAAAACCTTTATTTTAATACAGCTCACATCTGTTATTTTGTCCTAGTTGATTGCCACCCTTTGGGGACACTTGCTCTTTGAAAGCCATATAAACTGTGACCCCACTGGCATTAAGGGTCTTTGGTTTAAGAGAGATGACCAAATGGCCATCCTTTTATTAATATCCTGCTGGCCTTATTAATAAAATGATTAAATTGCCCAGAAATTGTTGAACCTTTGCAAGCATCCCAGTTTGGTTTCCCCTGAAAACGATCCTGTAAGACCGGAAGCTCTCTATGAGTCAACAGTATGATATTGCAGATAAGAAAGTGAATGTGAACTTGGCTACATTAAGAGGCTTTACTTATGGAAATGAGGAGATGAGAGTCCCATTGCCCTAGGAAGATCATACTTGGAACAAAATGTCAGGTCAGAGCATAATCTTTTAGTTAGGACGGTGCTGAGCTGGACAGTGTCTGGAGAAGAGAAACTAATCTGGGGAAGAGCCTTGAGTCAATGTCTTTTTCTGATCAGCTGAAGCCACTGGGAGTGTTTAGCCAGGAGGAGATAAAGCTGGAAGTGATGGGGGATGAGAACTATTTTTAAGTACTTGAAAAAGCTGTCACATAAAAGAAAACTGTCCAACATGGGCACACCTGGGCGAACGATCTGTACATTGAAAACGCTGTAGATGGACAAAACAATCAGGAAAGCATAGTAGCTCTGGCACCACTGCACACCCACCCACTCAACTCCTGTTAGAGATGTGATGAACTTACATCACATCGAGAAGTATACTTTTGGGGGGAGGATTTGTTTTGCTGGACTATGTAGGCTTATGATGAGGTATGTGTTTTATTTTGGGTTCAGTGATGGAGAGGAGGGGGTAGTGGAAGGGACAGAATAGATATGCTTGTAAAAATAAAGTTATTAAAATCCTGATTCAGAACCTTAAATGTGCAATCCTCATTTGCTTTTAAGATTACATTAAAAATTCAATTAAAAAAAGATTTTCTTAATCACTTACTATATGGCAAACACTCTGCAAGGAAGTGCGGTTATACAGTTGGGAACGAGGTATTCCCTGTCCACAAGGAGCATACATTCTAATGAGGATGGGATGAAGCAACATTGTCAGAGATGTCAGAGATGGTTAAATACAAAATTAATGCAAAATAACTTTGAGGGAATTGGGCGGGGGTGGAGATGGGGAGAGAGTGAAGCTTTAATCCTTGAAGGAATGAGAAAAGGCCTATCATGTAGGGCAGGGGTTATTTGAGACTAGAAGACACACTCATGAGCTGTGGGTGGACACTGAAAAAGGCAAATTAAGGCTTGAGGTCAACACTGAACTTTCTTATAGTTAGAGCTCTCTCAAAGGAGAATGGGCTGCCTTAGGAGGGAACTAGCTCCCCCTTCACTAAGCATGATACTGGGGGACTACTTGTTGAGCATCTAAAAGTGGGAGTTCTTTATAGAGTCCCTTCCAACTCTAAAACTCATTGAGTCTCTGAGATACATTTTGCATGATCTGAAGAACTCTGAGAGGAGAGATATAGGCAAAGATCATTTCACGCTGTAAGGACAGCTTGAACAAAGGCATAGCAGGAGAAGATGTAATATCATACAACAGAAGTAGCAAATAGCCTGATGTGACCAGAATATAGACAGTGTAAGAGGGAGGAATATGCATTCAATCCAGAAAAGATAGATTGGAGTCAGATTATGAAGAGACGTTAATACTCAGTTGATGAATTTCTAATTTTCCTGGGGGTAATAGGGAGTCATTGGAGATTCTTGAGTAAGGGAATAACATAGTCAGTCCTGTTCCTTGTGAGTTTCACTTGGGTAGTCATTTAGTGCATGGGCTGGTGAGGATAAAGGCTGTACATAAGGGGCTGTATTAGGAGGTTACTACAATTGTGTAGTTAAGAGATGATAAGGGCCAAATCTAGGGTGATGTCAGCACGACTAGAGAAAATAGATTTTATGGAAACATGATCTGGGAAGAAATTCACTACAGGGGCTGAATGAGAGGCATGAGTGGAGGTCAATCAATTAATCAAAAATAAACTTTGAGGTTGACAGGAATGTAAGATTGTGAACTGCAATCTGAAAGGATAGATGTGCTTGAGAAACACAGGGAAGTTAAAAGGCAGAAAGTTGGAGGACAAGATAATGAGCTACGCTGTGGACATGTTGAGTGCAAGATGCCAATGGAACATTCAAACAGAAATGCCCAATGGAAGGTGAAGATGTGGGGATGAGTATGAGGGCTAGATGTGGAAACTTAGAAGTCACTTACTTAGAGGTAGCAGTTGAGCTCATGGGAGTTGCTATAATCACAGAGACAGGATAGCTAGAAAGATGAGGGCATAGGTCAGAGCCATGTAGTACACACACCCTGGGGGGGTGGGGTGGGATATGGAATATATTCCTAGGAAAGAGGCTTGGGAGCATAGGACACATAGGAAGAGAATCAGAAATATGATAAAAAAAAAAATCCAGGGAAGAAAGAGTATATAGAAGGTAGAAGTGGTCAACACTGTCAAACGCTGCAGAGAGATCAAGGGAGTGGGGGAAGGTAACAAGCATGTAGACTGTCCCTATTATGGGACAACCACTGCTGCTTTACAAGTATTTTCTCTTTTGATCCTCATGCAATGCTGGGAGGGAGGTGTTATTATTATTCCTGGGTTTTTAGATAAGGAAACTGAGATAAACAAAGGTTAAGTAATTTGCCCAGGGTCACACAGCTAGTAAGTGAGGTCAGTTTTGAACTCAGGTCTTCTGACTCCACAGACAGCACTCTATCCACTGTGCCATCTAGCTGTGTCTAAGTCAAGAAAGATAAAAGCTGAGAAAAGATCACTGGAACTAGTAATAGAGAGATCACTGTGGACCTCGCCGAGAATAGTTTCAATTGAGTGAGATCATAAGCAAAGGGTTGAGAACTGAGTGGGAGGTGAGAACGTAGAAGAAATTTGTATAGACAGCTTTGATTTGATTTTTTAAGTAGTTTAGGTGTGAACAACAGGCACATATAGGACAGTCGCTTGATGGAATGGTAGTGTTAAGGGAAGGTTTCATATGTTGGTTGTTTTGATTTTTGTTTGTTTTTGGAAGAGGGAGGTCTGTGCATATCTGTAGGCAGTAGTGAAGAAAGGAACTAGTGGATAGAGACTGGAAATCATGGAGAAATATGCACCAGAACATTCAAAAAAGTAGTTTTTATGATAGGTAAGACTAGAAAACAAAGTAGCTACCCTTCCACAGGGGAAAGAATAACCAAATACGAGATAGCAAAAGTCATCATTGGAGGTATGTGGAAAGAAGATGGCGGCGGAGCTATGAATTGGTCCAATCACTCCATAAAGCAAGTTGCAACTATGTTAAGAAAAATATCTACGTGCTTTGACCCCAAGATCTCACTGCTAGGAACAGATCAAAAGGTGGTAAGAGACAAAGGTCCTGGTCATAGATTTTATTTTAATCTTTGCTCTGATTGTTTGATTAGGGAACATCTAAATAAAATGCAGCATCCTTGGGGGCAGCTAGGTGGCACAGTGGATAGAGCACCAGCCCTGGAGTCAGGAGGACCTGAGTTCAAATCTGGCCTCAGACCAAACACTTGACACTAACTAGCTGTGTGAACCTGGGCAAGTTACTTAACTGCAACTGCCTAAAAAAAAACAACAATAACAACAACAACAACAAAAATAAAATGCAGCATCTATGATGGGGAGATAGTCAATATTGGAGGGGCTAAGGAAAGAGTTCATATCAATGCACCCACTATCGATGTAGCTGTGAATTAGTGCGATCATTCTAGAAAGCAAGTTAGAATTTTGCTCAAAAAGAGACAAAAATGTTCAGGGCTTTTGTCCCAGAGATTCCAAGACTGGCTACACATACCAAGGAGGGCAAAGACAAAGAGAAAGGCCAGCTATCCTGCACATTATTTATAGCATCACTTGTTATGGAAGCAAATAATGTAGAACAAAGTAGAGGCCCCATTGATTGGAGAATGGCTAAACAAATTGTGGCCTGTGAATGGAATGGGATATTGCTATGCCAAATGAAATAATGAGGACGCACATTTCAAAGGAGCGCAGGAATGCATTTCTGAACTGAGGTAGGGTGAAATGAGGAGAGTCAGGAAAAACAATACATACACATGATTATACCAATGGAAAGGGAAACAAAAAATGAAGCTGGATGATTATAATAATGAGGCTCATCCCTAGAGAGGTGATGGGAACATGAACTTTCTCCCCCTTTGCAGAGATGGGAGTGTGTGTGTGTGTGTGTGTGTGTGTGTGTGTGAAAGAGAGTGAGTGACACTGCAGTCATTGTAAGCCTTAGTTAAAGTGTAGCTAATGTGTTTATTGCTTTGCTGATGTACTTTTTTCCCTTTTTCTTTTATTCTCAGTTCCAGGGAATGGCATGCTGGGTAGAGGAAGGAGATGAGCACATTTCCAAGTGAAAGTGATATAAAAGTAAAAGATATCAATAAAAATTGCAAAAGGAAAATATCATGGAGGGAGGGGCTACATCTGAAGTGATGCTTTTCTGGAAGTAATGAGATCACAGACAGAATTCAGGGAGCTTGTACTGGTAAGAAGGGCCACCTCTCCACAGAAAATACTTCAAAGGATAAAAGAATAGGGGAACAACATTCAGGGGATTTGAGGTATGGGCCTGTGAAGAGGGAACTCATGATGGGTGGCATTCTTTTTTTCAGAGAATATTTGGCAAGGTCTCTCTGTTGAGAGGGAGGAGGGAGTGAAGAGTGTAGGAGGATTGAGAAGAGAAGAGAAGGTTTGGAGCAGATGCTGTGGGGCGTGTGTTAGGGAAGAGTAAAAGGATTGGCAGCCATTAAGGAGGGCCCGGCTGGGTTTACATGACACATTTGTAGTGGACCCAGTCCCCGTGGCATGAATCCCACAGCCCTGTTCACAAGCAGGTGAGTAAAAAGCAAGAAGGTAGAGAGTGGGAGTCATCTGTGATTAGCGGTTGGAAAGGCATGGGAAGAGAAAGAACAAGTTAGAGGGTCAAGAGACAGGAAGGGACAAAATAACTTCAGCTCGACCCCATTATTAACTGAATGGTCAAGATATTAAAGAAAAGGGAATGAGGTCAGAGCAGGGATGGTGATCTGGGGATGCAGGGACTGGTGGCTGAGGGCATGGAAAATAGGTTTAGGAGAAGTGAGGCCTGCACAGGGGGAGAAGGAAGGCCATGCTTACCATGTGCCAGGCACTGTGTAAGCACTGGGTTTACAAAAAGAGGCAAAAGACAGTCCCTGCCCTCAAGGAGCTTAGCATCTAAAGGGGGAGATAAGAAGAAAACACACATGTGTAAATAGGTTATATATAAGATAAATAGTTAATGATTAACAGAGGAAAGGTACTATAATTAAGTGTTGTAAAAGGACTCCTGTAGAAGGTGGGATCTTAGTTGGGACTTGAAGGAAGCCAGAATATGGTTGAGGAGATGAGGAGGAGGAATGGCCTTTCAGGCATGGGGGAATGGAGAGAGAAAATGCCTGGAGCCAAGAAGGATGAAGTATTTTGTTTCTGGAACAGTAAGGGGGCCAGTGTCACCTGACAGAACGAATGGAGGGGAAGAAAGCATAAGAAAATGGGTAAGGTGTTATGGGGTAGGGAGAGGTTATGAAGGACTTTAATGTCAAACAGGGGATTTCATATCTGACCACCATGGAGGTGATGGTGTTCATTGAGGAGGGTGTGGGGAAGTCACATGGTTAGAAGGTTGTTCTCAGAGTCAGAGATATAGACTGCAAAAAAAGGCCCTTGTAAATCTGCAATGGTTATTGTCCCATAAGATTACATTTTCATTGAAATATTTTTCTACTTTGCATACCTTGATATTAGTTTACACACTCATTTATTCACCCAGTCAAAAATATTAAGAACTGATTACAACATGGTAGCTAGGCACAGGTTGTGGGGAGGTGAATACAAACATTTATCCTCTCTTCGGAGAGTTCCTAAAGTAATTGAGCGGTCAGATAAAAACGCATATAAATGTAGAACCCAGTTTAGATGAGGAGGGCAGGAGAAAGCTGTGGTTTCATCGTTACTGTAAGGACCAGGAGCAGGGTAGAAGAGAGATGAAGGAAAAGAGGCTCAGTGGAAGGCAAAAAATTTGTCTTGGACTTCACAGAATGATAGATTTCAGCAGGAAAAGGAGAAAAAAATTCAGGTAAGGACAACAGTGCGGACAATGCAAAAAACAAATGGGGAGATACATGTAATGTAGTAGTGGGGTTGGGAGGAGGAGGAAAGCAATTCAGCTTAGCCAGAGGTTAGAATATTGGGATGGGACAATTATTATAGAAGGCTGAGAATATAGGAGAACGCAAGCTTTACAAGACCTAAAATGCAAGGCCAACAACTGAATTTGACTTGGGAGTCAATGGGTAGCCAGTGAAGATTTTTGGAGTAGACGACCAGATCTATGCCTTCTGAGCTCTTCTTAGGATGATTTCCATATCTCTTTCCCACATCTCCTATTCCTTTTATGTAAAGGTCATCATTCCTTTTTTTTGAATACTTAAAACTTTAGATACTTTAATATTGAAAAGCTTTTGATACTTAAAATACTTTTTAATACTTAAATAAACGTTTGTAATAATTAAAACTTTTTAATACTTAAAACCTCTTTTAAATGTTTAAATACTTCCATTGAGCCTTCCTTCATCTGCCACAGCTTTCTCCTGCCCTCCTCATTTAAGCTGTATTCTATATTCACATGTGTTTGTATTTGACCTCTCAATCAGATTAGGAACTCTCTGAGGGCAGGATAAATGTTTGTATTCACCTTCCTTCAACTAGTTCCTAGCTACCGTGTTGCAATCACTTCTTAATATTTTTTGACTGAGTGAATATTTAAAACTTAAAATGTTTTTAAATACTTAAAACATTGTTACTGCAGCCATTACCTAGGTAACTATTTCAAAGCCAAGGAGACCAGTTTGTCTTTGAAACTCCCAAATGAAGATCCTAGTGTTTCCTCACTGCAGCCCCATACACCTGCACCCCAGGGCTGTGTGGTACATATCTGGGAATCACTCTGGAGATGGTTGGGTATGGCCTCCACAGCCTCTCCTCTGGGCATCCACATTTGACCACACACAAGTTTTGACAACCGTGACACCCAACTCTGTGTAGGGATTTCAACTTTTTCAAACACTTTTCACATGATCTGACTCATGACATTTGCAGGTGATCAAACATCATCTCTAATAGGAATGAGGCAGCTAATCGTTGGCTCAGTATTTCTCTGGGGTGATGATGATGATGCTTTTTTTTTTAAATTGATGGTTTTGACTTGCCTTAGAGGCTTTGACAAATGGCCCATTTGTACCCAGAAGTCCCTGCTCTTTCGCTTACACAGGTCAGAGGCTACCATACAAGAAGGGAGATAAGAGGAATGAAAAGGGATTAGCTCTTCACTGCCAAGTACTTCCAGCAAATAACCAGCTCAGTTCTTCCAGAATCCTGCCAGCAAAGTCCTAACATGATTACACAGAGGAACCAGCAGAAAATCGTATGTTCCTAAACAACACCTCTCAGACTGGTCCTCTCCTCTTCAATCCAATAGCTGCTGTCCCGGATCAGGCCCTTCTTGCCTCTCACCTGGACTAGAATAAGAGTATCTTGCTTCCTTGACTTCTTATTTTTCCCTTCTCTAATACATCCTCCTCAGAGCTGCCAAAACAGCTTTGGCAAAGCACAGGTCTAACCATTTTCTCTCATGCTCCCCATTGTCTCTAGCACAATATGCATCCTCCTAAACTTAGCAGTGAAAGCCTTTCCCAGTCTGGTCTCCCTCTTGAGCCTGACCGTATGGGACTCTTCTTCAAGTACCCTTCAATCCAGCCAGACTGGCTGTGCCCCAGTTTATCACGCTGCCTTTTTGTCTGCTGCCTCCATGCATCTGAAGAGGCCACATGACCTCCTCAATGTGCTCTCTCCTCCCTTCTGCTCCATGGTATCCTCTATATTCCAGGCTCAGAGCAGGAAACGTCTTTGCTGGGAGACCTTGTCTGATCCTTCCCCTGATAAGTTTCTTTCTTCCTGATTTCCTTGAGCACTTTCTCTCTAGATCACTTCTTAGTCTCCATCATACCCCACCTTATATTATACTCATCTTTATAGCGCCCCACCCAACAGAACAGGAGCTCCTGGAGAGAAGGGATTGGACCATTTAAAAAAAAATCTTTATCTCCCCAATTCCAAACGCAATGCTTTACACATAATAGGCACTCGATGTTGGATTCTAAATTGTGATGCACATTTTATAAGAGATAACAAATTCTGGCCAACAAATCAGAATTTACATGAGCTAGTAAGCACAACTAGGCAAAGAATACGTTTTAAAAGTTGGAAAAAATAGAGGCTGCTTCTCCATCTGCAATCATTGTATAGCAATCTCAGCCCCACAACCATGGCCTAATGAATCCAAATGACTGCTCCAGAAAGCAAGTGAGTGAGAAGACCCACAGGCCTCTGCCTCATTTTCACTGGGAGATTTGTTTTCTCTCATCTCATAAACTCCCAGCCCTAGAGCTTGAAGGTACTCCAGAGGTCATCAAACCCAACTCCCTCATTTTAAACGTAATCTTTTTTTTCTGGGCTGTCCAGTCTTCTTGGGCCTCGCTCCCCTCCACACATTCTGCACTCCAGTGACACTGGCCTCAGACATGCCACTCCAGCTCCATTCTTTGTGCTTTTCCATCTGCCATTCCCCCCCACTTGGAATTCTCCCCCTCCATAGCTCATGGTTTTCTTGACTCAGTCAAATTCCCACTTTCTGTAAGAAACCTTTCCAGATCCTCCTTAACGCTGGTTCTTCTCTCCCCATCCCCTAGATTATTTCCAATGTGTCCTGTACATATCTTTTCTGTACATCTTTTCATGTTGTTTCTACCATTAGCCTGTGAACTCCTTGCAAACAGGCCCTGTTTTCTCCTGGCCCAGAGCAGGTACGTAATAAATGCTTGTTGACTTAATTGGACAAACAAGGAAACTGAGGCCCAAAGATATGAAATGACTTGTCTGAGGCTACACAGGAGGTGAACCAATTGGCTCACACAGGTAGTACTCATTATTAATGACATTTTACCCCAGGCCCTCTGACTCTAGAAGCAGGGTCATTTACATTGTTTTATTTTTAATAATTTTATGTAGCTCAGAACAAAAGGAGCATTTAATAGGACTTCCCCTTTTCTTATAGAAAATTATTCCCTCAGCTTCGTCACCAACTTTACCACTCAAGAACCATAATGATTTCATTGATGTGACTGTGTCCTTCACAAATGTAGATCTGAATCTCTTGAGTACTTAGTCAACTGCTTTGGAGAGTCACCAGTACTAAAGAACTTGTCATTCCCCTATGGCCAGCTTGGTGAGGAGTCCTTCCAACCTTAGCTAGGCTGGTCTTCAGGCAACTTATGTGGCCAACACACAACCAAGCTTTTCCAACTTGGAAGAGTTTGTCATAGCAAGCTTTCATTCTGTTGGCTCAGCCTTTGAGAACCTAGACTTGCTGCCATGTCATGACTAATGAAGGGACCTTAGGGATCTGGTACCTTTGTGATTTATAATGATGAGTCACCCCAGATATAATCTTGTGTAGTAGAAAGAGTGATGGCCTTGAATTAGGAAACTTCTATTCTGAATCGGGCCTTGCCATTAACCAGTTCTGAGAACTTTAACCAATAGTTTCTTGTCTCTCAGCTTTGGTTTCCTCATTTACAAAATGGTGGGGTTTGACCAAATGAATTCTATGAAAAACTTTCAGTTGAAAAATTATAATTCTAGCCTATGAGATTGAAAACAAAAGGAGAAACAAAAAAAAATCTTCACAAGCAAAGAAAATCTAATGAATAACGTGGCAAGATTTAATTATCTTCATATTTCCCTCATAAAACACCCAGTAAGTATGTACTCAGTTAATGGGAAACCTTTATAATTCTGGGAGTTTTAGATGAGGTCCACATGTCAATCTCATGTCTCATAGGATGTTAGCTATCACTGTCAACTTCTTGTACACACAGGAAAAAGGTGGGATGCTTCAGGACTATAGTTTGGCCAAAGGCTTCAATCTTTGTAGGTCTAAACTTCAACACAACATTTAGAAGATTGATTTTCTTTGCACAGGCTGCATGGATTCATAATATTTCACTTAATACTTCAATATCTTGTTATAAGAAATGAATATGAAAAGTGAACAGAATTATGGGAGAACTTCTATGAACATGTGACATATTCAAGTTACATAAGATGGGACATATGAATGATGGCAATGTAATGTAAGTAGGGAAAAAAAAAACCTAACAATGTTAAATTTAAATACTACCTAATAAGTGCCAAGGAGAAATACCTCTCTCCCTTCTTTGCAGAGCTACGGCTACATGGATGCAGAATCCTACATACACTGTGAGATTTGATTACTGTACTTGACTGACATGCTCACACTGGAAATGTAACAATCCCCTCTCACAAGCCAGTATGAACTGGTTCTATCACATCCCTGTCCAGAGAGAACACTGTGACATTTTATAAAGTTTAAGGTTGACAAAGCCATGGCCCATGGAGTGGAAAGAATAAGTCATAACTAAGTATAGATTTAGCTTCCACCTTGACTAACATGGTTATAGATAGAATTGAGGGGGTGAGGGAGAGAACCACATCAGATCATGACAGTGAACATGGAAGTACTCCTGCAGGTTTCTGGGTAAATACTTCTGGGTAAATATTGCTGAAAAGTGTGTTATCACTGGCCACAAACTGATGCCAGGAAGGCTGACATTTAGCAATGGAATTCCATTTTTTTCATATTACGTATGAAGCCCAAGGTCACCCAGGTGATTATGAATCCTGATCCACCTACTCTAAATATAACACTTATTCCTCAGTACTAAATGTATCTGACACATTTTAGATGTCTAATCAGGGCAATGAAATGTTTGGCTGTGGGTTCAGCAACTCAGATCTTAAAAGAACTCAAAAGGAAAAAAAGTTAAATAAAAATTCAAGACATGATCAAGTAGTTAGTTTGGCTTACCATGACTTGGATTATTTTTCTATTTCAAAGTATTTATTCCATTACATGGAGTAAGATAAATAATCGGGTTAAGTGATTTTTTTTTCAGCATCACCAATCTGAAGTTTTGTTGTTTTCTGATTCCAAAACCAGAAATGTGCCATTTAGAGATCACTGTCAACCTTTCCTTTCACCATCCTTGGGGTAGCAAGCTGATCATCTTTGTAAACCAAAGGGTGGTCTTAAATGTCTCTGAATAGATGGTTTTTAAATGGCCTTCTATGTTACCAGAAAATAATTACTAGTGGGTCCAATGGGTGCAGTGCTCTTGAGGTTGGGAATGTTTTTTTTTTCATGTTTTAAACAATCCTTCTACTATATCCCCATGCTCTTAACTGTTATCCTTCCACCCCATTTTTTAATACTGGCGTGATAAAAGACAAAAATGGTAGGGACTTCACAGAAGTAGAAGACATTAAGACAAAGTGGCAAGAATGTACAGAAAAACTATGCAAGAAAGATCTTAATATCTGTTAATTTAACTACTGTGTTATGGCTATTGTTCTAGAAGCAGACATCCTACAGAATGAAGTTAAATGGGCCTTAATTAGTATTGCTGACAATAAGGCTTTTGGAGGTGATGGAATTCTGCTGAGCTATTTAAAATCCAAAAAAGATGATGCTGTTAAAGTGCTATACTCCATATGCCAACAAATTTGGAAAACTCAACAGTGGCCCCTGGGTCAGAAAAGATCAGTTTATGTCCCAACCCTAAAGAAGGACAATGTGAAGAAATGTTCAAATTACTGAACAATTGCAATCATTACACACACCAGCAAGGTTATGCTTAAGATTCTGCAAGTTAGGCTTTGGCAATATGTGAACCGAGAATTACCAGAAGAGCAGTCTGGTGTTCAAAGAGGCAGAGAAACTAGAGACCAAATTGCCAACATTTGCTGGATTACAGAGAAAGCAAGGGAGCTCCAGAAAAGAAAAATTTCACTTCCGCTTCAATGAATATGCTAAAGCCTTTACACAGATCACAACAAAATACGGCAAGCACTCCAAGAGATGGGAGTGTCAAATCATATTATTTGTCCCCTGAGGAACTTGTACATGGGTCATGAAGCAACAATTAAAACTGAAGACGGAACAACTGATTAGTTTAAGAATGGAAAAGGAGTACAATAAGGCTGTATAGTGTCACCTTGTTTAACTTACGTGCAGAGTATATCATGCAAAATGCCAGGGTGGATAAATCAAAAGCTGGAATTAAGGTCACCAGAAGAAATATCAACAGTCTCAGATATGCAGATGATACCATTTTGATGGCAAAAAGTAAAGAGGAATTAAGAGGGTGAAAGAGAAGAGTGTAAAAGCTGAATTGAAGTTTAACATTAAAAGCAAACTAACTAACTAACATCTTGACAACTGGCCCCATCACTTCCTGGCAAATAGAGGGAGAAGAAATGGAAGCAGTGTCAGATTTTATATTATTGGACTCAAAGATCACTGCAGACAATGACTGCAGCCATGGAAATTGAGACACTTACTTCTTGGAAGGAAAGCTATGGCAAATCTGGACAGCATACTAAAAAGCAAGGACATCATCTTGCCAACAAAAATCCAATATAGTCAAAAACATGTTTTGTTTTGTTTCCAGGAGTAATGTATGACTGTGAGAGTTGGACTCTAAGGGAAGGTGAATGTCACAGTATCTACACTTTCAAATTATGATGAAGATTATTAAAAGTCTCTTGCACAGCAAGGAGATCAAATTGGTCAATACTTAAAGAAGTTAATTCAGGCTATTCATTGGAAAGTCAAATACTAAAGCTGAAACTTAAATACTTTGGCCACATAATGAGAAGATGGAACTCATTGGAAAAGACCATGATGTTGGGAAAGATTGAAGGCAAAAGGAAAAGAGGATGGCCAAGGATAAGATGGATAGATAATGTCATGGAAACAACAAACATGGACTTAGACAGACTTGGAGAGACAGTGGAGGATAAAAGGACCTGATGTGCTATGGTCTAGGGCGTCCCAAAGAGTCTGACCTGACTGAATGACTGAACAACAACAATTTCTAAAATATTTGCCCACTTATTGGATAAAATGTAAAAAAGCAGGAGCAAAGAGGTGATATAAACCAGAAAAAAAAAGAATTTGGTAGAGGGGAAAAGAAATAAAGGTGGATCTAGCAGTCATAAGATAAGTGAGCTTTCATTGGGGGTGGGGTAGGGGTGATGCATCAAAGAAAAGAATGATTGAAAAGACAGCTCCTTGGGGGCAAGGGATGTCTTTATGTCTATATTTTCTGGTGGCCAACATTAAATAAATGCTTGGTGATTGCAATACAAGACCAGGAAGGCAGTTGCTAGGTCAAGAACAGGCTGACTTTTTAATGATAATTCTGAATTTTAAGAATTATAACATGAACTCCAAAACATACAAGGTAATTGTCTATTTGAGAGGGTCAAGGCTCTTCAATATGCTTTTATCCTTCTGTGGACCCACACTGTCACCAAATTAATATTTCCAAGTGAATCTTTCTTGAAAATAAACCCAACATATGGTTGGATTGGAATCCTCACAAGGACCTAATTAAGCTATCAACTTGAATGCTAAAGCTAATTCTTTTGGAAACTTTTAGAAAATCAGGTTTTCCAAATGGACAATATTAAAATGAGAAAGGCAAACAGGATAGGAGGAGGGAAATCCCCGCACACATCCTATAATCCCTGTACAAACGACATATTAGGAAGATAAAAACTTGTTGTAACAGGTAAAATATCAGAATTTTAGCTCCATTAACAGTCCATGCTCAGCAAACAAATACTGCCTTTTAAAATGACAATTTCAGCAGTGTTCCAAATCCCAAACCTCGCTGTTCCTCAGCTCTTTGAACTTCTCTTCCCAAGGTTTGAGGTGTTTCCAAAAGCTATTTTCTTGATGTGGTCATTCATGTTCTAGGCGAAAATATTTGTTGTATGTGTTACTGTGGTTAACAGTAATTCCAAACATGGAAGCAGGCTAAACCAGCGCCATCTATAAGAGGGGTGTGTCCTTTTCCTTTTTACTGCCTTGCCATTGTCATTAGAGATGATCAGAACAGTCATAGGACTAAGCCTTAGAGATAAAGCTATCCAAATTGTCATTTTGCAGGTCAGTATAGAGAATCAGCATCCCTTAATCTTTCTAAGACTCAGTTTATGAATCTGAAAAATGGGGATAATACCTGCCTTGCCTGATTGTTGTAAAGATCAAATAAGATAATACATATAAAGTACTTTACAAGCCTTAAAGAGCTCTCTAAATGTGATTTCTCATTAGTACCACCAGTTTTTTTTTGGGGGGGAGGTAGGTCTGATAGCCTGAAATTGATTGCCCATGCCAGATAGTCAGCAAGTGAGTCACCCAAAGCATTAAGTCTCCCTATCATTTGTCTAAGAAGCCTTAGTCAGTACTCTTTGGTCAATTTTATAGGCTCATTCTATGGGGAAAATTTCTTGGTTATAGTAGACTTCTAAAAAAACTGGCTAGAAACATTTCTAGTTTCAACCTAATCCTACATCCCAACCACTCCTGCACTACCCTAGCTATTTAGATCATACAAACTGGGAGATCTTATTTATTTGTACAATGGGGATGCACCTACTTTAATTAAACTGGAAGCATTTTGCAAAACCTTACCCAAACTTCTGCCCAAGTGCTGTATCATGGAACAGACAGCTATCGTTGCCCTAAAGCTGACTGTTGATGGAAAATGTCAGTTTCCCAGCATTCATTATGGCACTCACTGTGCAGCACTAGGACCAAGCCCAGCTGAATGACTATTTCATTAATATTGCAAGACTTGTATCAGCAGTATCCATTCATACTTATATAAGGACTTAAAAGACAAACACAAAGATTTGGGAATGTTTCTCTAACTCCATCTACTGTTTGCTCAATTTTTTGGATGGGGCCTAGGAAGTCATGATTTTTTTTTCTCTTTTTAGGTAGAAACATTGTAGGAGAGAAAGATGCTTTCTGCCATTGTAGTGGAGGTCACAAGATTTGGTAATATAGGATCTAGAACACAATTGGGCTGGCAGGGTTTTACCATGCTGATCAATTGTAATGAGTGGATTTTTTTTAATTGAATGGAAAGGAAACTATTACAAGCATTTACTGGGAGTCATCTGGCTTTGACTTTTTAGCTTCAACTCATAAGGACATGAGAACAACAACAAAAAAATGAAATAGGCATCACATAGTAGCGCAGTGCCTTGCCTGCATCGAGGGATTCATAAACTTTTTTTTTTAGTATAACTGAATAATTTTCCTCTGGCCATGTCAGCAAAGCCACCACCATCCACAGTGGATCCAAGACCATGCATCTTCATGAAACACAACTTAGGTAGGAAGAATAAACCACAACCAGAAATCACTTTATAATTCATGATAAGAAAATAACACAATAAGTCAATGAGTGTAGTTCACTTGAGCAGGCAGAGAATTAGTTACTCTCATGGCTCACAGATGGATGTTCATAGCAATATGCACCTGGTGGCTTCCTATTTTAGCTAATTCTTCTTGCTAATTATTGTGTGGCTCTAAGTCATGCAACACTACAGTTGCTGAAGAACTGAAATTGAAAATCACTCAAAGGGCAATGGAGAAGCTCATGACAGATGGAAACGGGCTGCTGTGCATTATAGAGAAGAAGTGGTATAAAAGATGTCACCACTTATTCAAAGAATAGTAAGGAAACCAGTGTCACTGGATCATAGAGATCATGGAGGGGAGTAATGTATAAAAAGACTAGAAATGTAGTAATATTTCCTATAGGAATATAATATGGAATTCTATTAGGAATAAGTTTATTCAAATAAGGAATATTCTAATAAGAATATTGATCCTAAAGGTGATGGCAGGGGATGGTGTTATATCATCAGAGATGGCCTTTAAAAGATCATTTTTATAACTGAGTGGAGGATGGATTGATTTGGGAAAAGATTAAAGGAAAAAAGAAAAGACTAGCCAAAAGGCTATGACAGTAATCTAGTTGTGAGACATGAGAGACTGACTCAGGGTGGGGAAAGTGTCAGAAAAGAGAAGGGGACATAGATGAGAGATGTTACCAAAGTAAATTACATAAGAATTAGCAACTGATAGGTTATGGGAAGTAAGAGTGAAAGTCAAGGTAAAGACAACACCTCCACTGGGAGCTTTGGGAACATGGGGAATAATGGCACCTTTGACAAAAATAGGAAAATTAGGAGGTAAGGAAAATTTTAAAGGAAAGCTAATGACTTCCATTTTGAACAAATTGACTTTAAGACATATGTAGAACATCCACTTCACAATATCTAAGAGGTATTGGAGATATGAGAATGAAAATTAGAAGACAGACTAGTATTGGATATGAGAATAATCTTCAATGAATCAAATACTAGTTGAATCCCATCAGTATAGAACAAATCCCAAAACTTGAAAAGAATTTTATTGTCAATACGGCAAAGAATAGAGTCAGAAAAAAAGGTGTGGCTCCCTCTTCAGTGTCTATGGGGTTTATATTATATAGAGTTTATTAAAGATTTGTAATGCTAGTGAGCTGGTAGTTTCCAACAAAGGGTAGTTTCCAGGTAAGGTTGCTTAAAACATCAACAAGAATTCATTTTGTGCTTAAGATGTATATCATCAAATAAGTATAAATGTCCAATATAATTTGGGGTAAAACCAAGACAAGCTTTAGGTAGACTCAAAAGAAAACTTGATGAGACCCAAAACAAGCACTGAGTAGGATCTAAGCATTTTCCCTATAGCACTCTCCTGCTTCCCTAGAGAATCTCTATAATCCATGGGAGCACATGAGATTACTTAATGAAATAGAGTGAAAAGAAAAAAAAAAGGGCCCAGGACAGCCCTTTGGTATACCTAGAGTTAGCAGGAATTACTTAGTCAGCAAAGGAGATTAAGAAGGAAAACTTATATTCATAGGAGGAGAATCAGGAGAAAGCTGTATCATGAAAATCTAGAGAAAATTAGAGTATTACAGAGAATAAGGTGACTGATACGGTAAAAGGCTACAAAGATATTGAGAAGAATAAAGATTGAGAAAAAAAACACTAGATGTGGTAATTAAAATATCATTGGTAATTCTGTAGAGAATAGTTTTAGTTTCTAAGCTGTGGTGGGACACAAAGGGTGCAAAGGGAGCTGCGGGAATGAACACAGCCTACAAAGGGAAAGTGTGATTGATCCTGGATGACCTGAGCAGATTGAAACATAGCAGGAACAAAAAATGTCCTGGTCAATGAACTCAATGAGCTTTATTCATAGAGTAATGACATTGGAAGAAATGTGTGGTCTGCAGGGATTAAAATGTCTATAACCAATATAGTTCAACCTCATAATTTCCATTCCGACTATCACCTTAATCATGAGAAGTACTAATAGGAAGAAGGAGCTTCTTTGCTGATATATCTAGTTACAATATGAAAACTATCTAAAAAAATCTATTGGTGCAAGTTTCATCTGGCCCTGGAAATAAAGACAAGGCTTAATTTACCATTAGTGGATGTATTAATTGATTAAACTTTGGGAAGAAAGTACTTTTGTGCTATATACTACAGTAATGGGAATATTTGAGAAACATATTTTAAGACAGAATAAGGGTAAAAACAAACAAACAAACCAAGGCTTATAAACATTTAAGCGCCTGTTATGAACAGGGTACTGAACATTGTGTTGGGGAAAAAAGATGGAAAATGGGACACAGTCCATCTTTTCAAGGAAAATGTATCTATTGAGCAGCAAACACAACATGAGATACAGCATGACACCTGAGGGGGGTGACAGTAAATGGAAAGATGAAAGAGTCTGACAGGCACTGGGAAAACATGCATCTATTTGTAGACACAAAGAAAGAAACCAGTAGAAAAATGAGCATGTAGATAAGCGAGAGGAGAGGGGAATGATTAATAGAACAAGATTTTGGAAGAGATGAAAGGAAGCTTAAATTTGGGAAGAAATATGGCAGTCAATTAACAAGTAGTTATTAGGGCTCTGTATTATGTCAAATACTGTTCCAAGTCCTGACAGCAACCTTATCCTGAGAATGGATGGAAGAAGATGATGATAGATAGATGGAAACAAGTTTTGAAGAATGGAAGAGAAATGATGAGGATGCTCAGATGGAATCGTAACAAGTGTTTATTTTGTACCTCTTTTGCGTCAGGCATTGTGATAAGAACCTTGGATACAAAGAAGGGCAAAAAAATCAAACAACAACAATGACAAAAATAGTTTCTGCTGGGAGGGAGCTCAGTCTGTCAAAGAAGACCCCATGCGAACAACTATGGATAAACACCATACATAGATTAGTTTCGACCATTTGCCAGGAGAATTTTTGGAATGGCTGAACCATTATGGCTGTGTATGAGTATGTACAAATAGTATTCACATGCTTATATACTTGTGTTCATTAGAGGGATCATCTGCTATTAGGAAAAACTTTCGAGGCGCAGGCTTGAATTGTCAGTGGAAGCAATCACGTTTTGTTTGTTCACTTTCTCTGCAGATCATTCAATGGCAGGCTGGATAGCCCCAACAGTGGCAATCCTACCCATCTGAAGAGCTAGCTTTACCATGACCCTACTCTACTTTTGCTCTCTTTTCTTTAATGACAGTTTGTTGGGACTGAATCATGGGCAGTTATGGTGGATTCCAGACTTCTCAACCCATGAATGCCAAAGACAACTTAGAAGGTCAATAGGAAAAGTCTGTTTCTGCAGTGGTGAGAGAGATGTTTAGTGGTCTCAGCTCCAGTCCCCAAGCTCAGCCTCAGGGTGGCTGCTACCTCCTGAACTTCCAGGCCACAGACTGAGGAGAAATTGAGTGGCTGATCAGAGAGGGATTTCAGGGATCTCTTGCTAGTGCAAGATTCTCTTGCTTTGCCTGTGCTTGGATCAGGGTCACAATTCTGGGTGGCTGCCCTGGGGTGAGGAGGAGCACTGGCATGGTGGAGCTTATAGTGGCTGTGGAGAGGAAATCCTCCTTACAGTTACAAGACAGAAAAGAATGCTTGTGATCACTCATAGACCACAGCACAAGTCAGGAAAGGAGAAAATACCTTGCCCTCGATCATAGCGCCTTGGAAGAACTGAAAATTTTCAGGTCCCTAGAAGTATCTCTGAAAACAGCTGCACAAAATCCCCAAAGCTTGGGGCAGTTCATTCTCCACACTGGAAGCAGACTCCTACTTTAACAAAGAGTTTATAACCCAAATAATTGGCTGGGATCATAAGCAAACAGTGAAAAAAGAATCAGACCACAGAATCTTTCTTTAGTAACAAAGAAGACCAAAACATACAACCAGAAAAAGACAACACAGTCAAAGTCCTACATCCAAAGCCTCCAAGAAAAATATGAATTGGTCCCAGACCATGGAAGAGCTCAAAAGGGATTTTGAGAAGCAAGTAAGAGAAGTGGAGGAAAAACTGAGAGTGATGAAAGAAAATCATGGAAAACAAGTCAACATCTTGCTAAAGGAGACCCAAAAAAATAATGAAGAAAATAACACCTTAAAAAATAGCCCAACCCAAATGGCAAAAGAGGTCCAAAAAGTCAATGAGGAGAAGAAGGCCTTAAAAACCAAAATTGGCCAAATGGAAAAGGAAGTCCAAAATCTTAAAGAAGAAAATACTTCCTTAAAAATTAGAATAGAGCAATTGGAAGCTAGTAACTTTGTGAGAAATCAAGACACTGTAAAAAAAAATCCAAAAGAATGAAAAATTAGAAAACAATGTGAAATATCTCATTGGAAAAACAACTGACCTGGAAAATAGATCCAGGAGAGAGAATTTAAAAATTATTGGACTATCTGAAAGCCATGATCAAAAAAAAGAGCCTAGAAATCATTTTTCAAGAAATTATCAAGGAAAACTGCCCTGATATTTTAGAACCAGAAGGCAAAATAGAAATTGAAAGAATCCACCAATCATCTCCTGAAGAGATTCCCAAAAGAAAATTCCTAGGAATATTGTAGCCAAATTCCAGAGTTCCCAGGTCAAGGAGAAAATATTGCAAGCAGTCAGAAAGAAACAATTCAAGTATTGTGGAAACACAATTAGGATAACGCAAGATTTAGCAGCTTCTACATTAAGTGATTATAGGGTTTGGAATATAATATTCTGGAGGGCAAAGGAGATAGGATTACAACCAAGAATCACCTACCCAGCAAAACTGAGCATAATCCTTCAGGGGAAAAAAATGGACATTCATTGAAATAAATGACTTTCAAGCATTCTTAATGAAAAGACCAGAGCTGAACAGAAAATTTGACTTTCAGATACATATGAAGAGTTAAACAGGAAAGAGAAATCATAAAAGACTTATTAAGGTTGAACTGTTTACATTCTGCGTGGAAAGATATTTGTAACTCATGAGTCCTTTGTAAGTGTTAGAGTAGTTGAAGGGAAAAATATATGTATGTATAAATAGATAGATAGATATAAATATAGATGGATAGATGGATAGAGTGTGACACAGGGTGAGTTAAAGATGAAGGGGTCATATCTGGAGAATAAAATTAAGGGGTAAGAGAGGATTATACTGGGAGAAGGAAAAAGGGAAAGGTAGAATGGGGTAAATTATCTCACATAAAACAGACAAGAAAAGGCTTTTACAGTGGAGGGGAAATGGGGGGAAGGTGAGAGGGAATGAGTGAATCTTATTCTCATCGGATTTGGCTGAAGGAGAGAATAACATACACACTCCACTGGGTATGGAAATCTATCTTACCCTACAGAGAATATGGGAGAAGGGGGCAAGAGAGCAGGAGGATAATAGAGGGGAGGGCAGATTGGGGGAGGGGGTAATCAGAAGCAAACACTTCTAAAGAAGGACAGGGTCAAAAGAGAGAATAGAATAAATGGGGGGTGGGATAGGATGAAGGGAAATATACTTAGTTTTTCATAACATGACTACTATGGAAGTGTTTGGCATGACTACACATATATAACCTGTATCAAGTTGCTTGTCTTCTCAATGAGGGTGAGTGGGCAGGGAAGAAGGGAGAAAATTTGGAACCCAAAATTTTAAAAACAAAAGATAAAAAAAATTGTTTTCACAAACAACTGGGAAATAAGATATAAAGGAAATGGGGTATAGAAATCTATCCTGCCCTACAGGAAAATTGAAGGGGAAGGGGATAAGATAAGGAGGGGAGAAACAGAAGGGAGGGCAGATTAGAGGCATTCAGAATGCATGCCATTTTGGGATGGGGGGAGGGATGAGATGGGAAGAAAATTTGGAACTCAAAATCTTGTGGAAGTAAATGTTGAAAACTAAAAATAAATAAATTTAAAAATAAATAAATAAATGACAATTTTTCCTGTTCTGATTCTTTTTCAAACAGTGGCCTATTGAAAGTGCCAAGTTGGTTTTGACTTCAAGTTTTGGAGGCCTCTACTTCCTCTGTCTGTCACACAGACCAAAGCATCTCCAACAACAGAGCTCTCTCTTATTCCCTTTGGAGTCATTTCTGAACTTCATTGCCTCATCAGAGTGGAAAATCCCTTATTCAGTTATTATCATGCTGTGCTCCATAATCTTCCAAATTCTTTGAGAAATCCAACATAAAACCATTCTCTAGATCAGCTGGCAACATCTCAAAATTAAAACCCCCTCTCTCAGAAGCTAAAAAAGCTAAGAAACATCAGCTTGCTCTGTACCCTAGTGCCCAGAAAAGTGTTTGGCATGTTATTATTATTGTTGTAGTTGCTGTTATTTTTAAAATTATCATTGTTATGGGTGTATGTGTTAATTGTGGTACATAATGTACAGGGAGGAAACATTTCTTTTTTCAATTCAGATTTACAAATCCTCTGCTACTTAGACTAGAGAGCTGCTTGGGGGCCCTGGAAGGCCAAAAGTCACGCAGCTGTTAGAAGGTGGGTTTAAGTCTAGGTCTTCTTGATTCTGAGCCTGGCTCTCTGTTCACTATTCCAAGCTACCTTTCACCTGGAATGTAGCTGTTTATTCTTTGTTTTTGAAGAGGACCAATGATATCCTGGGCATATGTCTTGACTTGTGCATGAATTGGATTTAAGTAAGGCAGAGTCGCACAAAGTCATCAGCCTCACTCTCTCTTCCAAAGTCACTAACGTCCAGCAGCAAGACAAAAGTCAGGACAACTGGTGATGGCCCAGCATGCAGTGGATGACCTTGGTGTCTTCAATGCCTGAGCAAGCTCTAAGTACTCCATGACACCTGCTTTAGCTGCCTTCATGGCTGTTGGAACAAATTCTTCTTATCTACCCATTCATTGTGCCAGAGGAAAGCTTTACATGCTTGGAGTAGATATCCTTCTAACTCACCAATCAGTTTGAGGCCTATTACGTAGCCTCAGCCTGGTTTAGCCCATCTGCTGAGATGGTTTTACCCTGATGTGTCCACTGTGCATGCTACAACTTCCTGGAGCCACATGTGAGAATTGGGTGACAGGTTGGATACCAAAGGTGAATGAAGAGCCCTGAAAAGGGTGTGGCAAGTCCTCTCACCAGAGGTGCTAGTCCTCCTAGGTCCTAAATAACTGATTGGTGAATTGAAATACACAATTGAAAGAGATTACAACTATTGCTTTAATCAAGCATATGAAGTGTGCCTATCACCATTTTTGATCTCTTCCTTTCCTCTCCTTCCTCCATTTAGCCACCAGAGTGACCTTCCTAAAGCACAAGTCTGACCATACCATAACCCCTCCTCCCCTCAATAAACTCCAGTGGTTCTCTATCACCTGTAGGATCAAGCATACAATCCTCTGGTACCCAGAGCCCTTCATAATCAAAGTCCCTGCTCCCCCACTTTCCAGTCTTCTTAGACCTTACTTATCCCCACATACTCTATAACCCAGGGACACTGGCTTCCTTCTGCTTCTCACGCATACCCCTCTATCTCTTGACTCCAGGCATTTATTGGACTGTCTGCCATCCCTGAAATGCTTTCCCTGCACCTCTCCACCTCCTGGCTGGCCTAACATCCTTTAAGTCTCAGCTGAAATCTGACTTTTTACAAGAAGCCTTTCCCCATCCTTTTAAACACTAGTACCTTTCCTCCATTGTTCATCTCCAACTTATCCTGTCTATAGCTTGTTTGCACATGGTTTTTTGTGTGAGATCCTTGGGAGAAGGGATTTTTTTTTTTTTACTTTTCTTTGTATCCCCATCGCTTACCATTGTGCTTGGCATATATTAAGCACTAAATAGGTGCTTACTAACTAACTGATTATATTAGATGCTGTTCATTTTATGCCTTGAGGTCTGTACAGTGTTTTCTATGTATTTTTTTAATTTCCAATTTAAAACAACCCTTAGAGGAAAGTGCTCTTAATATAATATTATCTCTTAACATAATATTATCTCTTTTTTGTGCAGATTGGGTAATAGCCTGAGAGGCTGAGACTTATTCATGATTATCCAGCTAGAGGTAGGATTTGAAATCAGTTCTTTCTGACTCCAAATCCAAAACAATCTTCTAGAAAATGAGCAGTTTTTTCCCTCCCCTGATCAACAGATGTGTCTCTGGGAGAAATTCAGAGCTAATCATCTGGGCATTCCAAGGCCTCCACAATCTGTGCCCAGCAACCCTTCCCAGGATTTTTTGGTGTTACTCTCCTCCTCATCTCTTAACTAGCTTACCTCAGGATTTCTCTGCCTGACTTGGTCCCCTCACCTCAGGAAGCTCATTGTTGGCATAACCTCATCATGCTGTAAGGTCTCCTATGCCTCCTCACTGCCTTCTGCCTTTCTCCTGGGAGACCTCCATTTAAGGAGAGAGTTTAGCTCAGACATTTTATTTCTCACCTGGCTGCTCTACTTGGGGACTCTCTGATTGACTTCACCATTCTTCTATGTATGGTACCACCTCCTCCCCCATTCTTCTCCCCTTTCCCTTTGTCCAGCTTCCTTTTGTGCACTGTATTCCCCCATTAGATTGTGAACTCCTTGAAGGCAGGTACTGTCTTTGTTTTTACTTGTATCTCCAGAGTTTACTATAGCACCTGGCACACAGTTATTGCTGCTCAGTCATTTTCAGTTGTTTCCAAATCTCCCTGACCACAATTGGGGTTTTCTTGGCAAAAATCCTGGAGTGGTTTGCCATTTCCTTCTTCAGTTCATTTTATTGATAATGAAAGTGAGGCAAACAGGATTAAGTGACTTGCCCAAGGTCACATAGCTAGTAAGTATATGAGGCCAGATTTGAACTCAGGAAGATAAGTCTTTCTGGAATCCAATTCTTCTCTCCTCCCCGCACTGTGTGACAGAAGTGAAGGTCCAGGAAAGGGAGATTTTTTTTTTTTGGTTGAGTAGCACTGTAGCAGCACTGAGTGCTACAGAAGTTCTTAGCCAGAGAACAAAAGGAAGGGAAGGAACTGGGACAGTGTGCCTCCAATCTCAACCTCTCTCTCCCTCTTTGAGAACAAAGGACAAACGACCTGTGAATAGCATGAGCTGCCCCACTGAGAACCCACCTGGCCAGTTATAATCGGGCAACACAGTTCCTTCCTTTCCTCCCCTCCTGTTCCCTCCGCTCTGCTCCCTCTCCTTCTTCCTCTGTCCTCATAGGGTATTATACCCTTATCTGCAGGTGCTCTGCTCAAAGGAATGTAAATTTTGTTCCCCGAAACCCCACAAGATATCCTGGGGTTAACAAGCTAGATTTCCTTCTTAAGGACCATGCCTTAAACCCCAATCACTCTGGCTCTAATTGATTGGCCAACAATAAGTCACAGTCCAAGCCACCCCCCCACCCCACTCACTCATGCTTGAATTTTGCCCTCATTGACAATACTCAACAACTTTGTTGAGCCTAATCACTTGATACTAATGATTGAGTAGAACAAATTGATCCATGCTTCATCATCCATGTCTACATTTCAAAGAATCATAAATGATTTTGACTCATGGAAGGAAAGGATCTTCATCAAAAAAGGCACCATCCTTTAATAAAAAAAATATATTTCTGGGGGCAATTCAAAGCTTTAAGCTCTGCAATATTTTATTCCCTAAAGAATTTAAGGACCACACCCAGGGCTACAGGAGAGGCAATGAGTGTGATTAGACCACAACACAGAATCCATTATAAATGAGGAACCACACAGACAATGCCACAAAAATGGGCCATCAGAAGTATCTAGGACCAAAGATAGGCTATTTATGGAGTGAGAGTGAGGGATTACTGAGATATAATGTGTGGGCTCCTCTGGTATCTGTGCTATGTCATACATGACCAAAGGCTCCAGCACATTGGGAGGGTCCCTGTGATGGACTGTAGGAAAGGTCAAGGACATCCAAGTCCTATAAAATGGGCTGCAATCTGCATCACTGGAGGCAATGTCCAAAGCAGTGAAATTCCAAATCTGATGGATACCTAGGGTGATTTATGTATTTGTGTATCTCTATACATCTCTCAGTGTTCTGGGACAACTAAACTGCCAGTTTTCATTTGTAGCAGTTTCTTCCTATACTAATTAAATCAAAGGTCCAGTCTGTATAAACACATAAATATAAATCCACAAGCATTTACTATGTGCCAAGCACCACTGTGCTATCTCTGTGTCTATATGCCTCTATATGTATACACATAGAAAATTCCCCATATCATGATCATCTATGTGTATGTATGTATCTGTGTGTCAGACATGGAGTTAGGGTTACATTTGAAGTATACATGTAGAGCCAGTTAATCATGCTATGAATAGTTCATCAAAAGCTAAAATGAAATAATTTGCCTCTAATTATGAATGAAACACTTTATTTCTAAAGCAAATATAATCAATCTTCACTCTCACAGATTTTATTTAAGAAATCAATTTTCATTTAAATACAATTAACACTGTAACTTTAGGAAATTATGGTCAGCTTATACCCCTTCGTATATATCTGTCCCAATTTAAACCAGTTTTCAAGTAATTATTTTAAAATATTCATAACTCTGTCCCAGCTTAAGTGTGTGCCCTGCAAAGTGACATGGAGTCACTTCAAGACATCCTATAGTTGGCATCTATTCAAATCGTTAGTCCACTCCCCCACCAGGTGATGATTCCTTTTCATCCAACCAAAATCATAGGATACATTGACTAAAATCTGGCATTTAATTAAACAGAAAAATGAAGTACAAAAAAAAATACCATCCCCTCCCCCCAGACACAGGGGTGTCATAGTCACTGCGATTCATTCGTGTGATGTGTCCCACCCAGGACTTGGACCTGCTGCCTGCTACTTGCCTATAGGTGTCACCTGCTAGGCTGCTTTCTCCAATGGGCTGCCATCTGGTGCTTCTCTGATGAGCTTGTACACTGAATGGCAGCTGCTATAGATCCTCTTCCTGGCAGGAGCATGCTCATAACTCCTTTACAAGAAAGCCCATAGCTTCAGGGCTGGTTCAACTCTTTTGTTAGTGAGATTCAGAGAGTCATCAGGCAGTATCATGACAAACATCAGATCAAATTAGTCTTTGAACATTTTTGTTTTGTCGCCATTACTAACTCTCCCTAGGTAAAACAAATATCTATGCCAAGATGAGTAAATTCTTTTCGATTGCAATGATGTCCCTGTCAGCATTAGGGGCATTCAGTTTACCCAGGAAGTTCACTTTATCCATACTAATGGGAACATGTAAGAGCTGGTGACCTGTATTCTGCCTTTGTTACATTTCAATTGACACTCTCTCTACACATTCCAAGAAGTATTTCTAAAATCGTACTATGTGTAAGACCCTGTGACCAATACTGGGGATTTGTTGTTATTGTACCATTGATCTCATTTAGTGTTTTCTCAGCAAAGATATTGGAGTGGTTTACCATTTCCTTCTCCAGCTCATTTTACAGATGAGGAAACTGAGGCAAAAGGATTAAGTGACTTGCCCAGGGTCACACACGTAGTAAGTGTTTGAGGCTGGATTTGAACTGGAGTCTTCATGACTCCAGGTGTGACAATCTATCCATTTTGCTACCTAGCTGCCCAGTTCTGGGGATACTGAGGCAAAAATGTCACAGTCTTTGACAGTCTGTGTGTGTAGGGGGGATCCAGTCTAAAATGCCTGATAATTGTTAAAAATAGAAGTCTATGAGAAAGTAGGTTTAAGTACACTGTGTTTCACTTACTGAAACTAATTTGAACAAAATAATTATAATTCCACTTAAAATTCCACTTCTGATATCACTATGATTATGCAGTTAACATTATAAAATGTTTATGTCTTTTTTTTTGGAATTGTAAAGTAATGTCAGGGCTCCTTCTTGAAAATGCAGCTATAAGGGGAAACCATGGAAGCTGTTATATAAATATATCGTCTTTATCTTCAGAAGCAAAAGCCTCTTCTCCTTTCGCTATTGTACATAAAAGACATTGCACACGCCTTTTCATAGCTTACTGTGTTTCAGCCTGAGTTCTTTTTACCAACCCACAAATCTATAGTAATAATGGGTTTGAAATGGAAGTGCTCCCAGACCCTTCATCAAAGCTCAAGGAATGAGGAACTCCCTAATTTCATTCCTTTTATTTGTGCAAAAGCTTCAGTTAAGTGCCTATAGAACCACATCAACTTTATTGTTAACATTATGTTTTTACATTTCCATTGCATTTTCTGCACCTTCATATTAGCAGGTGAATTCCTTTGGAATTTCTTAACACTCCAAAACTCATTCTTTGCACAGTTTTGGAGAGCAGTTAAACGTTGGAATCAAGGACTTAATTTTCACATAAAGCCGTGATAAGACTAAGAAGAATATAACTGTGCTGCTGGTGGTAGAATGGGAAATCCCAAATCCACTGGGCCCTTCAGTGATTCCAAGGTCCTCCTTCATACAAAGAGTTGATTTTTTTTGTGGGGGGTGTCAAAGTCAAAGCCAATGCCTCTTCCTGCCCCACTCCTTACCCTCCCAAAAAGGAGCTCCTCTTTCTAGGGTTTTACTGGAATCCCATGCTTGCTTAAATATATTAAATAACTCCCTTCTAGACTCTAATGATAATTTGTACCTGACTTCTAGGGCATAACCAACTTTACTCAGACTTCTGGATTCCTCTCCTGTACGATACTACTGTAACTCCAAGTATTTTCACACACTTATTCTAAAGCCTGGGGCAGCTAGGTGGCAAAGCACTAGGCTTCAAATCAAGAAGAATCATTTTCCTGAGTTCAAATCTGGTTTCAGACATTTACTAGCTGTATGACCCTGGGCAAGTCCCTTAATCCTGTTGGCCTCAGTTTCCTCATCCATAAAATGAGCTAGAGAGGGAAATGGCAAACTGCTCCAATATCTTTGCAAGGATCCCCTAAATGGGGTCACCAAGAGGGACCTGACAACAACGTTCTAATGCCCATGATTATGATTGAATGATTGACTGCTTTTACTTGTGTAAGGAAGCAGGACATCTTATTACTTAATTTGAGGGGAGTGTGGTGACTTGATTGAGTAAATCCACCTCATCCTCACATTATAATAATTATTATTCCTAATAATTGGTCTGCCACAAGTTTTGTCTTAATCCATTCCATGATCCACATGTCTGCCATAGTTCTTTTCCTAATGTATAGGTCCAACCAGGTCAGACTGGTCCTACTCAACATTCAGTAGCTCTCTATTTCTTCTAGGATCAAATATATGCTTCTCTATTTGGCATGAAAAGACCTTCACAACCTGGTCCCAACTTTCCTTTTCAGCCTTAGTACATGCCATTCCTCTTCGCACATACTAAGGTCTGGCAAACTGGCCTTCTCATGTATAGCATCTTCAAACCTCAGTTCAAATCCTCTTCCACCAGAAGCCTTCCCTGATGGCCACTGTGACAAGCATCTCCTCCTTCCCCAATGATCTTGTAACTATTTGTAAATCATGTTTTCAGCCAAGGCTGGAGGGAGAATTTTGCAAGAGACTCTCAACAGGTGGAAAGATGGTTGATGCAACATTAAAGAGGGATGAGGCTGGTGAAAGGGCTTTAGAGGAGAGAGACATCCTTTATGAACTTCAAGAGAGAGAGATAGATAAACATGGTTTCAGACTTACTTTGTGACTCACTCCAGGGAAAAGAGAAATAACAAAATAAACAAATAACAAACTCTAGCACATATGGAGATGAATTTGGCTGTCCCGTATCCCCCAAATTCCAGTTTGTTTTGCTAGAGACTTATGTCCTTTTGTGTGAGATCAAGGCCTGTCTCAATTGAGCTGAAATCTCATCTCACTCTCATTTAAAGCATTCATTTATTCTGGGTATTTTCTGGTCCATAATCAGGATGCCATGCCCAATTTGTTTATTATTTTGCTTGGATAAATGGGACTGGTTTATTTGTTCTGCAATATTGGTGACAGTCTTCTATGTAATTGGTGTTTGGTGAGAAGCTGAGCCAGCAGATGTGAGAATTGGGTGCCCTCCCCCATCCTCTTAATGGTGGCCAGGAATATAGCTTTTGTTCTGAACCAATCATGCCTCTAAATGAATAATATTGGGAGGGAACTATAATTCTAGCCTAGTACCCTCTTTCTCAGAGAAGAGAAAGGCTAGCCTCTTGGCTCCTTTTCCTGCTCCCATCCAGGGAGGAATTGCCATCTCTCTAGGAGAGGAAGGGGCAAGATTCAATTGATTGCATTCAACAATTCCTCTCACGAGCCACATTTAGACAACTCATGTGAACACAACCTTCATAGGCAGCACACACCTGACATCATGATTCTCTACTTTTATAGACACATATGGTATTTCCTAACTAAACATCAAGTTCACAGAGGGCAGAGACTATTTCAATCTTGTCTTTCTATTCTTAGTATCTAGTTTGGGGTTGGGCATACATTAGGCATTTAATAAATGCTTCTTTGTTCACATTTAGATGAGCTCACAATCTAGTTCTAACTTTCTTTTCTGGACATTTCACGTCACTTCTGTACCTTTCTATAGCCCATCAAAAGTGACCTGCTTTCTACAGAAAAAGGGGACAGCAAGAATGTGGGCATAGCACACAAGGTTTGCAAAATACTCTCCACACTTTCTGTCTCGGCAGAAACATAATAACCTCGTGGGTGCAAACTGCAGCTACAAATGGCCATGTGCTTCAGAGAGGGAAAATAGAGCTGAGAGAGATTAAGGACTGTCCACTGTCACAGAGCCAGTAAGTGATGCTGGAAGGATTGGAACTCAGGTCTCTCGGCTTCCAAAGCAGCATACACATACATGCATTCTGGCACAACAACAAAAAGAGACTGTGTCCACTGTGTAAGAAGAATTGTTCTGGTTGTGATGCCATTTGAGATGCTCCACACCCTTGTTGACAATATGACTTTTGTTGCGTGAGGAGAGATGGGGAGAGAGTCCCCAGCTGGCCAGATTCTCAGGACAGGGAGCTCCTGAGGGGTCATCTTTGTTCTTCTGGCAAGGGTAGGAGCAACCAGGTCAACCCCTGCAAGGGGCGGGACTCCCTTGATCTACACTGGAATGCTTTCCACAACCATGGTGGATTACTGCCACTCTCTCCCACACTCCTAGTCCAATCTGTTCCCTCTTCCCACTGGCAGGCCAGGTACATATCGGGTCAGGAAGGAAGTCTCCTTTCCTGATGATGCCCAATTAATAAAAATTATCAGTGGAGAAATAGAGGGGAATGGTGGAATGTTCAACATTTCATTCTTCAGCCAGAGTGACTAGAAGGTGGTACTTCAGGGCATTAAAAGACAGCTGGGCCTGACATTGAATCCTGCCTCCTCTTAACCATGTGTACCTGGGCAAGTCACATTATCTCCCTCAGCCTCAGTTTCCTTGTCTGTAAAAAGGAGATAATTCCTACGTCATATACTTCTTCTGGTTCAAATGAAGTAAAATACTAAGGACATCACAAAACATAATATGTTCTATAGATGCTAGTCATTGTTATGAAGATTGTCTCCTATAACTATTAAAAACAATAACATTCATCCATCCATCCATACAAAAGTCTAAAGCTAGAAGGGACCACAGAGACCATCTAGTAAAATCCCTTCATTTTATAGTTGAGGGGACTAGCCAGGGAGATGGAGTCCCTTGTCCAGGGCTAGAAAAGCTCCATGTGAGTGAGAGCATTTGGATGCTGGTCCTCTGATTCCAGAGGAAGGGCTCCTTCCATCGAATCATGATGCCTTTCCAGTTTTGCGTGTAATTTTTGATTTATAAAAATACTCAATTTGACAAGTATGAGAATACAGTGAAGAAAAGAAAAGAAGAGGGAAGAGGTGGGTAAAATTAATGATAATTATTATATTAATAGTAAAAATAGCTCTATGTGGCCTGCCATGACTGCTATGGAAAATAACAAGAAAGGTCAAAAGTCATGTATGAAACCATCCTGGAAATGTTCTGAGTTCATGATTGATGACAATCTTTTTACTCTGTGTAGGAAGTGCTATATCAGACCTTATCAGGGAAACACCTAAGTAAAGGTCAATCACACAGGTAGAGTTGGTTGCAACACATGGAGAGTCTATGGGCTGCATAGATGGCCACTGAATATTCACAGAACCTCCAAGAAGACCACTAGTTCACTAGTCTAGCTGACCAAAACTGTATGGAACAAAGTTTAGGGAGCTGTCCTATCCTCAATCCTCTTTTTTCCCCTCCCCACTTCTGTTTGGCAATATCACAATGAATGCTAGATATCTTATGGTTGTTCCTAATTCCAGGGTCTTTGCTAATATCATACTTCCCACACGACATCCTGTAGATGTGAATGAGAGCATAGGAGAGGAGACCTTTCTCTTCTACCTTGCTCCAGCCAGTTCAGAAACACTCCTGAAGTGGGCATTCATTGATAGGAGTGTCTTCCTAGTAGGAATTGAGGGCAGAACCCCCCTTAGCTAGAGTTGTCCCTGCAATGACTTGGGATCTGATTTAAGGATGAGGCTTTAGAACTGGGACTTTTGAGATTCATAAATGCCTGCTTGAGGGCAGATTTTTCTATGTAGATGGCATTGTATCCGCAGAGGCAGCATCATTATATACTTGGATTCCTAGAAGTCAGGCCTTCCTTTGGGATCAGACTAAGTGATCTTTTAAAATTGAGTGTAGGAGCTAGGAGCCCTTGAGCCCAAATTGACATGTCTCCCCTTTCTCAGGATCTGACCTGTTCCCATCTTTCCCTTTTCCTCTCTCCCTGTGGCCAAGATGATTGGAAGTGCCATGGCTTCTCCCCAGTTTCACTATTTTCCTAGTTACAGAGTTCTACCATTTTTCTAATGCTCACTCTCTCATTTCTTTGAGTTTTAGGGACTGTTCCATTGGCCCAGGACAATGCAGCTCCTTTGTAGGGCTCTTGCCATCAAGGCTGATCGCAAAGGAATAGATTTCCTCTGGTATATGTTTTGATCTGAAGATAAGTAGAGGTGTGGAGACAAGGTTTTGAAGCTCTTTTCTTTTCCTTTTCCTTGCTCTTCTTCTCCCAACTTCTCCTTCTTTCCTTCATTCCCTTTTCCACCTTCATCCCTTCCCTCCCTTCCCATCTTCTCTTCTCTTCTTTTCTCTTCTCTTCTCTTCTCTTCTCTTCTCTTCTCTTCTCTTCTCTTCTCTTCTCTTCTCTTCTCTTCTCTTCTCTTCTCTTCTCTTCTCTTCTCTTCTCTCTCTCTCTCTCTC
>NW_020954577.1:16454572-16463955 GCF_900497805.2 Vombatus ursinus | reverse complement strand
TCTCTCTCTCTCTCTCTCTCTCTCTCTCTCTCTCTCTCTTCACCCCCCCCCAGGAATTGGAAAGTTCACATATCATCAGTTGGACTTGAGACAGGTATTGATTAGAATCTGCTTCATAAGAACAAGTGTATGCCTTATGCTTTTAGGAGTGTTAATGATTCTATTTTTATTATATATGAGTCATTTTTGATTGTGTGGTATGTTGGTTATTGAGCTAAGAATTCTCCTGTAGGAATTCTCCTATTGAATTTTTTCTTAAGAAAACATGTAGGGGCAGCTAGGTGGCACAGTGGATATCACATGCCCTGGATTCAGGAGGACCTGAGTTCAAATCTGTCCTCAGACACATAATACTATCTGTGTAACCCTGGGCAAGTCACTTAACCCTACTGCCTGGCCAAAAAAAAAAAAAAAAGAAAAGAAAAAGAAACAAAAAAAAATGTAACATAAGGTGGGATTCAACTTTGGAGAAGAGCAGTCAAGATCCTCAAAGCAGAGTCAGTCCACAAATATTTATTAAGCACCTATTATGTTTCAGGGGCAGCAAGGTGGCACAGTGGGTAGAGTCCCGGGCCTGGAGTCAGGAAAACTTATCTTCTCAAGTTCAAATTTGGCCTCAGACACTTACTAGCTGGGTAATCACAACTCACTTTACCCTATTTGCCTCAATTTTCTCAACTGTAAAATGAACTGAAGAAAGAAATGACAAACCACTCCAGTATCTTTGCTAAGAAAACTCCAAATGGGCTCACAGAGAGTTGGACATGATTGAAATGACTGACCAACAGCAACATTATGTTTCAGGCACTGTGCTAAACAAGAAAAGCAAGAGATAGTCCTGGCCCTCTAAGGGAGGACAGCACATAAAACATAACTGAAAAGTGTGTGTTGGGCTAGGGAGAGGCATCAGGAAGGGCAAAGTATATGCCACAGGACATGATGAAGTCCTGAAGCCAGGGAGGGAAATGGGGGCTGCCCTAGGTGTTCTCCCCAAATGGTTGTAGATGAGGGAGGAGCTCTTCAATGTCCACTCTCCATACTGTCTCAAGGAGAGAAGGGCCCCAGGGTCAGGGGGTACTGAGGAGGTACAAGTTTCAGAACAGGATGTCACCTTGCAGGATAATGAATTTCTGGAGATAATGGAGTCCCGGAGAGCTGTTGGGTGGAAAATGAGGTACTGGAACCAGAGCAAAATTAGAATTTCCTCTATTTCCCAACAATCTATGAGAGGACCACAAGAATAAGAGTGCATAATGATATGGCTGAAATAGGTGCCATTGTGCATTGCTGGAAAGGGACAGTGTCACCTGGTGAATACAGTCAGGGAGCCACCGTTGCAGTGAAGCATTTAGTTATTGATGACAGCAGAGGACCACCCAAGCCAGCCTCAATAGGGGAAACTACATTATTCAGTCATAGGGCCCAGGTGTCTTCCAATGCCACATGCCTTAATCAGCCTGTAACACGTGTGGAGTACCTCACACAACTTTGGGATACCTGATCGTCATGATTACATCGTGCTGCCATCTCTCTGATAAAGGAATGATGCAAAGAACAAGGACACCAGGGCTGTCATCAAATCCTCAGATAGTCACTATTATGACAAAGTATTCTTTTTAAGCCTAAAAGATCTATGATTGTGGTGAAATAAAAAAAAATCTAGGGGGGAGCAACGAGATGGAAGCTAGCTCTGTCCCAACCCAAGACCACCTTCACATTTGGCGCTGCAGTCAAGGCAGCCACTGAATGGCTCCCCTGTGGAAGATGTATAGGATTCCATCGAAGAGTGGCACATAGGGCAGAGAGCCCCCAGGGAGGCTATCATGACTACACAAAAGTGTCCAGGTGTCACAAACAAAAGCGTCACCTACATGCCTTTCCCTACCCCAGCCTCTCTTCAATTTGAGTAACTATGAAAATCTGCCTCAAGGTCTCCTTGGTGTTGGTGATAGCTAGTAACTGGCACTGACTGCAGAGGAGGGAGAAGAAAGACAAGTGAAACAAGAAATATGGTGACTGGAGGAGCTGAAGACTGGTGAATTTTGCCCTTGAGAGAGATGACACAGGCAAATAGGACTTGGAGAAAGGGTTGGGGTGGGAGTGGGGAGAAAGAAGGAGAGGGAGAGGGAGGAAGGGGAGAGGGAGGAAGAGGAGAGGGAGAGACAGAGAGAGAGAGACAGAGAGAGTGACAAAGAGAGTGACAGAGAGAGCGACACAGAGAGCGACAGAGGCAGACAGAGAGACAGAGGCAGACAGAGCGACAGAGTCAGAACACCTGTTCTGGGGGGAGGGGATGGAGAGAGAGTGCTATATGGATAACAAAGCATAGTAACAACTTGATCTTGTCCAGTTCCTTCACTCCTGCCAATTGAGAAGGAACAGCTGACCAAAAAGGTGGGCAGCATGTTGAGGGGAAGGGCCACTGGATGATAACTGAACCTGAGAGTGTCCATTCGTCTTTGGAACAAATGGCTGCTTATCTAAGAACTGCTTCCTGGTTCGCCCCCTTGCTTGGAGCTGGCTTAGCCAGGTGGCCCTGGGAATAGAGAGCTGGACGTGGGGTTAGAAACAGTTGAGCTCAACTTCGGCCTCAGACGTCAGTCATGTGAGCAAGGCACCACGCTTTTTCAGACTCTTTCAGTTTCTTTAAATGGGGCTAATAAGAACACCTCATCTCCCAGAGTTGTTGGGATGATTAAATGAGATATTTGTGAAGTGCTTAGCACAATGCCTGACAGATAGTAGGCACTTCATAAATACTTGTTTCCTTCTTATCGTTAACCACTTGCTTAAAGATGGGGAGTATTCAGAGCACCAGAGGGTGTCAGCTATATATCTGGTCAGGTATTTTGGAGGGGGACTGTGAGAATGCCCCAGTCAGGATTTAATTGGAGGATAATGTTCAATATCATGTGCTTTGAATAAACTGGTTTGAGGGAAACACAACAGAGGAGAGATGAACATTGTAGGCAAGCATAACATGTACTTCATGATAAAGAAGAAATGTAGCTGCTAAGGAAGATGTCTATATCTATACATCCTTTGTTCACAATTGCTGTACATACTAGGTGACCCAAAAGTCCTACTTCAGCTAATAACTATAAAAATCACTATTATCATCTCTGTTCAATAGCTATTAAAACTTACAACTGCACAAAGAATTTTGGGACACTCTATTGACATTTTATGTTAGTACAGGAAGCCATCTGCATTTAGTAGTAATGAATGACCAAGTATTTATTACAAAAGCACCATTAATTCCCAATTCCATTTTTATTGCTCCCTATCTAGAAGCCCATTTGACAAAATATCTTGTTATCTCTTTTAGCTTAACCTATTTTAATGTCCTTTCTTCCTCCTGTATATTTATTGGCACTTCAGAAATTTCCAGCTCAGAAGAGACTAGAGCTTGTGAAGTCTACGTAGTTGGCCTCTAAATAAGTTTCCCTTTGACAATATCCCTGATGAGTTATCATCGAGTCTCTGCTCAGAGTCTTCCCAAGACAGGGATCTGCAGCCTCTGGAGGCAGCCTGATCCACTTGTAATCAGCTCTCAGCACTAGGAAGTGTTTCCTTACATCAAGCCTAAACCTGCCTTTTTGTAGCTTCAAGCAACTAGTGTTACCTGGGATCTCCAGCTTCCAGACAGAAATCAAGGAAATTTATCAGGAATGAAAGAGACAGTTGACAGTGACTAAAAATGTACAAACACACATATACGCACCGCTCCCACATACATGCAGATAGACACAGACACAACAGAAAACTCTGCATCTGCCCCTACACACACGATTCTCTTTTCTGGCCCGATAAGTTTGTCTTCTTGGTATGTGGAAGCCATGCATTTTGGGTAGGCCGGTGACTGAAGCTGAAAAGGGAGGAGAAAGGCAAAAGAAAACCGATTCAAGAACTCAAGCCCAAAGCAGGGGGTGTGCCTTCAAGCTTAACTTGTGCACTGAGGAAGTGAGAAGCTCCAGGCACTACACTTTCTCCCTATAATATGGTGCTGAAAATATGACGTCCTGGTAGGACTGTCAGAAGGGCCTCCTGTAGAATTCAATGACCTTTTTCCATGGAACTGATTCAACATGGCTGCTATGATAAAAGAAATGGAAAATCTAACTTTACAAGAGAGAAAAAAAAGTAGTCCAACTCTGAATTGATTTCCAGATAACACAGCTAAGACCCAACATACTTTAATGTGAGTGGATAACCAGCATTTGAAGGCTTGTCTTCCTTAGAGAATGATCATTAGCCTTATTGGAAAAAAATGTAGATGACATCTGTCACACACATATATAGATTCCTAAGCATTTTCTTTAAGAAAGAGGAAGCAACACTGTTTTAAAGTGTCATTGCTGATATTGCCAGGGGAAAAAATCTGGAGAAAAAGAATTCCCCCAAGCTTCCCTGAGGAGCTCTGGTGTCAGTTATCAGTAACAGCTAAGGGACCATGGCCTCCACCACAGCATGGTTCTGTTACTGTTGAAATTATTCTGAATCACTGGAGTACAGCTCTGGCACCCAAATGGGCCAAACCATGAAGCTGTTCAAGGTATATGAATTCAAGCACCCACACCGCATGTGTTCCTGGTATGGAACACTCATTAGGAAACCACATTCCACAGAATGGCTTTGAGTGTGACAATCTTATCTGTATTTGCAAGGCAGGCACATGTGCTGGGGTACCATAAACCCATGCAAGGTCACTGCAAGATGGGACCTTCGGGGGCACAGGCCCAAGGTTTCCTTTCACAGACGAGTGCACTGAACCCCAGAGAAAGTGACTGCCCTGCCCAGGACCGCACACATAACAGATCTTAGAGGTCAGGCCCTTTGACTCCAGTCCAGTGTGCCACATTGCCTCCTGAACAGGACCTTCATTGAGACAAAATCAGCTCATGGTCTGCAAAGCGTAGCTCCATTTAAGACAATCACATCCTATAATGGATAAGGAACATGTGGTGCCTATCACGAGCACCATGAATCCAGGTGGTACTTCATACAGTTAGAAGGGACCTCAGTGGCCATCTTGCCCAACCTATACTCCCAAAGGAATCTCCTCTACCTCATTCCACCAAGGGGTCAGCCGAGCTTTGATTGAAGACCTCCATTGATGAGAAATTCTCTCCCTCTTGGGACAGCTCACTTCCCACTCAGGAAACTCTAATGGACAGGAAGCTTTTCTCTGATATGCTACCAAAATTTGCCCCCCTGGAAGCTTCTACCCAGAGCAGCTGTTTATGCCACCAAAGGAGACAAGCAGAACCAGTCTACTGGTTATACTTCATATAACTTTTAATAAATATATGTTGCATAGAATAAAAAGGTTAGGTGATTGGGTTAGGATCAAACAGTCATCAAGTGGCAACTTTGGCATTCAGTTCCAGACCGCCCCCCGCCCCGACTGTGGATTCAGTCCTCTGAACACTATGCCACACTACCTGTCCTTTCCCATGAAAAATGATGTGAACATTTTTCCTAGCCTCTGTTTTGTGTTCCTTGATTTTCATCAGTTCCTGAGTCCAGGAATTACTTGATGGTACTGCTTTATCACATTTCATTGTATGCTTTGTTCTACTCCTATCCTGATGTTCTTATTCCATCTTCTCATACTTTCATGTTGTTTCCTTACCCCTTACATTGAACTTTTTATGATCTATAAAGCATTAAAAGAGCTGGTTATTTATTACTTAAATTTCATGTGCTATTAAAATAAACTCCTGCCTCATGTTACATTCTTTCCTGATTAATTTATTATGAATTTTCCTTGGCCTTAGCATGTGGTTCCTAGGTCATATCATCACTGCATATTTTACCCATAAGCATCTTTTAAAAAGCCATTGCTATATTATACAAAGTCTGGAAATTATATTAGTATTCAAAACAATCTATTTTTCCATGACCAAAGGCAGGTTCATGATCTCATATTTTTTAGCTGGAAAAGACTTCCCACCATTTCTTGACAAATGTTATTTTCTTCAGAAGAAGAGTTTATTGGCTTATTCTTTGAAAGTAACTTTTCTCATCACAAACAATGACAAGGAATCACCACTCCATTCACAGAGTCCTCAAGCCAAGCTAAGACTTCCTTCTGCCTGGACCCATGAACAATTAGCACTCTATCTCAGAATCCCAAATGAAAACTCTGTGTTAGGGGGCACTTGGACTTATTGTTCCATACTTAGATTGAGATTCCAACATGACTTGAAGGAGATTGGCTCTATCACTGCAGATGGCAGTTTTCTTCCAAAATGTGACACATTTAGCTCTTCTTTCTACTTATTTGGACAATTGAGATAATATCTTGTCAGAACTCTGCACTCCAGTGATTTCCTGCTATCTAAATATTTATGATTTTTGCAGGTGCTCTTCATGGTGCCAAAATTCTTTGTAACATCTGGGATGTTGCAAAATAAATGAGGAGCTATTTAATGATGCTAAATATTTTATGACAATAAAAAAATCAAAGAAGTCTTCATTTCATCTGTCGATACTCACACAGAGACACAGTCCCTCCAGCTGGGCCCCAGTGGACCAACCCCATGGCTATGGCCTGAATCAACATTCACTCAGAAATTCTCCTGAGTGAGTTCAGGCTTGTCTTGCTTTTCACAGGTCTCCAGATAACTGACTACTTAGGTTTCATAAATTTTAGTGGAATTCATCAGAATAAACTTCAAGTCCCTAAGAGGTCATGGTATGATCCAGTTCCATATTGATAGAACATGTTAGATCACTACTGCCCACAAGTAATATTCTCAATACACAAAGGTGGCCATATCACACTTTTATTCAAGTGTTTTCAGGGGCTTCCTGTTGCCTCTAACAGAAAACACAAAATCCTCTGCCTGGCATTTATTGTTCCCCGGAGCACAGCTCACACTGGTAGCTTCCCAATTCAAATTTCCTATATACAACCCTTGATATACTCTCTGGCCAGCCTAAGCAGTCTTCTTGCTGCTATGCTTGTTAACATTCCAGACTCTCTTCCCTTTCACCATTTAGAATCCCTTGAAAGGAGCTGGCTGGCACTGTCCTGGGGACTTTCCTAATTCTCCTGGTGATGGCCCTCCTCTCTGAAATGATTTTGTATCACTTTGTTTATCTTCTGTGTTGTTATATCTGTGACCAGGAGGTATGCACCAGTCTCCAATGCGAGCTTTCAAATAGGAGGGACACCTTCATCTGTGTCTTTGTGTAACCAGTGAAGAGAAGCAGCCTGGATATAGTGGCGAGAGGGTTGGTACACTGACCCACAATCCAGAGGTTCTGGGTTCAAGTGTCACAACTGATGTCCAATTCCTAGGTGAGTCTTGTCAAGTTATTCAGTATCTAAGTATGCTAGGCCATAAGAGTCAAACTCAAATAGAAATGGTTCCTTCCTACTTCATCTTGACTCAGAAAACCACAAATTAACATTGCCTTTATTTTACTGTATTTTTATTTTGTCAAGTTTATTTCGTAATTTCCCCGATTATATTTCAATCTGGTTAGGGCCACAAAGGAGTTTATAGCCACATTTGGTTTTCAGGCTTCACATTTGATATTGCTGCCCCAATCACCTGCAAAATGCTAATTTGTAGAGAAGGTGCCATTCTGTATGGATAAAAGGCAGTTTCTTTAACAAAGAATTCCATATGTGAATGGAATCCTAAGTATCGTCTCATTCCCTATCCCAAACATAGTGTTACAATTTGCTTACAACATAGGTGGTACTTCATAAGTATTTGATAAATTATTAACACTTGATCTTGTTGCCATGACCATCACCCTGACATTGAATATTGAGTACCCAGGAAATTCACATTATTAGCAGATCAGAAGTTTGAAGTGTTTCCATTCAGAGACATCAGGGGTATTGTGCCTCTGAACTCAGTTCATGAAGCCATTTCATTGGTGGAAGGCAGAATGGATGCCTCCTGGAGTATGGCATCAATGTCTGGACTCTAACTTCTATGACACAGTATTTATACTGATCCCAGGTATAATACTCACTTAAAGGATGTGGTCATAATTCAACCAGTAGCCAGAACAAAGGAACATTGTCCATGGGCAACTAGCACTTCTCCCTTATTCAGAAGTGTAATTGTGGAAATGAGGAAGGACTAGCCATGATCTAACATGCCCTGAACACTCTCCTATGATGACTGGAGTCAGATACCTTTACCTAGTGTACTTTATATAGTATCACCAAAATTGAAGTTGTAATAAGTAAATGAGGAAAGTGGTGGTGCGTGACACAGTGGGGCGGGGGAACAAAACTCAATTTGGAATTGCAGTTCCTGAAAACTCTGCCCCTGACCACATGTGGAAACTAAAGTTAAGTCATTGAACCTATTCACTCCACTTTCCTCATCTGTAATATCAGGGCTTTGGAGGACTCCAGATGCTCCTTAGATGTCAAAAGATAAGATGTTATGAAAGAAACTGACTTTATCCATGATGTCACCTGCTCATTTGGTAGTGGATTGTACCAATAACATTATCTTCCCCAAAGGAAATCTATTCCTACATTGAACACTTCAATGAATCTTTGATTTTATGGATATAGATACTCCTTACAGTGGAGCAAATGGAAATCCCTCTCTTCCTGCTCATGCTATACAAGTCTTCTCCATCTTCTCCCATCACTCTTCACCAGTGGGTCTCTCCAAGGTTCTGGGGGCCTTTCTCCAGACCTTTTGACATTATGTAGATCCAATACCATCACACATTGAGCACAGGAGGGATCTTGACAATCAACAACTGAACTCATTTATTTGCCAAATGAGGAGACTGAGGCTTAGAGAGATTAGGTGAATTTTGTAATGTCATACTGTTAATACACAACACAGCTGAAACTAGAATCAAGTCCTCTGACATTGGAGCAGAACTTGTTATGGGTACCAGGGCAGCATGTAGCTTATTCTATTATCTTTCATGAAAAACCCACCTCTTAAAAATGCAGGATCACAGACTTAGAGATGGAAGAGTTCTGAATACTAGTGCACATTTAGTCCATCCTCCTCGTTTCAGGCAACAGGAATCTGAGGCCCAGAAATGATTTGCTGAAATTCACACCAATAGCAAATGGGAAAGATATAATCAGAAATCAGGTCTTCAGACTCCCAATGCATCACTATGCCTTGCTGCTTCTGTATAGGGCTATTTGATTCTCTTGTATTTCACTAATTGCATGTGCACACAAGTCATTGGCAACATGATGAAGTCTATGTGTGTCTATTACATGTTTTGCCATCTCCATTTGAATGACTTAAAATTCCACTAACTTGAAGACTACACAGTTTTATGGTTTGTAGCCATGCAAGAACACTAGATTGCTATTGGCATTAAAAAGAGTGTGTGTGTGTGTGTGTGTGTGTGTGTGTGTGTGTGTGAGA
>NW_020954577.1:16423170-16454562 GCF_900497805.2 Vombatus ursinus | reverse complement strand
AGAGAGAGAGAGAGAGAGAGAGAGAGAGAGAGAGAGAGAGAGAGAGAAGAGAGGGACAGAGATGGAACTACTTAAATCCCCCTCCAATTTTCCAAATGAACGAACAGGATTTTCAATGCAACAAAGACATATAATCCACAAGCACTGGGCACTTGGTATGGAATGCACAAAGATGACTATAATGTATCTCCTGGCCTTAAGATCATTTATGTGATCATGTGAGCAGAGAGTTTCCAAGGCCAGCCGAAGGGATGCTGAGGGACCTGGAAGAAGCCACTATCTTGTCCCTTCCACACACGAGTGGGGACTTGAGTGTTTTCTTGGAAAGGGGGAGGAATTGAACTTCAGTGATTCAGGGCTTCAGTGGTCCATGGAATGGCTATTCAGACACAGCTTCTCTATGGATAGCTTTTAGAACAGTGAAGATTGCACTTTATCCATGTTGCATTTGATGGGGGGACAAAAAACATCTTTTAACTCTTACCAAACGAAATCATATTTTACCAAATGAGATCTCAACAACACAGTAAGTCAGTAAGATGTGTCCTTACTCCCACATGGACATCCACATCAACATAGCTGACAGGTGCACAGCCTTTTAAGGTTTGCAAAGCTTTCTGCAGACTGTAGATCACTTAAAACACAGCTCTGCCCTTGAATCTACAGACCACTTCTGCCCCTCTCCCACAATGGGCTTCTCCTACTGGCAACACCTCTACCCCATGGCCTCCTCTTCTGATTGGATAGTTACTCTCCAGTCCCTCCATTTTGTAAAGTATCCACCTAGTAATGTTGATTTTCAACCCAGCTCAGTCCCTGCCTCTTGGGATGACTTCTCCACCTCAATGCACCTCCTCCTCACTCATGATTCACCTCTCTCTTGCATTGTCTTCCCTGCTTGAGGGCAGAGACCATTTTTATTTTCATTTGTATTTGTGTTCCTAGAACTTAATACAATACCTAGTATGCAGTGAGTGGGGACTTAATAAATCATTTCTCTATTGTTTCATCTGATTCTCATAACAGCCCTAGAAGGTAAGTGCAATTATTCTCTTCGTTTTACATATGAGGAAACTAAGATTGAGAGAGACTAAATGACGTGCCCCGAGTCACACAATGAGCATTTGAGGCAGGATTTGAGCCCAGGTTTCTGAATTCTGTGTCCAGAGATTGATCTGCTCATGTCCTGATCCCCATTGCCATCAGTTTGCAGGCATGCTCAGGATTTTTCTTTGGCAGTATCATTTTACTAGGCAATATTGGAAATGATGCCTCTGCCACTTTGAGCACAGTGGATAAAGTGAAGCTCTCAAACCCAAAGCCAGTAGGTCATGTTATTATCCCCCTGGGACAAAAGGGGGAAGAATCTCTAGGAGACTGTCTAATCTACTAGTAGTGAACCTTCTCTTTGGAAAGGAACTATTGACTTTTCCGGCATCACAAACACTGCAATCAGACATGTTCTGCTCTGAAGAATGTCAGATTTTTTTTTAGATATGATACTTAGCCTCAAAATGTAAAAATTCATAAAATCTATTGTGTTGATTCTGCTCTGATCTTTGGAGATTTTTAATCTAGCCTTTTCCATAGATTTGTAAATTGCTTTCTGCTCTCCTTTCCCCTCATAGAATGGGATCCTATTTGCTTTACAGTTTCAGAGGCAGGAAAAAATTCATCACCATACTGTTGAAATGTGTGTGCAATATAAGAGAGATACACCTTTGAAACATTCAGAAAGAGTACAGAGTATGTGGGATAGCTTACTACCCAACATTGTCCTAGCTGGCATAAATGATGATAACGATAAAAATGCGAGCTACTGACATTGCTATAGCACTTTAGATTTCAAAAAAAAATACTTTTCATATGTTTTCTATGTCATTTGAGCCTCACAGAAACCTAAGTGGTACTTACTGCAGATGTTGTCTGCATTTTGTAGAGGAGGAAACTGAGGCTAATGGAGCTTTAGTGATCTGAATGCAGATAGTTAATAGTACAGCTAAGCACAGGGAAGATTTGAAACAAGGTCCTTCTGAATCCAAATTCAAATCTATGTGTTCTGATCTAATCACACACACCCATTCCCCCTTGAAAGAAACCTGCTTTTAAAAAATCAAGATTTTTGAAGGATTGTTGCCTAGGACTTTTAAAATGGACATGACAAAGAAAATGGGGAAGAATTCAAAGAATAGCCTTCAGGATATTAAGGGGGTTAATTTGCTGGGAAAATCTTGATGGAAGGTGGAATAATTATCAGTTTATTCATGACTGCTTCCAGGCCTCTCTCTCAAAGCTTAAGGTCAGCAGGCAGTCTCTAGGTTATTTCCCCTAAAATTGGGGCCTTCATGGTCTACTTACAAGGTCATGGTCATTGCAGGCAATGTGGATCCAAACTTCAAGGGGACAATGGGACTAGAAAGAAAGGTGTTATTTTCAGAAAGACTAAAGAGACAAAATCACCAATATTTGATGAGTGTATAGAAGTATGTGGTGAAAAAGAATGAGAAATCAAGGATTACTGAGTTTTTACTTGGAAAAAGAATGGCTTGAGAAGGTGATTTCCCTCTTGAATACATTGGATTTGAGGTACTACATGAACATTCAAGTGGAAATATTCACTGGTACAGAATAGGTCTTCATACATTTAAAAACAGAGACTAATCATGTAGCTTCAATACTATTTTGGAGCTTGTGAGCAGTTAGGACTAGAACTTTAAGTTCTATGAATCATCTTTATGGGCATGAAACTTACAACATTTGGGCCAAAGGAGAGAGTACAGATGCGAGAGTACTAAGGGCAGTACCTTGCCAAACACCATCATTAAAGAGAGAGTAGAGAAAACAGGGGTGAAAGAGGTTTAGAAATAAGGATGTGCCACAATACAAAAGGGAATGGGAAAAAGATAGTGACTAAATGCTGAAGAGGGCTATGTGAAAGATTGAGTAAAAGATAGTGTATGTCTTTTGGTAGTTACTGGTAGGGTTTGATGGGAGTTCTTTCAATAGAGTCAAAAGCCTCACTGTAATAGCTTATAGAGTAGTGGGTGGTAGAGAAGAAGATGATCTTTCTAAAAGTTTTATTCTGAAAAGGCAGAAAAGAAAGAGAATGTTAACTTCAGGAAGTAGTAAAATAATGGGACATGAATATTTATTTAATTTATTTTCTTTTGGGTATGTGCTGGCCTGTATTCTTAGCAGAAAGGTTTCCAAAGCATGTTTATAAGTGAGAAGCATCATTTGGGAGGGAGAAATTCAATGTGCATATAAGAAAAAAATATTTCATATGTGAATTTACATATATCTGCATGTCACTTCTCCACACACAGAGTGCAATGTAACATCCTGGATGATAGGCAGGCTGAGCTTTCTCTCACTCTCTCTCTTCCTTCCCTCCCCCACCAGTGCTTATCATAGGACTTGTCACATAGTAAGGACTTAGTAAAAGTAAATATTTATCGAGTAGAATTAAGTTATAATGATAATACAAAAAAAGTTCTGGCCAGAGTCAGAAGATAGGACTAATATCCTAGATGAAAGCATCAGCCTTAAAAAGAAGTTGGCATTTAAGTACATGTAGATACATATATTAAAAAGATGAGTTGGAGAACAGGAAATAGATTTGGGAATTACAAACCAGAGAGGAATTTTGATATGGATCTTGGGCAGAATATGTGGTGACCCAAAATTTTTAGTGCAAAGAAGCTTAAAAAGGCATTAAGACTTTTGGGATAGCCTATATAAGGAATAATCTCTCAGAGCAGAGAGTTGTGGGATGTGTTTACTAAGAATAATGTAGGCCAATCCCACCTTATTTACTCGTCTTTTGGTTGGACTCCCCGACTTTTAAGTTCTGATAATGCCTTAATACCATTAGACACACTGACTAGATTTCAGCAAACAATTCAGCAGTTTTAGAAGATCCTTCATAATAGAGTATAGAAATACTAAGTTGATAATGATGGAGCTCCTTGTATTTTTATCTGAATAAATGATTATTCTGAGAGTTTTATCTGTGCTTCAATTAAATGTGTATTTGTGTTCCATAACATCAATTGGACTCTTTATGCTGCTTGTGACAACCAGTCTACTCTACCCTTACTGGCTTGTCATCTCATTTCTGACAGTGACTGTTCCCACATTTTTTCTTTCCTTTCATATGGCCTAGCTTCCTCCTTCTCTGGGATGACAGAGGCTATGCACTGTGAACTCTTTCAAACTACTTATCCCTCCTCCTTCCCTCTGATCACAAAAGCAAAGGTGTTTTTAGTCTCTTCCTAAAACTACTCCTGTCTGAGCCACTGATCACTTTTCTCCTCTTCCTACAGGATTTTGAATCAGCAATCACCCCTTCTTTCCAATGTATGTTCAGTTATTTCCTCTCCAGGGCTTTTAGGTTCAAATATTCCCATATATCAATCATAAAATTCCACCTTCCAATAATGACAACAATCTTTTTTAGACCCTTCCAATACATTGGGAGAAATATTGTGGCAAAGAAAACTTTAGCTTAATGATGTCAAGAGATGGGGGCATTTTAAAGAAAAGGAAAAGGCTCATTATATGTCCAACCTATCTGACCTGACCCTTTGTTAAGGAACATCAAAATTTAAATATTCCTAGAGTTATTAATTCAAGGCTATTTCAGCAGTATTTGGTACAGGTAAGTTTTATTCAGAAATCCACTTGGTTATTTCAGTAGCTTCCAAAGGACCAAGAAAATATATTAATAGAAGTCACCTATTTTTGAATTCCAATGTGACTTGTTAATAATCTGCTTTTATAACTCTTCCATTTTCCAGGATTTTTTTTCCTTATGAGATAGTACTTCTGAATTCTATTTTAAAAATGAACTCATAACTAGAAGTAATAAACTCTGACACAGTTCTGGAATCCAGGGAAAATCACTGAGTAAACATCTTTTTATTTCATTTTATTTTTTAGGTCATTACTAAACTCACATTTCTCAAAAGAGATAATGTAGATAAACAAACACAAGAAGCTCCATGATGTCACTCCTCTAGACCACCTTATTCATGGATTTTGAAAGCTACGTAGACTTGCTGGATCAACACTTGGGAAATGGCAAATGGAACATTGTCGGGGCTGAATCTCCATGAGAGAACTGCTTTCAAAAATGCCACTCGTTCTGTTACAAATGGTAATTTATTTTTTCCTCTTCTGGCATTGTTTGCATACACAGAATAAAGATGGCAATAAAAGGATAGGATCCAGACCATTTGCATGTCATAAGATTTGAAGAAAAGCTGGAAACACTGGGAAATAACAAATGTTATGGATGAAATCCCAAGACTTTGTCCACCATGGCCATGATCACTGAATGAGATAATTGTCGATGATTGTTGGCCTTCAAGCTAAAAAGGCCCATAAAGATCATTGAGACATCTTAGAAATAGGAAAAAAAAATAAGATCCAAGGAAGGGAAGGGCATTGCTCTGGGACATGAAAGTCCCAAGAAATAGTGCCAGGATTCAAACCCACATCTCAAGACAAGGCATTTCATGTTCTTTACATGACAGTGAGTAAGTTTCAACTCTAGTTGGTGCTCTATTACTTTTTTTCTGCTAAACGGTCCCAATGCTCTTCAAGCCACATATCAGGGAGCCAGAGGAGCAGTAGATAATATGGGGCTATTGCTTCTGTTAGCATAAATTTTCTTAAATCAAGAAACCCAAAACTTAATGCGCTGATATTAGGAATAGAAGACACATTACCTAGTAATGAAAAAATAAGTAACTGGCCAAGATGCTAGAGACATGTATTCTAACCCAACTCCCACTAATTGGCAGCTATAAAAGCATCATAGAATTAGGAAATATTAGTACTGAACCACATTGTTTTGTTGACACTAATTGTCAGCTAGAACATCGATCTATGAAAACTTGGAGACAACATTTTAAAACAGATGTTGCCATAGCAAATATTCAAAATCTCTAAGCTACAGGGAATGAATATATTTTATGATAAAGAGTTGTAGCATAAGAAATCAAAATCATGTGGGACAAGGAGAGGTATATATGGTTGCCATTATCCTTTGTGTTACTGGAGCTGTTTCAAGGATGCTTCCAGTGAGCAGAGTGGATAAGTTTATATTGTAATGTTTTATTTGATGACAAAATCAGTTATTTTATTAACTTTCATATTAGTCTGAATAATATTCAACATAAAAATTATAAAATAGTGACTTGCCTAAAACAACTTCTTCTGAATTCCACTGAAAGTTTGATAAGAATGAGATAATAATTAATAATAATAATGATGATGATAACAATAAAGTCTGACACAACATTCATATAATTCTCCAAGGTTATAAATAACTTTATATAAATTTGATTTTTATAATGGTTCTGTGAAAGTGCTAAACTCTTCTTATCCCCACTTATAGAACAGGAAAGTGAGGGTCCTACAGCCAATATGTGATTGATTCTGATTCACAGAACTAGTAAAGAAATTGCATTGATTTCTTTAGTCCAGGCAGGTACAACCCAAAGGAGTGATAACTGTGCACCTGCATATATGTCAAACCTGTCGATTTTTCAAACTGTCTTTAAGACTTTAACTCACCACCTCACTACAGTTCAGACAAAGCTGTCAGTCTGAATAGCTCAAAGACAATCTTTTGTCAATCTGGAAATCCTTATCACATATAAGATGTGAACCTCAGAGTGGGTCATGGCCTTCCCTTTACTTCAGTTTTTAAAGTTCAGGAAACACTTAGAGGTCAGAACCTCGGACAGCACCTCCACTCCTGAATTGCCAATATCTTAAGACTCCTTTCAAGGTTAGGATTGGTCACAGGTCTTAGTTTACCCAAGTAAGAAAGGCCTGGCTTTTGGGATACAACAATCACAGAATATTGTTGCTGTAACTCAGGTCACCATCCTTGTTATCATGCTTCTGCTTAGAAACTATAAGTTGGCAAAGTGTCTCATCCACTTGTGTCTTCTTCCTTTATTCCCTTAATTTGGGAGGAGCTCAGGAAATTGCATGCTATCAATGTGGTCACCCGTGTGCTCACCACTGGCCTGAATAACAGGCAGGAAGAGTTCCTAAGCAACAATAAATCTGGGCATCTGTGTCATCCTCTGAATCTACTGGGCAGGAGCACGAGCCAAGCTGCAGCATCAAGGCGAGGGAATGAGAAGTCTGTTTGTATGTGTATGTGTGTGGGGGGTGGTGGTGATGGTGTTCTTTTTTGACAGAATAAAGATGTGTCATGGCTCAATCATCCTGGAGCTCTTTTTCAAGGGGGCTACATCTCTCACCTTGGTCTCCAAAATTATTTTGAGTAGGAAATCATCTGTTGTTCACTGTTAACATTAGATATCAGGGCCCCATAGGGAATAAAGACAAGGGGGTGGGGGTGGGTGTGTGCAACTGGGCCAGGTGCCAGGAGAACATATTTGACAAGATAATTTTTGCAGGGAGCACAGGAGGAGGAGGAGGAGAAGGTTCTTGCTCATGAATGCCAAAGCAGTTCTCTCTCATTTGGAGTCTCCAAATAAGCTCATTTATCCATTCTTTAATTTATACAGCAGCTCTCCAGGACTTAAAAAGGAAATGGAGATGAAGGGTTAAAAGAATGTTAATAGTGCTGGTCTTCTTTTTTTTAATAATTGTGTCCTGCCACATAACATTACCTTCCTCCTCTATACCTTTGCAAAGATTGTGCCATATGTCTAGAATGCACTCCCTCCTCACCACTGACTCTAAGAATCCTTAGCTTCCTTCACTGTACAGCTCAGCTACCACTACCTACACAATACCTTTCGTGATGTTAACAAATGTTGATTTTCTCTCTCTTGAAATTGCTTGGCATTTATTCAGAAGCAATCTTATATTTACTTGTCTGTAACGAAAGCACAGGTGGATGAGTCACTTTGCTTTCTTGTTGCTTGTAAGCAGAGGCCTTGTCACTAGGATGGCAGCTTGAAAGTCTGCTAGGTCCCCTCTTGGAAAAAATGAGGCTTGTGATCAGATTTGAGACCTCAAAATGAAGGTACAAATATCAACTACTGGGGGAAGGGAGAGGCTATCTCCGCTTTGGATTTCAAAAAGCTGCCTTGCATTCAGGCAGAAGGAAAGAACCTTGCTCTTTTATTAAACACAGTGTTCAGACTTACTTCTCTTAAACCATGTTTCATTCCCTCAGTTGAATGTTAGCTCATTTAGAATAGGGACTGTTGTATTTTTGCCATTGTGCACCAATCCCAGAATCTAGAATATAGTAAGGGATAGGCACAAGAAGTAGACCCATGGTTTCATTAGTGCAGGGAAATCCTGGTTGGTCAAAATTATTTTGCAGATGCAGGTTGGCAGCTTCTTTCTAATTTAAAGTCTTATAGAGGAAACCAAGTGTCCTGAGAATTTAAGTGACTTATTTAAGTGACTTGCCAGGATCACACCACTAATATGTGTCAGAAGTGAGGCTTGAACTCAATCTTTCTTAACTCCATTGCTCTATCTACTCAATATCTATTCTGCCAAATGGCCCAAGGTGAACACTTAGTAAATGCTTATTGAACTGAATTGAATTATACCAACACTCAGGTGAGTTGGAGTCAGTGGTGACAACTAAATGATCATACGTGAAAATATACTCAATAGTCCTTGCTATTACATTTGTGAAAGATTTTTCCCAAGTCAACTGTGAATTGACTTGTGTGGACCATGAGAATGTCTATACCTAGGGGCAGCTACATGGCTCAATGGATAGAGCACCAGCCCTGGACTCAGGAAGACCTAAGTTCAAATCTGGCCTCAGACACTTGACACTTACTAGCTGTGTAACCCTGGGCAGGTCACTTCACCCCATTGCTTCACACACACACACACACACACACACACACAAATAATGTCTGTCCCCATCAGCCTCTCTTAAATATCCTCCCTAGGAAGGACAGAGGCAGGATCCTAGCTGCTTTCTGCTTCCATAAAAGAATCAGAAAAGATGGTTTTATTATAAACAATTCCTGAAGTACTTTCTTGAATACTGGGATTCATCTCAGCAGAACAAGTCACTGAATGAACTCCCAAACTTGTCATTCCTACTGAGAGTTCTGCTCTCAGGTCAGGAATCCTGCAGGGCCCACTCATGGTTCTTCTCTTCTCTTTCTTCCACCCTTCTTAGTTGGAAGATTCAAAAGGAATTGGATGACTCATATTTTTTTATCATGTGAGAATTTGTTTTTGTTTTTGTGTTTTTTTTTTAATCAGGATATTTAGGTACCAAAGCAGTGGGTGCTTTAAACACAGAAAAATCATTTTTAAGGTAAATTGCTAGTAATTATTTCCTTCTGGCTTCAATAATATTATAGGAATAAATATAGAAAATAACAATTAACATTTTTATTATAATTCTATTCTATATTTTGTTCAATTAGCCACTGCCAAGAAATGAATCTAAAACAAAAGATGAAAACAGGAAGGCAAAAAAAAAAATCCATATCAGGTGTGTGTGCTTCAACATGGCATATTCTCCATGGGCCTGTTAAAGAGGATCTGACAATACACATAATTAATCCTCAAGAAGGAAATTTGGCTGGCCCAACTATTCTATCTGTAGAGCAGATATGTGGTACACTGGATAGAGCACTGGTCTAGAGAAGAGCTGAGTCCAAATCATGCATCAGGCACAGTGTGATTGTAGGCAAGTCACTTACCCTCTGCTTGGTCTGTAAAATGAGGATAGCCCCTACATCCAGGGCTGTTGTGAGGATGAGATGAGTGCTTTGGAAACCACAAAGTGATCTATAAATGCTAGCTCTTCTCACTGAATCATCTAACAGACAGTCACAGAAACAGAGAGAGACCTTAGACATCCATCCTCCAGCATTTCTTAAACTGGGTTGTGATCCATGGTTTAAGAAGCACGGAAGGGGTCAGGATTGAAAAAAAAAAAAAAACTTTAAGAAGCCCTGTGGCTAGTCCAGCCTGTGCCTCAACTACAATCTCCTTCAAAATCCTACCAAGGGACATCCAGGTTTATGTTTTCCCTTCAATGTCTGCCCTTTCATTTAGCCTCACGTGGTATCAACCTTCTCAAAAAGCCAAAAATCTAAGTTGGAAGGGACAGCAGAAACAACCTTGTCCAAGCTACTTTTTGACAACTGTTCTCTTTACATTCTCAACAAATCACCCACTTTCTCATGAGGATTTCCATGGAAATGAATTGGGGTGCCAAGGGAAGTTTTCACTCTTCTGTTCCTTAGATATAGACCTCTTAAATACTTATCATCTCTATATAAAAATTTGAAGGCAAATGAGAAAGAAAGATGAAATTCAACTCATTATTGGAGATTGTGGAGGACTTGGGAGACCATTTATGGCTTTCATTTATTTGATTTCCCTGAGCTCATTACTTTAGATAATTAGGAGTTGGCTACCCAGTGGATGTATCTTTAATCACTGATTCATGGAAGAATTAATGGATAGCCTGGAGGCTGGTCAGTTTACCTTATGGAAATAGGTGGGACCTAGTTCTTTCTGATAGTATAATTCCCAGGACAAGGAGGGGTTTTCAAATGCCATGTGAGACCATATGTGAATTTTAAATCTGCTGGAGGACAAGTTGATCCTTAATAACCCAAAGCACCCAGGTCTTGCTATTTCTTAACAACTGCTATTTGCCAAAAAGATCTTTGAACCGGAATCTTTAGTCTTCTCACAACTCAGTCTTCACTCCCAAACTAATAAGAATGATGGGTATTTGTAGAAAAATTTATATTTTCAGAGTACTTTACATATATTATATTACTTGACTCTTGTCTCAACCCTGTGATACAGAGGACTACAGGTATTATCATAACTACGTGCACATGAAGAAACAGCCTCAGAAGGCTAAATAGGGGCAGCTAGGTTACATAGTGGATAGAGCACCAACTCTGAAGTCAGGAGGACCTGAGTTCAAATCCAGCCTCAGACAAAACACTGACATTTACTAGCTGTGTGACCCTGGGCAAATCACTTAACCCCAATTGCCTAAAAATAAAAAAAATAAAAATAAAAAAGGCTAAATAATTTGTCTGTGGCTACCAAGCTAACAAGTTTTTAGAGCTACTGCTAAAACTCAGCTCCTACCATGAACTTAACTAGCCATCTATTTTCCATTCCTGGTCCTTCTTCAACATTCTGACTCCAGGGCCTGCTGTGGTCCGGCACTCAGTCCTAAACTGATTGGCAGAATTCAGCCAATTGTATGTTCTCAGGCCAATGGACACCAAACCCATTTTCTTGTCAGCAAGGATTCACCACCTCAGAATGAGTCATTATCTCATGCTTGGATTCAATCTCTCTGACGGTTTTATTATAATTACAAATTTCCAAAAGACTTGACATAATTTCTGCCATCATCATATCAACATACTTTCCCCAGCATTTAAGAAGCCAGCAGAGTCACAGGCTCCCAGAATGTTAAGGTTGGAAAGAGCCTTGACAGTCGTCTCACTCACCACCTCTAATTTATTGCTCAAGGTGATTTCTCCAAAGTCACACTGATCTCAAGTAGCAGAAACACGGCATGAAGTAAGGTCTTTGGATTCCCAGACAAGTAATCTTTCCAGTCCAGCACACACTTGCTAGTCTGCATTAATTCCACAGTTGATTCAATGTTGGACCCGGAGTCAGAATATTGGACTTCAGATTGCATACCTTACTTCCGCCTTGGCATTTCTTAGCTATTTTACTGGGCAAGTCATTTAACCTCTCTAAAACTTGGTGTCCTCATCTCTAAAAGTGGATAATAGAACCTACCTCACAGAGTTGTTACAATAATAAAAATAAAAATAGAGTGTTCCAAAAATCTTAGTACGATTTTGATAATCAAAGTTGCACTAAGACTTTTGGGACACCCTGTCCCTGTGTATGCACATGTACACATACACACATATATTCATACTATAGATGTGTGCATATTTTGCATATGTATAATATGAATGCACAGATACATATGTACATATGGTTTTTTAAATGTTAAAGCTACATAAAACTTTGTTATTCTTATTCTGATTACACTTTCAGAGGCTCACTTTCCTCATTTGTAGGACACTCATGGCAGGCTATTTGCACAATTGGCTGGCCTTGTAATGAGATCCAATGGCCTGGGATCAATCTCTTCTGACAGATCGGTTCGCTGAATCTCTCAGTAGTCTTGAATAGCTCTCTAAGACCAGACAGTGGAGATGAGTTGTTGATTTTGATTAATGGAAAGCATTTGCACATCAGGAGATTCCTGACATCCTGGTGTCTCAGGACCCCCCAAAAACAAAAACCACACTAAATATGATACTGAACCAAGCTACTTCCCAAGAAATGGGAGTGGTCATCAATGCCCCATCTGCACCTAAGGCATTGCCTGAGAAGACCAGTGACCTACCAACATGAAGCTCCATTTGCTCCAGTCCTGGGCTCCTGCAGCCAACACTGTCTTCCTAATATTCATGGTACACATGTCTCTGCTCAGCAGAATTCACTTCACCACAGGACCTGAGAATGCTTACTCAGGCAGAGCCCTTCTACACTAGGCATTTTTGCCACATCACCAACCATGGCTTCAACTATGTTTACCAGCAGCTAAATTTCAAGATGCTTCCTCAGAAGCACTATTTGAGATGTCCTGACTCTTCACCATATTAACAAATAAATATTTAGCACTGACAGAACTTAAAGCCACTGGGCAGTGTTATCTGCTGTACCAGAGTCAGCAAAAAAACCCAAAAACAAACAAAAAAAAACTTGATATTTCAGGAAACCCTGTTTGCCTCACTGCTTAAACTTGCTTCCCCATTCTTGATACAATCATTGATAATTATCTCATTAATTAGTTCAAGCTCTCCTTCTAAAATCCATTTTCTCAGCCCTTTCAACCTTACCTCTTCTCAATCTGAAGTAGGTATCTATGTTACTTATTAGAGTTCCTAATTCTGTCCCTTGGGAGCAAATGTGTGGACTCCCAGGTTGAGACAAGTCACAATTGACTCACCATCACTCAGGACATCCTTGGGGCTCTTTTGAAGGATTAAAGGTATTCTTCTCTGAACAGACTCTGCTCCCTCAATATTCCTTATGCCTTAATAGAATGTAGTATACTTCAATTGAGGGGAAAAAAATTAGGCATCTACTATGCACTAGGCACTGTGGATATGCAGTCTCTAAACTTAAAACTTACCGGGGTATACCAAGGTATACCAAACATACAGAGACAAATCAAAACAAAATATAAACAATTCAATCTCAAGAAGGAGAAATTCCTTAGATCTGGCAAGATGCACCAGGGTCTCATGGAGGAGGTGGGGATTGAATCATTCTTCAAAGGAAGTTAGTTATTCTAAAATCACAATAAGATGGCTGACTTCCCAGTGTAAAGCATGCCACCTATTCCCACGGAATCAAGAGGAGTGAGGCCTCCTCAAAGGTTGGCTTTGAATACCGGTTTGGGACCAACATGTGGTGTTCAAGAATTTAGGAAAATATGGAGAGACTTTCTACCTGCCTTGCATCAAGGTGATTCATCTATTATCTGATTCATCCAACAAGCATGCATTGTGTCTGTTATTTGCCAAATACTGAACTAACTGCTGGGGAGATAAACAAAAAAAATAGCCAAATTCTGCCCTCTAGGCCAACTGTGTTCCTCTAGCCAATAACACAGTCCCCGGACCACTCAGCATCCTCCTGCTCCTCTTCCTCTTCATGCTTTCCAGCTCGTTCAGGTCCTTCCTTTCTGAATTCCTTGTCAGGTAGCAATTCTTGATGATTCTGCTACCTTGTTTCCATGCAAAATGACTTTGCTTTGGTGGAGATCCTCATCACCTCTCACAGGGACTAGTGCAATAGCCTCCCAGGTGGTCTTCCTGCCTCAATCCTCACCCTTCTTTAATGGTAGGTCCATGTCACTGCTCAATTAAAATTCCTAACACATGAATCTGATCATTTTATCACTCTGCTTGAATATTTTCAATGGCTCCCCACTGTCTGTAAGATAAAACACAAACTTCCGAGCCTGGCATTTCAATTACTTCACTGTCTGGCTCCCACTTCCATTTTTCGGACTTAGGTCATCTTTCTTGACTTCACACATGCTGCAAGTCAATATAAGTGTCCTATAGTCAGTTCCCCATGCATGGGTGTTCCATCATGCATCTTTCTGCTTGTGGACAAGTGGTCCCTTGGGTAAGGAATTCCCTCTCTCCACTGCTGCTCACCTAGCTTCCTTTGAAGGTACAGCTCAGTGCCACCTTCACACTGAGGCTTTCCAGATCCCCTCCCACTGCCCCCGACCTCTCAGCTAAAAATTTGTTTTTTTTTCTTTTTCTTCAATTAAAATGTAAGATCCACAAGGGCAGACACTTTAATTTTTGCCTATAGATGACTAGCACAACACCTTCTGAACAGTAAGCCTTGAACAAATGTTCTTTAAATTGAATGCTCCAAGTGTGGAGCTTTGAAGGCAATACCCCACATGCTATCCCAGCATGCTGCCCTCAGGTCAGAGTGAACTGACTGTTCTTTGTCAATTTCCGAATCATCATATTGAATCCAGAAAAAAAAGACAAGCATTCTGTAAATGGGAGATTGTTATTATCACATTAGTTGCCTGCTCAACAGAGAATGCCATGGACTCTCAGTGACCACATCTGGGGGTCCAGGTGCTTGTCTTGACCAAGGCTGATGGCTCCAAATCCAATTTTATTCCAAATCATGCTACAACACTGGACCTCAATATCCTCACTAAGATGGGGAGGGACAGCATGGACTTACTCATCTTCCTCCAAATGTAAAAATGAGACACTTAAACAAAATCAAAGCTGTCAAACACTGGGGAAGTGCTCTTGTCCTACGTCCTGGACCAGGCAATCCTTAAGGTTCCTTTGGGCACTAACATTCTTTCGTCTAGGTTGTAGTGTGGATATTTTAGCACAGATCCTTCACCATGAACAAAAAACAAAACTCTTGCCCTTCTCACAACAAGAAGTTAGTGGCAACAGCTGTGTTTAGGAAGTTATTTATCCAAGGGGTATGTGGTGACGGTTTTGAGTTCCTTGATATTTTTGAGACCATCAGTCTCAAAGATGTGAGCCTAGATCATTGTCTCATCTTTAAAAATAACATGTAGATTTCAAATAAAATCCAAATTTTAAAGCCTCAGAGTTGGAAGGAACCTCACAGGTCATCTCACCTAACACCTCTGAGGGGAAACACAGTTGCCCCAGGAAGAGTTCCTTGCATTTTAGGAGTGCACTATGTTAGGATGACATGCCTCATATCAAGTCAAAACTTGCCTCTTGGCAACATCTCCCATCTCCTCCTCAGGGGATTTGTCCTCAAGGACTGAGCTGAGGAAGTCTAATGTGTCTTCACTGGAAGAGAGACCTTCCAATGTTTGATGACTGTTACAAGGCATTAAGCCTTAAACAGGCCAAACACTCCAGTTCATTTGACTGGTCAGAACATGACGTGGTTTCAAGTTCCCTCACTATTCTCATCAACTACTTCAATGAGACACCAGGATTGACCACAGTTCTTTAGATGATGACTAACTGATGAAGAAGTCAAATCAGACATTACCAACCTTAATCTGGATTTCATATTTATACTAATGCTGATTGAATTCTTCTTCTTCTTCTTTTTGGCAGTCCTCTGACAGGAAGCACAGGACCAGAAGTAGAAAGGACAGTAGCATCTAATTCAAGCCACACCTAAACAGGATTCCTCCTCTAGTAACCCCAACAAGTGGTCATGAAACTGCTTCTTTAAAATCACTAGTGATGGGCAACTAGGTAGAACAATGGATAGAGCACCGGCCCTGGATTCAGGGGGACCTGAGTTCAAATTTGGCCTCAGACACATAACACTTACTAGCTGTGTGACCCTGGGCAACTCACTTAACCTCATTGCCTAGCCAAAAAAAATCACCACTGACAGGAAATGGTCACCTCAGTTGGCAGGCTGTTACACTTTGTGACCTAGTTGTTAGTAAATTTTACCTGAGTTCAAGCCTTAATCTTGTCCTCTGTTGCTTCTATCCAAAGTTTCAAGATCTGCTCTCTGGGGCCAAGAAGAAAAAAAAAACCTGATCTGTCATTCCTCTGATAGTGCTTCACGTGGTTGATGAGAGATATCATCCCCCCTCCACTGATTTCCTATAGTATACTCGGGTGGTCTCTAGCCCAGTAACTTACATTGACCAGGTAGGCTCATAGATCTTGAGCCAGAAAGTGACTTTGAGGCAGGTCATCTAGAGATGAGGAAACCGTTAGAGTTGAAATGACTTGCCAGATGCATCATTGTGACAAATCAAGATGAATAACACATTTCATCTAGTTGGCTTTAGGGGACTGAGAAAATTCAGCTGAAGATATTGTTCAGGATTTGAATTCACTGCCTTTCACTACTTTCTCTTAAAGGCATCAGTATTTCTTTCTTCTCCAAAGGGAAAGCCATGTTTGCTTTAAGACCCAGTTCACCATTGCTTGATCCATCTTAGCTATCCCTCTATCTGGTGCAGATACCCTTTTGCATCCAGAGAGATTATAGGGGGTGATTGTGCAAGAACCCCAGCTACTCATTCCTACACACACACACACACACACACACACACACACACACATTTTGCCTCATTAATCATCAGTGGGCCTTCCTCCCATCTTACTCGTCCTATACAGCAGCCCTTTGATCTATGAAGTCATTTATCCAGTGTGTGGTTTGACCAAGTTCTATTCCATCTCATTCTCAGTGGTCACTGACAAGTTAGATTTTTTTCCCCTTTGCTTTACTTATGATGGAAACATTTTTCTTAGTATTTCTTTTTTTTCCTTCAGGCATTCCTGTGGCTGCTGTGTAAATCCCTCCTCAGGTAAGATCTGGAGAAGCCCAGACACCCATCGTGACTCTGGCCAAAGGCTCTCCTTTTCCTCTTATGTCTCTAGCTCTGGGGAACTTTTTACCCGTTTCTTCCCAAATTGTTGCGGTTTTTTTTTTCCTTGCTGCTCTATATTTTACCCTCCTTGGTCTGGTTTGTGATCCCTGAGTGGGAAGAACCCAGCAAAGAGGCCAGGTAGCCCTAGTAATTGCTACCTAAAAGGTTAACACCCTTCCCCCCATCATCCTCAATCAATAATTATCTAATTCTACTACTAACAGCAGGAATGATTGAATGGCCAGGACAGAGAACCAGGTTTCCCCTCCCCCCCCCCCCCACACACACTCATAAAATAAAAAACCCTTGACTATGAAAACCTTGTCTCATCAATTTGAATTTTTCAGTTTTCAATTAATTTTTCAGTTATCTTTCCAAGCATCAGATACATAGAGAAAGCAGAACACAGAGTGCTTGAGGGGAGAAAGAAGGAAAAGGAAGAGGAAGGAGATCCCACAGCCAGGATCACAGATTTAGAGGCAGAAGGGCCTGAAATGTCATCTCATCCAGTGTCCTCATTTTGTAGATAAGGAAACTGAGTCCAGAGAGATAAAAGGATCACTGATCTAGTGCTGGAATCTTTGGACCTGGTATTCTTAACCCTTTTTGTAGGACAGACCCTTTTGCCAGATGGATCAAACATATAGAGCCCTTCATAGAATAACTAATTTTCATAAATTCAATATATTGATGCAGGTATAATTAAAACATGTAAAATAATAGCTATTTAAGAAATCAGTTATACTTGACATAAAAGTTCATGGACCCCAAATTAAGAATTTCTCTGGTATAACTTCTTCATTTTAAAAATGAGGAAAATGAGGCACGGAGAGGTTTAAATGAGTTGTCCAAGGGGACACAGCTGTATTCCAACCCAGGTCCTCTGACCTTGGATCTGGGCAGCTTGGTGCAGGTGGTTAGTTGACTGGTCTTATAGTTTCCAACCTTGAATTCTGAGCCTGGCACCAACTGGGTGAAATCCTCTGGGTTGGTCATGTCATTTGTAGGATGGAGTTGTGAATGCTTGCATTATAGAGATGTTATGAGAACAGCACTTTCATGAAAGAGGCCTAAGGGGATGTCACAGCCCAGCTTCACAGGGATAGTTTCAGCAGAATTGTTGAATTCTTGGGAGCTCTTTTTTTTTTTTTTTTTTTTTGCTTAGGCAATCAGGGTTAAGTGACTTGCCCAGGGACACACAGCTAGTAAGTGTCATGTGCCTGAGACTGGATTTGAACTCACATCCTCCTGATTCCAAGGCCAGAGCTCTATCCACTGTGCCACCTAGCTGCCCCTTGGGAGCTCTTAAAGGCCACGTAGAAGAGGGGTTGTGTTCTACAGGAGTGTGGTGCACACCCACAAAACTATTGTCATTAATATTTTCTTAATTAGCCCTCCTACCTCCAGCCTCTTCTGCCATTCATCCTCTGCACAGTAATGAATATTCCTAAATCTCAAGTAGCATCACTCTTCTATTCAAGAACCATCTGTAGCTCCCTCTCACTACCAAAATAAAAATGTAAACTCCTGTTTTTGGCATTTAATATCCTTCACAGACAGATTGCAGCCTACATTTCTAGGCTGGGGATTCTTACATATTAAGCCCAGTCAACCTGGAATAATGAGCAGAAGACTGACTTTGGTAAGAGGAACTGGATTCAAATCCTGCCTCAGTCACTTTCAACATGTGTGACCTTAAACAAGTCACTTTTCTGAGGGGCAGCTAGGGGGCACAGTGGATAGAGCACCGGCCCTGAAGTCAGGAGGACTTGAGTTCAAATCTGGCCTCAGACCAAACACTTGTCACTTACTAGCTGTGTGATCCTGGGCAAGTCACTTAACCCCAATTGCCTTAAAAAAATACAAAAAAAAAACTTTTCTGGGCCTCTGTGATCCTCTTCAAGTCCTCTTCGTTTTAGTCAAACTGGGCTCACTGTTCTACAAATGGAATATAAGCTCCCATTTTTCTGTCGTTACACAGGCTGTCCTCCTCACCTCTGCCTCTTAGAATTCCCCCATTTCCTCCATAGTCCAATCCCAGCACCACTTCCTTTAGGAGGAGGGATCTGGAATCTTTGAAGGCTGCTATATGTCTATATTTGTATTTTATGGATCCATTTTTTCCTTCTAGTATAATATAAGGGCAAGAGCTGTTTAATTTAATTTAGTGTGTTTTCTTACTACCTTGTAAACAGAAGGCTCTTAGTAAGTGCTTATGGAATGACTAAATGGACAAGACGACATCTGTAATACGTGATAGTAAGAACATACACATAACCTAGGACTGAAAACACTTTCACGTCATTTCCTCACATTACATATATTCAAAGTGAGAAGAATTTGTAATGAGGGAGCTGCAAAAGTTCTCCATGCATGGCTACTATTCTTTCCTCCCAATCCCACTAAAACATAAAAACTCTACTGTAGTTATAGGAGGGTCACCCACTCTGACACAGCCCAAGCAAATTCTTCTCAATGATAAGAAACTGAACAGCTCGGCTAGGTGGCTGGACTGTAGTCCAGCTAGGTGAGATGTTAGAAAGACCAGAGTTTCAGAGTCAGAAGACATGACTCTAAAGCCCAGATCTGCCAACTCCTACCTAGGTGACCTTGGGCAAGTTATTTTATCTCTCTGGGCCTCAGTTTCCTCCATTTTAAGATGAAGAGGTAAAACTCAGTGATGAGAAAGTTTCTCCCTGCTCTAAATTTGTGATCCTCAGACAATCATTGTTTTGTTCCCAAAATAGGTTTCACAATGTTTATTTTGTGCTTCCTAAAGGATACCTATGGTTGGTTTCACAGGTTACCCAATAAGGCAGGTTGAGGAAGAAGGAGTATTTTGATCCTGCCCACCCCCCACCAAGTGACTCACTTTCAAAGGCTTTGGAGCTTATCCCCATCTGTCTCTCTTTGCAATGGGCCACCCCATCTCTGTGCAGTGGCCCCTGTCAGGGCATCAAAGCAATGTATTCACTGCTCTTCCCACCTGCTGCTGCCCTCCGTACCTCCCCCCAGCTGTTTCCCTTGTCCCTTTATTCCCTTCTGAAATGCTTCATCTACCACTCTGTGTCATACCAGAATGACTGCCGAGCTCTGGCTATTTTTCCCAGAACTGCACAAATCAGTTTCCCTAGGCTTAGAGCCTCCTTAGCTTTAAAACAAATTAGGGAACCAAGAACATGGAGCAGAGGCATCATTGCCAGACAATGCTCAAGCTTTGCAGCTTGATTTTGTGTCTGGGGAGCCAAAATTTATCAAATGATCCATAGCAGGGATCAGGGCCCCTCTGGACAGCTGCTACATACTTCAGGTTTTAGGTCAACAAGATAAATCAAAGCTGGACATTTTTTTTTTTAGAAATTAAGAAAAACACGGAATTTGGGGGAAAAAAAACCTTAATTGCTTTCTGAATTCCTTGTTTGTTTATTCCTTGTCTGTTTCTTACCTCCTCTCAAACAGAGGGACTTGAGAGAAGAGAAAGGTCCCAGGTAAAGGTGTATGGTGCGGTGAATTTTAAGCCAAAGCACATGGTACAGAGAAGGAGGGATGTGTTTTCTTTAGTAATGCATGATTTCCAAATTTTCCTGCCTTGTCTAAAAGTTATTGCCAATACTTCAGAACTCCCTTACCTTTCAGTTTCTTTTCAAACCATTGTGTCAAAAACATGAAGGACTACCTCAAAATCCCACCCCTTCCATCATTAAAGCACCCAGTTGTATATATTCTTTCACAGCTTTTCTGTGGGAGTGAAAGAGCAGATTAATTCTCCCAACTTTCACCTGCACGCTGTGATGAACATTCCTCTAACAGTTCATGTTATTTTCAAACAGTGTGTGTCTCCCTTGCTTTTCAGGGATTTTCTTTTCTCCCTCCCTGCCTCAAAGTGGGGAGGAATATTGTTCTGTGAAAACTGATCAGTAGGAAATAGGACTTGGGGAGAGCATCTGAAAATATTTACTCCCCCCTCCCCCTTTTTAGAAAGAAACTACATTCTACTGGCATTCTTTTCCTAGGACTTAACAATTTATTATTATTATTATTATTATTATTATTATTATTATTATTTTAAACCAAAGGTACTCCACCCTCCCCCATTACTGCCCTGCTCTCACCTCCCTGACAGAGTTAGCAGTTCCTGGGATGACCTAGCAGGGAATAGAGGGTTGGTTGGTTTGAGTTTCAATTCAAGACCACGATCTCTATCAGCAATCTCAAAGCATCCTAAGTCCACAAGTTGCAAGGATCTGAGTGAAAAGCTCTGCTTTATGAGCCTTTGCTCAGTGTTAGGAATAGAGGATGAGTCTGTAGCGATAAGCTGAGGAAACTCTCCAAACCTCATCTCAAAGGAGATGGCAAGTTGCCTTGGTCAGGGTGGGTCCCTAGCACACAACCATGCATCTCTGTTACTTGGAGGAGGTGAACCAATGAATGAAAGTTGGACTTATCTCGCGAATGAGAGGAAAGATTGCAAAGGGCCTTGTCTGTCTGGTCTGTGGACACTACCAGTGCTGCCCTTTGGAGATTTCCTTTGGAGAAGACAACTTGATTACCTGGTTGTCAGTTCCCTGGGAACTTTCAGAAGCCCTCAGACTCAGCAGTACAAGCGCCAATGGGCGCTGTCGCTGGATCCTGCCCTCCTTAGGACCCGATTGCCCCCTGAAAAGGGAGAGCGAACAGCACCCAGGCTGAAGGTGGTGCCTCCATAGGTCCTAGGTATGCAACTGTCCTTTTGATCTTGGGGAATTGAGAACTAAAGTCTTAGCCCCAATTACCCACCTTCTTCCAACTTTCTCCAAAGCCCCTCCTCCCCCAGCCCAAGGCTAGCCTAAAATCGGCTTCTGGATGAGCCCAATTCGCTGCAGTGTGATGCAAGCACGGACATAGACCGGGACACTCCCGGTGTCGGAGCGAGTCTATTACCCAGACAGGACCACAGGGGCCCAGAGGCCAGAAGGACCCGGGCCGAGCCTAGCCCTCTAAGGCTCCTAGTGCCAGGCTGTTGAAAAGAACTGCTCCCCCCTCCCCGCTTCACCCACACACCCCAGAAGCGGGGGCTCGGGGAACTCAGAGGCTAAGAGAGGCTTCTCCACCCGCGCCCACCTCCTGCCCAGCTCCAAGAGCCCCAGAGAGGCTGGGAGTAGCTAGTGAGTGTACTTTGGGCTACCAGCGCCCTCCTGCTGCCTCCCAGTTCCCAGCCCCACCAGCCACTCACTACCGACTGCCCAGAGCCCAGAGCTGGAGCAGCGGGCGCAGGGACTCACGGCTAGGTGGCTTCTCTGCCGTCCCCCGCTTCCGCACCCGCGGCCATCGCAGGCTCCCCCATCACCAGTGAGGCAGAGGAAGAAGCCTAGGAGGTGTGGGGGGGATCGGACTCGAGCTGGGGTGGGGGGGGACTAGAGACGTGGCTGTACCTGTTGTCCCTGGCTAGGAGGCTTCTCACGCCTGGCGGGGTCCTCGCTGGCAGCGCGGAGATGGAGAGGGAGAGAGATGCGCTGATGCCGGAGGTGCTTGTGTGTGCTCCGTGTGTGCGCGCGTGTGTGTGTGTGTGTGTGTGCGCGCGTGCCCGTGTGTGAGCCTGTGCGCCCACTGCGGGGGGGGGGGGGGGGGGGGGGGAAGGGAGAAGGGAGGGCTGCTGCAAATAATCCTGCCCAGCTCTGGCGGCCTCAGCGGCTGCCTCTGCCTCTGCCTCTGCCTGGAGCGCCGGGGAAGATGAGGCAGGCAGGAATAGGTATGCCACAGGCCACTCAGCTATTTATCCTCGTTTGGGGGGCGGCTGCCAGCTCAGGGACAGGCTCAGCTCAGCTCAGGAGGCAGCCCAAAGTTTCCAGGTTCTTCCCATCTAGGAGTAGCTTGTCTCCAGCCTCCAGTCAGCTGCTTTTCTCCTCCCCTTCCCTCCCTCCTTTCTGTCCTTCTTACTGGGTTATCTTTGGCCAGCTCTGCTCCCAGCTGCTGCACCTGCAGTATCCAGGCAGGTGCCTGGGCCACGAGATCGTCAATTTAGAACTGCAAGGGTCTGGAGACGCCGCTTTCTCCAAACCTCCTCCTTTTACAGATGTACAAACTGAGGCAAGAAAGGGTGGAGTAACTATTCGAGCTCTCACAAGCTCTCTCTTTCTTCAATGAGAAAGACTGGATTGGAATTTAGGTCTTTCTGACTCTTGTGGAGAAGGGATGGGGTGCGGTGGGGCGGGGTGGGGATGGCGATGGCAAGAGAAAATGATCCAGACTGCAGGAAGAAACAAGCACCCGTCGCTAAGTTGACTTCCTTCCCTAGTTCTAAAATGAGAGGATGGTCTAGAGGTCCTTTGAAAGCCCTTCGATCTTGAAACCTGTGACCCTTCGATGGGCTGTGAGTGTCTCCAGGGCAGGGCCCGTAGCATCATCCAGCTAGTGCTGGAAGGAGCCCAAGAGGTCATCTACTCTTGGGCTTCTTAAACTTTTTCAACTCCGACCCCTTTTCGCCTTTAGGCAAATTTTGTTGGCCTCGGTGGCCTGAGGGCATGCGTAGTGTAAAGTGCTCACTCCTGGTGTTAATAACCAAGCACTCTTCTAGTCCAACCACTTCATTTTGTAGATGAGGAAACTGAGGTCCCTAAACATTAAGTAATGCATCCCTTTACGTCATCAATTCCAGGAGCTGAATGTCTGGCAGAATGTTGAGTAGGGATTACTGTGATGTGCCTGCACCTAGTACATAAGAGAGAGCTTCGTTTGCCCCACAGGTGCCGTCTGATTTCACTAACAAGCACAGCTGTTTCCACAAGAAAACAGAATCATAGATTGAGAGCTGGAAGGTACTGGGAAGCCATAGAGTCTAACCCCTTCCTCTCATTTTACAGATAAGGAAACTGAGTAATTTAAGTGACTTGCCTGGGATCCCATAGCTAAGGAAGTGTGGAAGGTGGGGAGTAAAACCAGATTGAGCTGACTCAGGGCCAGTGCCCTCTCTGGGCTGGGGTCCTGCTCAACGCTGTCCAAAGCCTCACCCTCTTCCTCTGTTTATCATCTCTCCCCTTCCAACACCCTAAATGAATACGCATATATGTGCTTCCGTTAATTGTGCAAATTTGCCTTTGAGTTATTAAATGTATGTCTACTGACACCACATTCCCACAGTTCTCAGAGATCCACATTATAGAAAGGATACTGGCAAACCAGAATATGTCCAGAGAAGGACAGCTCAAATGGTGAGGCCAGTAGAACTGAAACGCCATCTGAGGATCCCTTGAAGAATCTAAGAAGAAAAAAGGACATGCGGGACCCTGCCACCTGCCTTCTACTATCTAAAAGACTGGCATGGGAAGAAGGGCTTAGACTTTTTTTTTTTTAATTTGGCCCCAGAGGACAAAACTAAGAATAATGGTTGGGAGTCACAAAGAGATAGGTAAATAGAAGCTCAATATAATGGGAAAATAGGGGAGAAGAAAGCGCACCTACCATTTGCAGCTAGAAAGAGTAAAATATGCTGCCTTAAGAGGCAGCAGTCACCCCTCAAAGTATTTATTTCTTGAAGCAAAAGCTGAGGGTCCACTTGCAGGCTGCTCCTGGCCTTTTCCAGGCTTTTCTGGCGCATACTCATTTAGATACAGTCTGGGGCTAGCCAGCCTTTGAGATTTTTTCCAACTAAGAGATTCTGCAATTGCATAGTATTGATTATCTCTGTCCTGATGAGAACTTCCCTTCTTCAGGACCAAACAGAAGGAAAGTGCCTCTAAGCCAATCTAGATTGAAAGATACTGCCAGGGCAATGCTGGTGTTTTTTTTTCCATTTAAATCATAACATTAAGGGGGATTGGTGAGAAGAGCCAATGGCTGACTGACTCAAGATCACTTTGACAGTACTGTTAATCTAGTTTCTCCACATGACAAGCTTAGTTCTCCCTGGTTGCAGCTTGTTTCATCCTCTTGACCTAACCTCCTTCAGCTGTCTAAACGTGGGACCTGGCCACCATGCAATGCCCCCTTATACAAAATAATCCAAGAGATTTTTATCTCTCATACAAATTATCCAAGAGTAAATCTGCTCCATGACTTCTCTAAGTTAAATTAAGTGATTCCTTTCCATCTTGTTTGGGAGTCATGCAATTAATCTTCCTTTATTACCTTGGGGTAACATCCCATGGTAGCCATATCTTTTTTTTTGTTTTATTAATTTATTTTGATTTATCAACAATCACTTCCATATCTTTTTGAGTTTAAAATTTTTCTCCCCCTTCCTCCCCACCATCCTCCCTGAGACAGTGCACAATCTGATATAGCCTATACATATACAGTCCTATTAAACATATTTTCACATTAGTGATGTTGTAAGTAAGAATTAGAACCAATAGGAAAAACCACCAGAAAGAGAAAACAAAACTCAACAGAAGAGAAGAAAAAGTAGCAAATAATATGATTCAATCTGCATTCAAATTCTATAGTTCTTTCTTTGGATGTGGATAGCATTTTCCATCACGAGATCTTTAGAGATGTCTTAGATCCTTGTATTGCTGAGAAGGGTTAAGTTTTATCAATATAGTCATCACACAACATGGCTGTTATTATGTACAATGTTCTCTTGGTTCTGCTCATTTATTTTTCTGAAATCAGCCTGTTCATCATTTCTTATAGCACAATGGTATTCCATTACATTCATATACCACAACTTGTTCAGCCATTCCCAAACTGATGGGCATCCTCTTAATTTCCAATTCTTTGCCACCCCATAATGAGCTGCTATAAATATTTTTGTACATGTGAGTCCTTTTCCCACTTGTATAATCTCTGTGAGATACAGCCCTAGAAGTGCTATTGCTGGGCAAAGGGCATGCACATTTTTATAGCCCTTTGGACATAGTTCCAAATTGCTCTCCAAAATGGTTGGATCATTTCACAACTCCACCAACAATGCATTAGTGTTTGAATTTTCCCACATCTTCTCCAACATTTATCATTTTCCTGTTTTGTGATGTTGGCCAATCTGATAGGTGTGCTGTGGTACCTCAGAGTTGTTTTGATTTGCATTTCTCTAATCAATAATGATAGAGAGAATTTTTATATGACTATAGATGGTTTTAATTTCTTCTTCTGAGAACTGCCTATTAATATCCTTTGACCATTTATCAATTGGGGAATGACTTGTACTCTTATAAATTTGACTTAATTCTCTATGTATTTTAGAAATGAAGCCCTTATCAGAGACACTGGCTGTAAAAATTCTTTCCCAATTTTCTACCTTCCTTCTAATCTTAGTTGCATTAGCTTTGTTTGTGCAAAAAACTTTTCAATTTAATGTAATCAAAGTTATCCATTTTGCATTTTGTAATGTTCTCTATCTCCTATTTGGTCATGAATTCTTCTCCTTCTTTCCTAGAAGGTAATAAAGGAAGATTAATGGCATGACTCCCAAACAAGATGGAAAGGAATCACTTAATTTAACTTAGAGAAGTCATGGAGCAGATTTACTCTTGGATAATTTGTATGAGAGATAAAAATCTCTTGGATTATTTTGTATAAGGGGGCATTGCATGGTGGCCAGGTCCTCATAGATCTGACAGGCAAACTATTCCTTGCTCTCCCAGTTTGCTTACAGTATCAGCCTTTATATCTAAATCATGAACCCATTTTGACTTTATTTTGGTATATGGTGTGAGATTTTGATCAATGCCTAGTTTCTGCCATACTCTTTTCCAGTTCTCCCAGTAGTTTTTTTTCCTAAAGAGTGGGTTCTTAACTCAGAAGCTGGGGTCTTTGGGTGTATCAAATAATAGATTACTATAGTCATTGACTACTGTGTCTTGCATACTTAACCTATTCCACTGATCATGGTGGCCATATCCTGTTTCAGTTGTAGAATGAGGGTTTGATTGGACCAGCTACAAGATGGGCAGAGCACAGAGTGACACTAGGAATATACGTGGCCAAAGAAATTCAATCAAATATTCCTTGACATGTCTGTGATAAGCAAACCCTGCTTGCCACTAAACAAAACCAAGTCAACATGGATTGATTGTCCAATATTTATTAGCTTACTTAAATGAACTAAGTCTCATCAGAATGCAAAAGAGAGATTAACTCAAGTAAGAACCTGGCATACAGTATTATGAAGAACATTTTAGTCCTAATATTCCAAGGCAAGAGGCAGCTGACTCAGAGAAGATCACTTCAGTTGATGTCTCCCAGCATTATCTGTTTGGTTTTCATAGTGACACTGGTGAACCATATTTCTTTGCTCTTATGGAAAAGCAGAGACATGAGTAACTTCAATGACACATATGTTCATTCTTCCCTAAATTGGAAGCTTCACTCTGAGGTATATGTGTGAGGAGGTGTTGTATGTGATGTAATTCAGATAATATTCTCAAGGGATGGTTTAGAGTCTGGACCTCTATAATTCATTCATTCATTCATTCATTCATTCATTCATTCATTCTTTTTGATACTCATCCTTACCCTTCCTTCAACATTTCAAGGGGATGTCATTTCATCTGTGGGGCACTGCTGTCGGTGATATAGATCTCAACCCGACATGACTTAGCAAATGGTCTTCCTTGATTCCGCTGCCCCACTTCCCCCCCCCCAAAAAAAGCTTATCCTTTACCATCCTGGGGATGTGTTCCTAGCCTTAATGGGGCTAGCCCTGAAAGACCCACATTTTTCATTACCAAGCCCATGGCTTCCTTGCTAGGCCATACCCATCTTGTCCACTTCTTCCAAAGTCTTTAAGAAACCAAGATCTCCTCTGAACACTAGGATCCCTCCTTCCCCCATTCCCAGACTCAAGAAAGCTATTCAAGGTGTCAGATGCTTGGTGCCATGACTCTTTGCTAACCATAGCTCTTAGGCCCCCATCAAGAAATACATGTTTGTTAGTAATCCTGAGGGACACACACAGTTCAAGCACAGGTAGTTAATGAAATACCTGAGTAATAAAAGTAATGGCAAACCATTCCATTTATGCCACTGGGGCTGACTCACACAAATGCAGAGACTTTCAGTGGGATAAACAGCTGAGTAGAGCTGAATAGGGCTCATCAGCCTCATTTCTTAGGGTCCCTAGATTTCCTCAGGTCTCAGCTTAAATACCACTTTCTTCAGGAGGACTTTCCTGGTTCTGCCAGTGGCTAGTTCCTATTTTGCATTTATCCCACATGTACTTATTTATGTTTGTGTCATCTTCCCCTTCATAAAGTAAGCTGCTGAAATGCAAGACCTTTTTTTCTTCTTTTTTTCTTTTTTTAAATACCATTTTAAAGTTTATTTTGCAACATTAACATTTTCTCCATCACTTTGTTACATCTAGACAATGAGCAAAACTATAAATCAAGTCCGAATTTGTAGCATGTCAATTTCCAAACTAAAAAAAAAAAAATTAGCAATCATCTCAAGCCAATTTGAGCTATCTCCAGCACACTCCTGAATATAATCCACATGAACAAAAGCTTTTTTGGTGAGGTGCTCAATATTTTAAGAGTATAAAGGGCTCCTGAAATCAGAAAGTTTGAGAGTTGTACTCTTATTGTTATTCAAACAGGCAAGTTTCTGTTACTAAGCCCATGAGGTGATAGAAGAGAAAGGAGAAAAAGGAACTGGCTCTTATATGTGGGAAGTTGGGAGGAAAATAAAAGGTGTGACCCATTCAGAGGCAATGTTTTGTGAAATAGTTCCCTGGGACAATTTAATTGTCATAGATTTTTATTTAGCAACAATAATAGTAAGTAGCACTTAAATATGCCTTTAAGCTTTGCAAAGCACTCTTGCTTGGTTGCTTGCTTATTTGCTTACTTGCTTGCCTTTTCTCTTTATTTTGTATCCTCTGAACTTAGCTCAGTGTCTGACATATAGTAAATGTTTAATAACTGTTGATTAAATGCACATCTATGCTCTATTAAGCCATGGGAAGGATTTAGCAGAAGACCTCTCTCGCAACCTTCATTAAAAATCCGAACATTCTTGTTGCAAGGGAGAAATTACTCTACCTTGTATTATGGAGTTTGCAACTTATATTCTCCTAGCAAAACAAAAGCTTTAGTGCAGAAAGAAGGATATCTGCTCTGTGTGTGTGTGTGTGTGTGTGTGTGTGTGTGTGTGTGTGTGAAGAGATCACTATGAGATGTGAGATATCAGGGAAGAACATTGGCCATTTCACAGTTTTGCTTAGGGATGGGCGTACGGCACACTACCTCAGAGGATGCTCCTCTCAGTCTGCCCTTGAGAACACTGGCTCCATTTTCTGTGAGTTCCTGCGGCTTGGAGCTTTCCTCTGGGTTTCTCGACTTTCACTTAGTGCCATTTTCTACTCCACACGAGAGAAAAATGAAAATCCATTCAAAATTCAAATTCAAAGTCCATTCAAATTCTTGTTGTCGTATGTTCCCTCAGTTCATCAATTTAGAAACATTTTCTTGATGTATGACCAATCATTCACTGAGAAAATCAGCAAATTATAAAAAAAATAGATGGAAGCAAAGAATTATGGGATCTCATAGCTGTCAGGGACCTTGACTGCCAATTTAGTCTAACTCTGTTTTATAGATGAAGGAAACTGAGTTCCAAGGAAGTTAATACTTGTCAGGAGTCACGTAGTTTAGTAGTGTTCAAGCCATGACTTCACCAATATTTATGAGTATCAAAGCCAAATGATCCCTCCCCAGATAGAAATCTGAAACAAACATAGAGCCTGATGCAGTGGCAAGGTTACTGACTGGAATCAGAGGACCCTAGCTCAACTTCCAACTCTAATGCTTTCTACCTGCATGACTTTTATGACGTCACTAAGACTCCCTGATCCTTGGATTCCTCACCTGTCAGATTGTGTGTGTGGGGGGGCAAATGAGTGTGTAGAGGGGAGGGCTAGAGGGTTTCTGAGATTGCTTTCTGCTCTACACCTATGATCTCATTATGTTTCTTAATATAATTTTATGACAGCATTTATAGATGAGGGTAAGAACCTCATGACAAATTTACTGAATATACCAAGTAGCTACAGGTTTATAGAATTTTATGGAACATAACATTCTCCCAATAAATGGCTATTTCCATGTTGGCAGAGCAGACCTTGTGCAGAGAACAGTTTGCTCCAGAAGTCCATTAAACACTGGAAAATTTGGAGCTGCTCTTTAATCCAATTACAGAGTCCTCCTGTTCCTCTTTTAAGATTACTGCCCCGAGAGTCTAAACAAAAGATGACACAGGATTTAAGAGCCTCCTCTGTACGTGGGGCCCCTCCAATGGCATCATTTGGTTTGGCTTCATGTGGATGATTATCAGGGTAATTCTTAAAGGCAAGGTCAGTGAGAGAGAGGGAGAATATGTAAGCCCAGTGCAGGAACCTTGCAAAGGTTACAATTCCATACTTAATCAGATTCATATGGCCATAGAAACATATTTTTAAAAATACATTATCTTTCCAAATGAACTCAATCTGAATTATTCATTAGGCTGGAATTTTTTATGATGTTTAGAATGTTTGCAAATAACTTGTAAATACACACACCCATAATTATTTAAGTAAACAGTGAGGAAGATCTCTAAGCCCAAAACAAACTCCAGTTGAAATCCTCACCAGAACATATTTAGGAAACAGAATTCCCATGCAAGGAAAGCAGTTTTTTAGATGGACACATTTAGAAGGATATGTTGCCTCAGCTTTCTCAGGGCCTTGCGTGTGTGTGTCTGTGTGTGTGTGTGTGTGTGTGTGTGTGTGTGTGTGTGTGTGTGTAGCCAAGTTAGTATAGGTCACACAGCTAGTATGTGTCAAGTGTTTGGTCTGAGGCCGGATTTGAGCTCAGGTCTTCCTGACTTCAGGGCCAGTGCTCTATCCACTGCGCCACCTACCTGCGCCTTCATCATTTCTTATAGCACAATAGTATTCCATTACATTCATATACCATAACTTGTTCAGCCATTCCCCAACTGATGGGCATCCTCTCAATTTCCAATTCTTTGTCACCACAAAAAGAGCTGCTATAAATATTTTTGTACACTTGGGTCCTTTTCCCATTTGTATAATCTCTTTGAGATATAGCCCTAGAAGTGCTATTGCTGAGCAAAGGGCATGCACATTTTTATAGCCCTTTGGGCATAGTTCCAAATTGCTCTCCAAAATGGTTGGATCATTTCACAACTCCACCAACAAAGCATTAGTGTTTGAATTTTCCCACATCTTCTGCAACATTTATCATTTTCCTGTTTTGTGATGTTGGCCAATCTGATAGGTGTGCTGTGGTACCTCGGAGTTGTTTTGATTTGCATTTTTCTAATCAATAGTGATTTAGATCATTTTTTCGTATGACTATAGATGGGTTTAATTTCTTCATCTGAGAACTGCCTGTTCATACCCTTTGACCATTTATCAATTGGGGAATGACTTGTACTCTTATAAATTTGACTTAATTCTCTATATATTTTAGAAATGAGGCCCTTATCAGAAAGACTGGTTGTAAAAAAATATTTCCCAATTTTCTACTTTCCTTCTAATC